>NW_012147897.1:5340022-5340800 GCF_000956105.1 Propithecus coquereli
TTGTTTTATAAGATTGGAGTAGATTTTTTATGCATGATTCTACATCTTGTTTTTCTGGTTCAACATTCCATGTACAAATCCCTCCAATTCACTCTTTTAATGGCTTAATAATAGACCATGGTGGGGCTATACCATATTTATTCAGCTGTTACCCTGTTGATAGGCATTTGATGTTAACTCTGGCTCTGGTTTTTTATATTTGTTTGTTTTGAAAGTATGAACAATACTGTAGTAATTATGTGTGTGTGTGTGTGTGTGTGTGTGTGTCTGTGTGTGTATACCCTGATTTTTATGATGATTTTATTTCCATGGATTGAATCCCAAGAGTGGGATTTCTGAGTCAAAGGGTATATATAGTTTTAATTTTCAGAGATATCAGATTGTTTTCCCAAAGAGTATAAATAATATATAGCCTTATTCCTCACCCTCAATCCATATTGACGTCATTATTTTTTGTGATTTTTACCAATCTGAGGAATGTAAATAACACTTCAGTGTTGTTTTCATTTTTATTAGTCTGGTACAAATTCTTAGCTTGAGCTACAAGTGGAATTAAACATCTTTTCTTGAGTTTGTTAGCTATTTAATGTATTCTTCTGTGAATTTGCCTATTCATATACTCTACCTATTTTTTAAAAATTGACTTTCTTGCATTTTTTCTCATAAATTTTAAAGAGTCCTTTGTATGTTTTCCCAAACCTATCAATTACTTCTTAACTTACCATACCTTATACAAAAAATTTATGTGTGTTATATTGTATAATTCTATTTTTTGTTT
>NW_012147897.1:5341900-5359408 GCF_000956105.1 Propithecus coquereli
TTCTTCCTTTAATTTATAATTGTAGTAAGGTATTTAGATTTCCTGTTCTTGTATTACTGATTAATTGTAGATTATTCTTTTGATCATTACTATACATGAGATTAGTGCATAGTATTTGTTGTAGTAGTAATTCTTGTTGTGTTTTGGGGGAGATGGGTAAGTAACCATCTCTCCGAAGATCTTAAAGTTGGATTGTGAAGTTTTCCATCTGATTCTATGATTCTGATCTGTAAAATGATGATAATAATAGGATCTGCCTCATAGGATTGTTGGGAGGATTAAATGAATTAATGTAAAGAGCTTAGTATAGTGCCTGAATCGTGTGTCAGCTATTAGCATCATGGTCATCTCAAACAGATTAAATAATTTGGGGAATTTTTAGTTTTTTAAAGGTTTCTTAGACCTTAGGTGTTAAATCATCCAGTTCAGGAGCTTTTTACAGTGGTAAAACTTATCATTCCAATCCCCGTAGTGGTATTTGCTCTATTCATTTTTTCCCTATTTTTCCTTGTTTTATTGTTGGCAATTTGTTTTTTTAGTAGGAAACCATCTATTTCCTCTAGATTTTAAAAAAGCAATGCATGCAGTTTCATCTCATAATTAACTCTTAATCATGTCAATAATTTATAGCAATTTGGAATTTCTAATTAAGCCCAGAAACCACTCTAGTATTTCAGTTAGAAATAAAAGTATATTATGAACTCTTTTTGGACAGGATGCTTTCTGATATTTAAATCGTAATACCTTCTTTGTGTGAGCTAAAACAAAATATTTGAGATACTTTTTGCCTTTAAAATGTTTCTCAGAATGAGAATGGAGAATATAGACTACATAAATTTAGGGAATTTATATCTCTAGTTTACAATTTTGTTCTTAGCATATAGCACTAACCTGGCTTAGATTGAATGTCCAGCAAATATTTTTTAAATGAATGAATGAATAAACAAATGTGTGAAATACAGTCTAGTTGGATAAGAGCTGAATTACAGGTAGATTTTTGGAGGATTTTTTAAAAATGGTAGATCTTCAATTACCTTTCCAAGATGATTAATACTAACCTTGGATATGTTTTGCCATAGATTTAGTATATTTTTAATGTAAAATATTGAATATTTCATTTTGGACAAAGTATATGCTGATGAAAAAGTTGTGTGAAAGCATTGTATGTTAAATGAACTCCAGTTTATTAAATGAGTGAGCCAGTAGTCAATACTTACTGATAGATCTCATAGTCTTTACGGCTATTCATGCCGCTAAGTTCATTTTCTCTAGTTTACTGAATGTTTAGTAGAGAGTGGGAACATAGTGGGTAAATTAAATTGACCCTTACCCAAAACAATATTTAAAGCTCATGGCTTAGAGCAAAATTCAGTTTTCAAATGATTTTGAAATGATGAGTGAAGAATAAAATAAGAAGAATAAAATCAGAATAAAGGCGTAAAGAGCATTCTTTGAGGGTAGTTAAGTATATGTAGTTTTATGCCCAAGAGATGTTCTCTGTCTCTGTCCCTGTCCTTCAATTCTGGCTTGAATTCACAAGGTTACTTTACTAAGACTGCCTTGTTTAAGATGTCACTGCAAATTAAGGCTTTACCATCACACCCTTCATAGCTGCCTTGTAACTTCTGCAGTCTCACTGATGCCAGGCATGTTCCAAGGCAGCTTTCCAGAGTTTAGTGATTTCACCCTGATGTCTCTGCCAATATAAATAACCAGTTACCATTAAACACCTACCCCACCCATAACTTGATTTTTACATGCTATTTTATTAAGAGAACTTATCAAAGATTTTACGAGAATTAATACATTATGCTCATCAAAATATCACCTGGCCCTTGGAGTAACCTTTGTTCTAAAAGTGGGATATTTGACCTTTGAAGAATCTGAGACTCAACATGTTTATCTTTAGAGTGGACTCCGTAATAACCTTAATTCTACAGTTGATTCTTTGTGACTGGAAATACTCTATTAAAATGAGAAGCCAGATTATTACCTTAGGGATTTATATACTCTACTAGGACAGATTAACAGATACAGCAAGCAAAGGGATCTTTCATTCATTGAGAAGTTAATATTAATTTCTAAATATTTCATGTTCTAGAAGTTAGTCAGAATCCCTTTCTTTTCTACAAAGGCCTACAGAGGGGATGGAGAAGGAAAGTAAGACTTGAGTATCTAAAATTCTCTCTTAAATGCATTAATGCTATTTTGCTTAAATGCCAGAAATTTAGCATACATCTTTTTGTGATATTCACAATAGTCATGTTACTGTTATAATTCTGTTTTACTTGTGAGCAAACCAAAACTTGGAAAAGTTGAACACCTTGGTCCCAAGGTATTCAGGTAGTTAGTCATGCAGAATGTCAGTGGCCTTTCTTCATCTCAAGTGGAGGAATTCCTTGTGACATTCCTTTTTCTTGTTGAGGCTGCCTCATAGCACCCATACTCCTTCCAATAAAATTTCTTGGTGGTACACCTGAACATAAAATGGGCCAGGCATTTCTCAGAGTATTGTGGCACCCACATAATGGAGAGTTACAGGCTTTCCTAGAGCCCTCCAAAGTCTGCTTAATATATTCACTTCTGTGCCTCCCCACAGAAGAGGTGTTAATGCCTACAGGTTTGCTATTGAGAAGTGTTTCTATAACTCTATGGTTCCTTTTACTTCTTTTCCCTTAATATGTTAAATATGGGGTGATTGGGCACAATTTTTCTTTAGTTGGTATCCCTGACTGTTCTTGGACTTCTCCAAACCTTAAATTTGGACTCTGCAAGAAGCATACTAATGCCATGGAGGTAAAATGACTTTCCCACAGTAGTAGTGATTTTTCTATTCTATTCTTTGATTCTAGTGACAGAGTTAGGGTTGAGCCGTGGAGGAGAACTGACTTTGAACAGTTTATGAAGAGACCATCTGGAGATTTAAATTTATGAAAAATTCAGTGTAAGCCAAGAAATTGACTCAGCAGCATTAGAAAAGGAGCTAAGATGATCTTATATTGCATTAATTAAAATATATTGTCCAGATCAAGGGAAGTAATAGTCTTTCTGGACTTTGTGTTCATTAGATCATATTTGAAATATTCCATTTAATTTGAGTCCCAGTTTACTTTGATGAGAAAGAGCCAGGGGAGATAGCCAGGATGATGAATGATTTTAAAGCAGCCATATAAAGACCAGTTGGGAATAGAGGATATTTAGCCTGGAGAAGAGAAGACTTTGGGGATATAGTTGCTGTCTTTAAACAGTTATTTAGTTAATTTGGTAAACAATTTTTGGGTAATAAGAGTAAAAGACCACATTTATTGAATATATACTATCCGCAAGGTAAGTCTTTTACATGCTTTATCCATTTAATCCTCACAAACTTACGGATTGCTGCTATTCTTTGTTATCTGTATTTTACTAAGGAGAAAACTGAGCTCCAGAAAGAGGAATTGACTTGCTTAAGGTTGCATTGTGGCAGAGCCAGGATTTTTTGACTCCATCCCCCCCTCCTTTTTTCCCATGCTGCCACCCACATTTTATTAAATTTGGGTTCTTCCTGAAGGGATATAATTTGGAAGAGAAAAAGTCTATAGGTTGTTGTTCCTGAGAGTAAAATATAATGATAGCTACATTTATTGAGTGTTTTTTATGCACCAGACATTTCTTATGAAGAAGAAAGGATAAGTTCCTATCTTCATGGACTGGGAAATTACATTTTAGTGGGAAATTCAGACATAAATCCATTAATTTAAAATGTTTTGCTAGTGATAATTGCTGTAAAGAAAAATAAAATAAGGGGAGAAGGATAGAGGATGGTAAGTACTGAGGATGGTAGAATGAGTTATTTTAGATCAGGGAAGACCTCACTGAGAAGAAAATATTTGAACAAAGACTTGAAAAAGATAAGGCAGCAAGTTGTCTGGGCATCTGGAGAAAGAATGTTCCAGAGAGAAGAGATAGCAGGTATAAAAGCCCAGAGGTGGGAGTGAGTTTGGTTTGTTGCAAGAACGGCTAGGAGAGGTTGGTCTAGTATGAATATAGTGGGCAAAGTTGGCTGAGGCCAGCTTGTGTAGAGTTTTAGATTTTTTTTTCCAAGCACAATAGGAAGCTGTTGGAAGGTTTTGAGCAAGGGAGTGATGTGATCTGATTTTTAGTTAAAAACAAAATGACTCTGGCATGGAGGATAGGGCAGAGGGAGAGTGACAAGAGGGAGATCATTCCAGAGATTATTCCAGTCAGTAGTCCAGGCAAGAGATGAGAGTGGCTTAGGCTGGTCTGGTTGCAGTTGAGGTAAATGAAGGGAAGTGGTCAGATTCCTGACATATTTTGAAGATGGAGTCTCTTCCTCCCTCCTTCCCTCTCCCCTCCCCCTCTCTCCCCTACTCTGCCCCTTAAAAAAAAAGAAGAACATAGAGCTAACCAGACTTGCTAATGGATTAGATATGGGTGTGTGTGAGAAGTTGGACTTAAGGATAACTCCCTTACTCAGGTATTTAGCCTGAGTAATTAGGTGAATTGCAGTGGTATGTATGAAAGCAAGTGCTTTGAGATTCCTGGGGGGGGGAGGTGGAACATGTAATAGGGAATCGAGTATATTTGGGACATGTTAGGTTTGAGATATTTATTAGTTATGAAGGTAGGGAAACTGAGAAGGCAGTTAAGTTAGATCTATAGTTTTGATCTCAGGGGCCAGAGATACGAATTTGGGAATTTTATCAGTCTAAGTTCAGTGTAGGAAACATAAACCACTCTAGATATTTAATTCAGAAAGAGATTTAATACAGGGAATTGGCTATTTATAAAATCATTAGAAGGCTAGAGGAGTAGGAAGTCTAGGCTGCTACTAGGCTTTAGGGGGACACTACCACTAGGCTTCAAGATCAACCCATCACAGCTGTGACCCAGCAATCAGAAAACTGCTGCTAGTGAAGTAGCCATTCCATACAACCGGGACACCTGAGTGAGGAAACTGTCTATTGCAAAAACTCACACCCGAGAGAGCTTGTCATTGCTACAGAAGAATGGCCTCTACCCCTTCTACCTTCCAGATTTTGCTCAAGGCACTCCAACATTTAAGAAAGGGGGATATAGCAGAGAAGAAGGGTAACTAATGAGGTTGGGGAAAATCTAGGATACTGTGGTATCCAAGAAGCCCAAGTAAATTAAGGATTTTGAAGGAAGTGATCAGTTGAATCAAATGTTGCTGATAGGTTGAGTAAGTCGAGGGCAGAGAATTGAATACTGAATTTAGCAACTTGGAGCTCACTGGTGACATATGGGAACAGTTTTGGTGGTGTGGTGGCAGTGGGTTAAGGGGACAATGGGGGTGAGGAAACGAAGACAAGAAAGTAAAGACTACTCTTGAGAATTTTTTCATACAGAGAGGCAAGGAAATGGTGCTAATGCTGGAGGAAAATGAGGGATCATGGAAAGTGTTTTTTGTTTTAAGGTGGGAGGTATTTAGCATCTTCATGTACTGCAGGAAAATTTGTGGCTGTACAAAGAAAGAGAAGTGATAATAGCAGGCTCAAAAATGAAGCGAGAGACAGTGGAATCCAGCATGCAAGTGGTTGGTTTGGCCTCAGGAAGAAGGGCTATACATGTGTTATCACAACAGAGGGCACAGTATACGGGCACAGATACAGAATCACTTGGTAAATTTGGTGATGGGAGAATGAATGAGTGGTCCTCTGATTGTTTCCGTTTTTCAGTAGGGTCATCAGGCAGGTATTAGGAAGGTAGAGGGAATGTATAAGATTTGAGGAGAAAAAGAGAAGGTGTAAAATAACCATCTTGGAGAATGAGAGCATTAATGGACCAAACCAGTAGTTCTCAAACGTCAGCCCGCATCAGAATCAGCTGGAGGGCTTGGTATAACACTGCTGTGCCTACCCCTCAGAGTTTCTGAATCATTAGGTCTGGGGTGGAACCTGGGAATTTGCTTTTCTAACTCTCCCAAGTGATCTTGTTGATCCAGGGGACCATACTTTGGTTATAAATTTAAGAGAGACCATTCAGCATGTTGAATGTTATTTCTCCAGCTATATATTCAGCTACTTGCGTGCAAAGGTGGGGAAGGCAGTGAGTTGAATTTAATCAGAATTGGGATTTTTCCATAGGAGTTCAAGGGGAAGAAGAGACACCAAAAGAGTGATTTATAATGATGGACCATGGAATCTAAGCTGGAAAATAAGAGAAGTGAGGACATGAAGGAAGTGATGAGTGGTGAAAAGGTAGTAGGATCAATGGATTGGAAATTCTAATGATGAAGACAAATTGTTTGAGTCGGATACTAGAAGTGATCTGGAAAGATGGAACATGGTAGTCAGAGGTTGATATGCTTGAAATGAAGATTTTAAAGCTCCCAATTTATAGATAATGATTTAAAGTATGAGCATAAGTGGCTGAATTCTGGATGGAGGTCAAGAATCCGGGAGACCAAGCACAGAGGCCCATGCATGTAATCCCAGCTACTTGGGAGGCTGAGGCAGGAATATGCTTGATCTTGAGGCTGCAGTGAAATATGATCATGCTACTGCAGTCCAGCCTAGGCAACAGAGCAAGACTCTGTCTTTAAAAAAAAAACAGTCTTGGAGGGAGTATCAGATAGATCTTCTACATGGATGTAGAAATCACTAAGAGCAATGGCAGGAGGAGGAGGAGTAGAGAGGGAGAGAAAGAGATGGTGAATTAGGTGGTAAAATCTTCAATTACTAAGCCAGATTAGTCACTGAGAGGACTGTAGTTAGCAGCAAGAGGGAAAGTGGCAGGATCAAATAGTATGTACAGTACAGGGACTGAAGGTTTTTAGGGAGTGAAGGATTCTGGTGGTCTGGAAAGCAGCAGAGTTGCAAAGAAGACAATCCTCAACAATCCTCTGCAAGATCAACAATCCTGTATTTTTTGCCCCTCAGTCCTTTCCCAGGGGATTTATTTGACAAGATGATCTTCATCCAAGTTCAGTGTTAAGCAGGGACGGGAAAAAACACTTGAGCCCCACTCGAGGCATGCGTGATCTTATTTAGTTCTAACAACAACTTGGTAACAGTAGGTGTTATTATCCATACAGATTAGGAAACTGAGGCTTAAAATAACTGACCTGACAGTCATAGCTTGTGATTATTGAAGGTGGCGTCATGTGAGTCTAGTGGAAGCCAGAGGAACACAGATGATGAGTCAATGTAAAAAGGTACTTCTTAGCAATTAGAGGTGTGCACCAGTGGAAGTGTTTGGGGAAGAGGGTGAGCTCCCTGTCACAGGAGTGGATATGTGCCTGCCATAGTCACCGCTGCAAACTAATCACAGAATGATACAAGGAGGCAACCAGCATATAGTAAAGGAGGAAGGAAATCGATATTTATTAGCTATTGAAAAGGGGGGCAGGGAAGGAGATAATTGAATTATCTCTAAGAGTCTTTGATTATTTGGTGGTGGTTGCACAACATTGTGAATGCACTAAATGTCACTGAATTATACATTTTAAAATGGTTAATTGTACTTTATGTAAATTTCACCTCACTTTAAAAACCTCTATGATTAAGCTGGTTATTTCCATTTCATTCTGTTGGCAATTCACCATTCAGAATATTACATGTGAGGCACCTTGGATATAAAGTAGAAAGATAGTTCTTGGCTTTTGTGGAATTTAGAGTCTGGGTGTGTGTCTGAAGAGATAACTGGTCACAGAAGGTGGTAAATCTTAAATGCCAAGAAAAAAATGGTGTCGAATAATTGTTGCTGGACTTCTGAGGAGGAAGAGCTCACTTGGGCTCCTGCGAGTACTTGACACAAAACACATCTTTCTAGTTGTCCTACTTTCTGTAGAGTTAGAATTTGAGACAGCCTAATTTGCTCAGTTTTCAAGATCTTCAAGTTTGAACTGTGATATCAGTTCAAAAATTTGTGGGGGAGGATTAGGTTGATTTTTTTTTTTTTTTTTTTGAGACAGAGTCTCGCTTTTGTTGCCTGGGCTAGAGTGAGTGCCGTGGTGTCAGCCTAGCTCACAGCAACCTCAAACTCCTGGGCTCAAGCGATCCTCCTGCCTCAGCCTCCCACGTAGCTGGGACTACAGGCATGCGCCACCATGCCCAGCTAATTTTTTCTATATATTTTTAGTTGTCCGATTAATTTCTTTCTATTTTAGTAGAGATGGAGTCTCGCTCTTGCTCAGGCTGGTTTCGAACTCCTGAGCTCAAACAATCCGCCCGCCTCGGCCTCCCAGAGTGCTAGGATTACAGGCGTGAGCCACCGTGCCCGGCCTAGGTTGATATTTTAAAAGACCATCTTGTCGATTAAATCCCCTGGGAAAGGACTGAGTGGCAAAAATACAGGATTGTTGATCTTGTGGAGGATTGTTGTATTTTTATTAGGCTTGATTACAGTCTGATAGAGTTTTTTTGAAAACATATTCCTTATTTAAATACAAAGGACTATTGGTTCAGGTTTTGTTGGCTAATTTCTATTAGTATTTTAGGTATTGAATTTTTACAATGGTGTCATAACCATACTAAGTCTGATGTGATAAATCAGCTGGAACATGTACAGACTTTTTTTTCATTATTCCCTAAGTAATACACTTACTTACATAGCATTCATGTTGCATTAGGCATTATAAGTAATCTAGAGATGATTTAAAGTATACAGAGGATGTGCATAGGTTATGTGCAAATACTGTGCCAGTTTATATTAGGGACTTGAGCATCCTCAGATTCTGGTGTCCGTAGGAAGTCCTCTATTCCCCACAGATACTGAGGGAGGACTATCTGTTCTTATTTTACAAAATTAGCTTGGAATTTCAGCAAACTATTACTGTTGTATCAAATGCATTTTCTTTTTTTTTTTTAAGATATAAAAGTAAAAGAAGTTTATCTCTGGGGGAGGAGGAGAGAGGGAGGGGGGTAAAAAGACGGGGGAGAGCAGGGAGATGGCGTGGCATCCCAAAGAAAGAGAAGGGGGTGCCAGCCAAATGCTTTTTCTAACATTAAAAAAAACATTATTTTTTAGAACAGTTTTACAGAAACATTGCTAAGATAGTGCAGAGAATTTCCATATATACTGTGCTTAGTTTCTCTTATTCTTACTATCTTTCATTAGTGTGGTACATTTATTACAATTAATGGACCAGTATTGACTTGTTATTATTAACTAAAGTCTATGCTTTATTCAGATGTCCTCTTCCAGGATCTCATTACATTTAGTCAGCATGACTCCTTAGGCACCTCAGGGCTATCACAGTTTCTCAGACTTTTCTTGTTGATGACCTTCACAGTTTTGAGGATTATTGGTCAGGTATTTTGTAGAATGTTTCTCAGTTGAGATGTTTGATGGTTTTTTCATTGATAGATTAGGTTTGTAGGTTTTCCAAGATTTTCGATGATTGAACGTTTATGATTATATGATTGTGAGACTGTGTATAAATACTCAGGATCAAGAATTTTATCATATATTATCCTTATGCATCATGAAGTGTGCTATGTGATGAACTTTGTAGTTGAGAAGATGAGGATGAATTAGGTGCAGGATTTAGTCATCCAATAATCTGGAAAAAAAATGCTGGTTAATTATGAATTTTTGAAATAAAATGTCACTAACATGTCATAATCTTTGAGAACCTGGTATTATTAGTAGAGCCTTGTGCTACTCTGTCAGTCATCTCTCCATTCTATCAGTTCCAGTGGGAGCTCTGCACAGAATAATAGCAGAATGAAATCAGAATGCTGCTTTATGACTAACTGCCCAAAGGAAGAATGCAGTCAATGTGAATCTCTGGAAAAGGGCTGTGTTAAAACAGGTAGATTTATGCCTAAGGGAGCCTCCTACATTACCCCTAAGTCGAAATCTTGGCCTTAGCATGCTTAGTCATGTTTTTATTTTGGAGTATATGTTGGTGAGGGAAAAAAGTGAAGCACCATGTCATCTGTTTTTGTTAATTTTTTTAAATTTTTAAAATTTTCTTTTATACCTTGGCGTCATCTATGACAAAATGATAAAAAGTCACTACTTTTTTTAATGGCTGTTATCTGCTAGCATTGTGCTAGGTGTATATATATTTTATTATCCTATTTAATCCTTTCAACAACCTGGGCCGTTAGGCAAATGGGTAAATTGAGGCTCAGGAAGGTTTGATAACTTGTCCAAGATTGTACACAATGCTTTCTTGGCATCCTCCAAAAGCTTGAGGCCTCTTCTACTGCTCCTTGCTGCTTTTAACGGGATACATTGCTTCAGTAGAACTTATATGTTCAATGAAGATCTTTTATACTTTTTAGAGCTCACCACAATTCCATTCTGTTTTCGTTCATTTGATTAACATGTAATCCTAAGACTTTTTCAAACTTTGGAGCTGAACTAGTGAAATAGCTAACTTCAAATATTCCATTTTCAAGGCTAAAAATGAATATCTAACTTATTTATTCCTCATATGATAAACTGTTATTATAGAACTGCTTTTATGTAGAAGAGCAAACAGAAAAAGAAAGTTTTGTAATTGCTCTGAGAAAAAATATACTTATTCAAAGTGTGTTAGGCATTCCAGTTTTGATGCTTCAACACTAAGCTGTCCCCTGAAGCCTTGGAGACTTCTCAATGCTTGTTTTTAAACTATGGTTTTGTTTTTAATGTAAGTAGATTTTGATGGTAGAAAGAAGTTGTCATGTGGAATTACTCTGTGGAGCCATTTGAATGGACCTGAAACATTATTTATACATAAATAAATGTACCATTCTGAAAAATATTCTGACAGGGCACAGTATGTGCTGGCATCTGCAAGCCAGTGTGTATTTGATATAGCGTTTTCACTATTCATAGAAGGTGGTGAAAAGGGCCTCTGATAGAAAGCAAATGGAAAAGTCAAGGTGTTGGAATTTTTTTCTTTTTTTCCCCTGCTTTTTAATTTCTTTTAATCTTTTCTGAGACTTCATCAAAAGTTTCTTTTCAAAATGAATTTTTTGGTGAGATATAGCTAGTGTGACACAACTATAAATATTGATGTTCATTTTTTGATTTTTTTGGTTTGTTTTTTTCTTTTTTCAGTGCTGTTTTCCAAATAAGGAATTTATATGATCAGTTCTATTCACTGTGATCATCATTCATACTGTTTACTCATTCAGCAGATGTTTATTGCTCTTCTACTAGTTATTGGTTATGTGCTGGGTATACAAATGTAAATAACTTATGACCCCAGCCTTCAAGGAGGTTTCAATCTAGTGGGTTATTCAGATAACTAAGCATGCGAAAACAGTACTGTGCAGTAAATGTTCTGATGGTGTCCCATGCTTGCTTCTCTGGGAACAGAGGGAAAAGAGGCCCTAAGGTGGTCACGGGAAACTTCCTGGAGAAAGTGATGCTGCCTTTCCTTTACTCCATTCTGCCCCCATTCCACCCCACCCAGCACATTTAAAAAAAATTTTTTTTTTTTTTTTTTTTTTTTTTTTAGACAGAATCTCATTCTGTTGCCTGGGTTAGCGTGGTGGCATCAGCCTAGCTCATAGCAACCTCAAAGTCGTGGGCTCAAGCGATCCTCCTGCCTCAGCCTCCCTAGTAGCTGGGACTACAGGTGCACACCACTACGCCTGGCAATTTTTTTCTATTTTTAGTAGAGACAGTGTCTTGCTCTTGGTCAGGCTGCTCTTGAACTCCTGAGCTCAAGTGATCCTCCTGCTTCGGCCTTCCAGAGTGCTGGGATTACAGGCGTGAGCCACCGCACCCAGCCATATTTTAAAAAATTAAAGGGAAACCTGCTTACAATAAAAAAAATCAAACTCTAAAGTAAATATTCTTGTTCTAACTTCCCTAACCTTGCCCCAGTCCCACTCCTTAGCAATAACCCCCTTGAACACTTTTTGTTTTCCCTTATGGTGGCTATCATTAAAACTTGAAACAATGTACTTTGTTTCTGTTATTTGATAAATAAACTTTAAAGTGTGACTCGTGGCTTTAGACAATGAAAGATGAGGAATTTACTGCATTTGTAATATCTGCCACCTTCTCTCTCTCCCTCTACCTCTGTTTTTGTTAGCTATCTCATTTTTACATGATCAAGTTTTTTAAAAATTTACATTGTGCTATGTTATGATCAACTCTTGTCTGTAGAATGACTTAAGAAGTTGAGCCACAGAGAAACACCCTTCATAATATTACTATAGATGCAAGTAGTGTGATATGCTAACACCAGAAGAATTTCCCAAGAGTCAAGGTCCAAGGGATGGACTTTTCATTGCTTGTTTTGTTGGCTTTTTATTAAAGCACAAAGTTCTGTTTCCTCTTATTGGTTATGTGAATTCCAACTTTCTTTGTGAACAACATTTAATGTGTTGCTTGAAAATTGAAATAGAATAGTGCCTGATTTATTTGGCAATATCAGTTTATAACAGCCAAACAATAACCTAAAAGTTAGCATCAAAAATTCATTAAGCATCCCCATGAACACAAGAAGTAATTAAGAAAAAAAATTCATTAAGCAACAAAAACATCTCATACCTACAATGTTCTACATTTTATGCATAGGAAGAATTTATAGGCCTCATTCAGAAACTGTATACTCTCATTTTGTCTGCCATTCTACAAATCATAATGATCTAGCCTCCAAGTCCATAATAGATTAAATGTTATAATTTACTGATGCCATTGGCAAGCACATTGAAAGCCCCAAGAAATGTCATTTGAGAACCTTATAGAGAGGAAAGACAGAAAAACTATTAAAAGTTGACTTCATAATTTAAAAAGTATTATGATGTAAGGCTATTTGATACTGACCATAATCATGTTCATAACGATCATCAGTTTTAAAAAAAAGGATCATTATTTTCTTTGTACACAGTGTCAGAAGCCAGGGAAGTAACTAATACATTGAGGATATATTCCTATACAAAATGGTTAAATTTTGAAAGATTGTTTTTGACAATTAAAAAAGATAAGCATGTGACACAGTTATCTGGAAAGTTAATTTGTGTGGGAGATCTTCTCCGATGTCAGTGGAATTGTATAGTTATTTTTGTAGTTGTGACATGAGTGAGATTACTTCATTAGTTATTGAAAATTCAGTCCCAACAAATTAGCTACCATGTGAATTACTACTGTGATGCAGCTGTTGACCTTGCTGTGAAATATATCAGAAAAAAGGGCAGTTTCTTTCTCCACCCCCCCCTTTTCTGTCTCATATAATGTCACTGCATTGACCTTTATTTCCACAGAATAAGGAAATACCCAGGTTGACACTGGGTATAAGTGAAGAGTGGAAGAGTCTTGGTTTGGGATACTGTGACCTTAATACTCCTTGCCTTTATTTCTCAAGCATTTTTTGTCATTTTCCTTTGAAATATTTCCAAACTTATAGAAACATTGCAGAAATGGTATAAAGAGCTTTTCCCCCTTAACTATTTGAAAGTAAATTAGAAAAACGATCCCTTAGCACCCCCAAATAAATTAGTACATATTTTCTACAAATAAGAACATCCTCCTTCTTAACCATAGTATAACCATTAAAATCAGGACATTAACCTTGACACGTTACTGCCATCTAATCCACACGCCCCATTAAAGTTTCTCCAGCTGTCTCAATGTCCTTTATACCAAAAGGATTCCATCTAGGACCACACATTGCATTTATTTATCATGTGTCTTTATTCTCTGTCAAACTGAAATAATTACTCAGTATTTCCTTAACATTTTAAAAGATTTTTAGGGCAATTATTTCTACATGTTCTTCAATTTCGGTTTTGTCTGATGTTTCCTCATGAAGAGATTTAGATTTAGGTTATACATTTTTGGAAGGAATAATGGAGAAGTGATGTTGTATTGTTTTTACATCCTATCAGGTGGTACACATTCCGATTTGTGTCATTACTCGTGCTGTTAACTTTGAACCCTTATTTAGAGTGGTGTCTCCCGAGTTTTTCCTCTGTAAAGTTAACCTTTTATACTTTGCAATCAATAAGTATTTTGTGGGGAGGTATTTTTAGATTATATAAATATCTCATTTTTCATCAAATTTATATCCACTAGTTGTATTAATAATAGCATATATTGATGTTTCTTGGCCAAATTAGTGTTTAAAATGAGGGTTGCCAAATGGTTATGTTCTAATTCCATCATCTCTTCTGCATTTATCAGTTCACATTCCGCTACAAGGAAAAGCTTTCTTCTCTTTCTATTTGTTTATTTTTTATTAATATGGACACATGGATTCCTATTTTATCCAGTAGGTTATAATCTGGTACTAAAATTATTTATTTTGTTACTTAAATCGTTCCAAATTTGGCAATGGAAACCACTCAAGCTGGCTTCTGTGTTCTTATGACATAGTTCCATCAGTCTTTGAATATTTCCTTACTTTCTGGTACAGTGTATTCCAGGCTCAAAGTGCCTTTGCCCCTACATTAGAATTAGTCATTTCTCTAAGGAGCTTTGGTTTCTTTTATTAAAGAATAGTGTTTTAGAAACCAAGATCTGGATCTGTGTGACTGGTATATCGTTGCTCCCAGGCCCTATCAATGGAGCTGATATATTTTTAGAGCTAGAAAATATATGCATATATATACATGTATACATACATACACATACACACCTGTATTTTTATATCATCTGTTTGTCTATTTAATCATTCACCTATGTTGAAAACCATGAATTCACACAGGTATCTTCAATTCCAATCCAACACCATAGGTTCATTTTTGTTTTTTTCCTTTCTGTATTTGTGATTCTCTTCTCTAACAGTGAGAAATATGCGCCCCCCCATTCTCTTCAATATATTTTTTTGTTAGATCTGTTCCCTCTGTAATCAGTCTTCTGTTGCTATTGTCATACTACCACCACCACTCTGGCATCATCCTCACCACTCTGAGACTCTGTACTTGTAGTGAGTCGCTATCTTCTTACCCTCAGTTGTGCTCCCCTGTGGCCTTGTTTAGGCTCTTACCTGCTGTGCCAAGCTGCCACCCCTACCCCTATCTCCTATACTTTATGGAAATCTGTCTTGCGTGGCTTCACCTAAGGCTTCTAGACTGAATTATTCAGGAGGGAAAGAAGAATGGAAGGGAAAAAGGAAGGTTCATATTTTTGTGGCTTTTCTCATTGAGGCAGATTATCCTCATTGTGTAATCCTATACCAGAGGTGGGTGTGGGGAAAGTGGCCTACCGGGATAGTGATGGTAGTTAACATGGGCTAACATAATTATAATAAACCCGGCTTTATATTTATTATTATCATTATTATTTTTTATTTTAATTTTTCTTAGAGACAAGGTCTCGCTCTATTGTCCAGGCCAGAGTGCAGTGGCACAATCATAGCTCACTGTAACCTCAAACTCCTGGGCTCAAGTGATCCTCCTGCCTCAACCTTCCGAGTTAGCTAGGACTATAGGCACATGCCATCATGCGCAGCTAATTTTTTTATCTTTTATTTTTTATAGAGACAGAGTGTCTCTATGTTGCCCACGCTAGTCTTGAACTCCTGGCCTCAAGTGATTCTCCCACCTCTGCCTCCCAAAGTACTGGGATTACAGGTGTGAGCCACCACACCTGGCCTGACCCTTGCTTTATTTTTACCCAGGTTTTTTTTTTAAATCTGAAATATTGATATTTTCATTAGAAACATTACTGTGATTTTTAAGGAATTGTAAATAGGTGCCAGCAGGTGTTCATGGATGCCACAACTAGATATAGTGAAAGGCATGCTGCTGAAGGCTGCATATCTCAAAATATGTGAGAACGGTAAAATTCTCACTTCACATGTTCATAGTGTACATACTAACACTGATGTTTTCTACCATCATGGTGGTCAAGTATATTTAAAATACAGAGCAAAATATTGCATCAGTTCTACAGAAAGATATGAATAATTTGTTATCTCATAGTCCACATATGTGTGCTTGTTTGTGTGTATGTCTATAAATGAGGGACCAAAGGAGATCTTGCTCTGTCTCCTGGGCTAGAGTACAATGGCGTCATCATAGCTCACTACAACCTCAAACTCCTGGGCTCAAGTGATCCTCCTGCCTCAGCCTCCAGAGTAGACTACCGGTACATGCCACCATGCCAGCCTAATTTTTATATTTTTTGTAGAGATGGGCAGGGGGTCTCGCTCTTGCTCAGGCTGGTCTTGTACTCCTGACCTCAAGCAATCCTCTGGCCTCGGCCTCCCAAAGTGTTACAATTACAGGAGTGAGCCACTGCTCCTGGCCTATATTTAGTTGAATTTTTAAAAGAGATTGTTGGAAAACATCAGATCTAATTCATCTTTGTACTACCTTAACATCTGGCTCAGCACTGTTCTACATTGTAGGTTCCAAATAAATATTGGCTGAAAGAATGAATGCATCTAATCTTTGAGTGTGCCTAATAAATACTAGGTGAATTTTCCACTGTAGCTTTTAGGAAAGTACCATAGTTCCCTTACCTACAGGGCTAGCTGTGTACCTGTGTAAGAATTAATGGAGATAAAGGGTCATGGGTTCTGATGCTAAGATTTTTTTAAAAACAGCTTTATTATGGTATAATTAATATAATAAACTTCATATAGTTAAGGTATGAAATTTGATTAAGTTTTGATATGCAGGTATCCACGAATCTATCACCACAATCAAGATAACGAACATATTCAAAGTCCCCAAAGTTTCCTCGTGCCCCCTTATAATCCTTTCCTCCTTCTCATTCTTTCCCGATCCCCAAGCAACTGCTGATAATGCTTTTTGTCACTATACATTAGTTTGAGTTTTCTAGAATTTTATTTAAATACAGTCATACAATATGTGTTCTTTTTTGTCTGCCTTCTATGTCTCAAGATCATTATTTTGAGATTCATCCATGTTGTGTGTATCATTAGTTCATTCCCTATATTGGATTGTCAGCTATTAAAAAAAAATAGTTCATTCCCTTTTGTTGTTGAGTTTTATTCTGTTGTCTGGATATTCCACAATATATATACCTATCATATGAGCCAGCCGTTTTACTCCTAGGTATTTAGCCCAGAGAAATGAAGGCCTATGTTCAAAAAATACTTGTATACAAATGTTTATAAGATCTTTATTTGTAATAGTCAAAACCCAGAAATAATCCAAATGTCCACAAATAGTTGATCCCTCTAAAAGGGATCATAGAATGAATTGAGAAGTGTTCCCTTTTCAGTTTTCTGGAAGAGATTGTATTGAATTGGTATTCTTTCTTCTTTACATGTTTGGTAGAATTCACAGTGAAGCCAGCAGGGCCTAAAGTTTTCTTTCTAGGAAGATTTTTGACTAAAATTAAGTTTTCTTTAAAGATATAGGACTGTTTGGGTTATCTGTTTCTTCTTGAGTGAGCTTTGATAGTGTCTTGCAAAGAATCTGTCCATTTCATCTAAGTGGTAAAATTTAATGTTTATAATTAGCCGGGCATGGTGGTACATGCCTGTAATCCCAGCTACTCGGGAGGCTGAGGCAGGAAGATCGCTTGAGCCCAGGAGTTTGAGGTTGCTGTGAGCTAGGATGATGCCACGGCATTCTAGCCCGGGCAACACAGTGAGACTCTGTCTCAAAAAAAAAAAAA
>NW_012147897.1:5359989-5390982 GCF_000956105.1 Propithecus coquereli
ATGTTCTTTAATGTTAAATGTTCCATGTGTACTTGAAAGGGATATATATTCTGTTATTGTTGAGTGGAGTGTTCTATAAATGTTATTTAGGTCAGATTTGTAGATAATTTCAAGTTTTTTTTGTACCCTTATTTTCTATTTGTTCTATTACTTATTGAAAGAGGGGTGTTGAAATTTCCTGTTATAATTGTGAATTTGTCTATTTCTCCTTAAAATTCTATCACATTTTGCTTCATGCATTTTCAGGTTCTGTGATTGGGTACATAAACATTTAGAATTATGTCCTCTTTTTTTATGAAATGGCCTTCTTTATCTCTGATAATATTCTTTTCTCTGAAGTCTACTTTATCTAACATTAATATAGCCACTCTGTCTTTCTTATGAATAGTGTTAGCATGGTGCATCTTTTCCCAGCCTTTTACTGTTGTTAATCTGTTTGCATCTTCACTTTTAAAAGGGGTTTTTTATAGATAACATGAAGTTGGGTGTCATTATGACAATCTTTATTCTTTAATTGGGGTATTGGGGCTATTTTTGATTGATATTAATTACTGTTATTGAGCTTAAATCTTCTATCTTGCTATTTGTATTTGATTTGTCCCATCTATTCTTTATTCCCTTTTTCCTCTTTTGGATTTTATTTCCTTTGTTGGCTTATTAGCTATAATTTTTTATTTTGTTCTTGTAGTGGTTGCTTTAGGGCTTATAATGTACATCTTCAAGTGACAAGCCACTTCACATACAGTAATGAGACCTCACATCAGTTTTCTGCCATTTTTCTCTTACCAGCCTTTTTGCTGTTGTTGTCATGTTTTACTTGTAGGTATGCTATAAACCCCACAATACATTGCTATTATTTTTGCTTTAAATAGTTGATTAACTTTAATGCAATTTAAATAATAAGAAAAGTCTTTATATTTGCTCACATAATTACCATTTCTGATGTTCTTCATTCCCTTGTATAGATCCACATTTTCATCTGGTATCATTTTCTTGTGTCTGAGGTATTTCCTTTTGCATTTCTCATGGTGCATTTCATGTCTGAAAACATCTCTTTATTGTCTTTGATATTTTCTTTGGGTATGGAAATCTAGGTTGAATTTTTTTCCCCCTTTTAATTCTTTAAAGATGTTGCTGCCCTATTTTATAGTTTGCATTGTCTTCCAATGAGAAATGGTCTCATTGGAATTCTCTCCCCTTTGTGTAGAGTGTCTTTTTCTCAGGCTGCTTTTTAAGATTTTCTCTGTATCATTGTTGTAAGCAATTTATTTTGGTTTTCTGTGTGTGTGTGTGTGTGTGTGTGTGTGTGTGTGTGTTTTCCCCTTAGGGTTTGTTGAGATTCTTGGATCTATAGATTTGTTAATATTCATCCACTGTGGAAGTTTTGCAATTATTAAATTTTCAAGTATTTTTTTCTCTCTCTTCCTCCACTATTTTTCACTTCTTTGACTCTAATTAGGTATATATTGGACCTTCAGAAGTTGTGCCACCCTACATTGATGCTTTGTTTTGTTTTTGTTTTAGTCTTACTCCTTTCTGTGTTTCATATTTAATTGTTTCTACCCAAATGTCCATAGATAGTATGTCATCAGGTTTACTGTTTTTTTCCTGTAATATCTAATTTGTTCATCTATCCCCCATATATATATATATATATATATATATATATATATATATGTTTCTCATTTCAGACATTGTAATTTTGATCTCTAGAAGTTCAGTTTGAGTCTTTCAGAAATTTTCTATGTCTCTATTTAATATGTTCATCCTATTTTCTAGCTTTTGAACATACTAATAATAACCATATTAATGGCCCTATTTACTAATTCTATAATCTCTGTCAATTCTGGGTCAGTTTTGATTGATTTTGCTACTCATTTTGCATTGTATTTTCCTGTTTCTCTGCATGTATGGTAATTTTTAATTGGATGCTAGACATTGTAAATTTTATCTTCTTGTTTGTTGAGTATTTTTGTATTTCTATAAATCTTCTTGGGATTATTCTGAGATACAGTTATGTTACTTGGAAAAATTTTATTCCTTTCAGTTCTTGCTTTTGCTTCATTAGGATGGACTAGAGCATCACTTAATCTAGGGTTAATTTTATCTGCCTCTGAAGCAAAACTCTTCTGTGTTATGGGCCATACTCTGTCTGCTGGGAATAGGCATTACTTCTGGCCCTTTGAAATCTCTGCTTACTGTTTCTTTTAGTCTTTTTGGTTGGTTCTTTTACTAGCCTTGGATCATTTCCTCAGATGATTCACTGATCAACTAAAGTTGAATATGACCCTCTGCAGATCTCTGGAGTTTTCTGTGTGTAACTCTGTCTTCTTTAGTACTGTGTCCTGAGAACTTTAGCACTCATGGTTTCCCTGGACTCCCAGATCTTTTTCTTCTACTCAAGTAGAACACCTTGTTTTGCAGGGATCCCCCTTCCTGCTCCTCAGCCTGGAAACTTTCCCCAAACAGTAAGATAGAGTGATCATAGGGTTCACCTCATATGTTTCCCTACTCTCAAGCATTACCATCCTTTGTTGCCTGCTGGCCAAAGTCTGAAAATCCATCTTTTCATAGTTTTTTTTTTTTTTAAGTTATTTCAGGTGGAAATTAAATCCTGTCTCTGTTGTTCTGTTTTGGCCAAAAGTAGAATAAATTATGCTGGTCCTAAGCATTTTGATGTCCTAAAGAGCATTTTAGTAACTTCAGGGTGAAAAATAACCTGTCTCTATACTCTAATCTAGTGGAAGATATAGACCTTATCTTATTTTCTGTTTCATTTTCTTTGTCTCCCTTTGTTCCCACTCATGTTTGAATTGAGCCAATTTTATGGAAAGCCTACTATGGGCCAGGCACGGTATGGGAGTTAGATTCGTATGATCTGATTCCTTCCCATAGATAACTCAGAGCTTAGAGATGATTAGAGAGGTTATATGATATCCTCTAAATCATAGCTCTCAAATTGGTAGAATTGAGTTTTGAACCAGATCTTTTGGCTTTCCAGTTGAATGTCTTTTTCACTATAGTGAAGTGTCCTTATATAACCCCCTATACAAACATGTACAGAGACATAAACACATTTATATACCTACGTACATGCATATGCATGTATACATACATATACAGTACATAACCTGTATAACTCAGGAAGCCTCATGAGTATATAGTTTAAAGTTTTCACCCTCTTCAGATTCTTTTTTACTTTTCAGTGATTAAAAGACTTGTGAGGCATTTGAGAATGTGAGAGGCTGGTAATGAACTGAAGGTCCAATGAGATGAAAAGGGAAGAAAAAGGAGAGTATGGTGGTTTATTTTTTAGAGGAGACTTCAAGAATTATAATTACTAATATGCTAGTAGAAACTTGCCTTTGGACATACTGTAGTAATTTTGATTTGTGTCCAGTTAAAACTGCAACAAAACTGCCAATATAGAAGGAATTCTGTGTTTGCTCATTTTCTTCAGATAGTAGGCCAAATGGAGAAATTTGTTAAGCCAATTCTGAAACACTATACCAAAAACCAAAATGAGCACATTTAATCACATGTATTGGCAATAGGGGATTCCATGAAAATGTTTCCATTTCTGGGAGCAACGTTTTTACTTTCTAGTACTAGTAACAAGACCATTTGCATAACTATAAATGTAGCCATGCAAATGGGACAAAGAACAACAATGCAGAGTGATGCAGAAGAAGGAGAAAGGAATTGGAAGTTAAGAAACTTAGGCTTTAGTCCCAGCTTTATGACTGGCCTAACTTTGAGACTTTGGACAGTCACTTAATCTAACTGGACTTTTGTTTTCATATTTAAAGTGAGAGCATTGAATTAAAAGACCTCTAAGATAACTCTGAGTAATAACATTATGTCATGGTCCTTTGACTGTAAAGTTGACCTTGATGTAAGAGTGAGTTTCTTAATTATTTCTAGAAATAAGGATATTAAAAAAAAATTGTTTTACCATACCATCATATTTTCTTTTCTACTTAAAAGGTCATTAACCAGTCTTACTACCCATCCATTTCATTTGGCTCAGATTAATTTTGATGATTCCTAGAATATCAAGTCCTCCAGCAAAGGTGGAGATGTGCCGTTATTGAGGATATTCAGAGACTGTACTGTAAGTTTTGTGGGCAACTTCTCAAAGTGCTTTGGACAATGGCATTTTTGTTGGAATAAATATATAGGTTTTAAGAGGATAGTAATAATTAGACTCATTGCTAATGTTTGAGTACTTATCAAGTACTCAAAGACTATAGCTGCTTTTGAAGTATTTAATCCTCAGAGTAAACCTTTGAAAAGTGTACTTTTTTTTTGGAGACAGGCTCTCACTCTGTTGCCCAGGCTAGCGTGCAGTGGCATTATCATAGCTCACTGCAGCTTCCAACTCTTGGGCTCAAGTGATCCTACTGCCTCAGCCTCTCTAGTAGCTGGGACTACAGGTACATGCCACTGTGCCTGGCTAATATTTTTTATTTTTTATAGAGACAGGGTCTCACTATTGCCCAGGCTGGTTTCGAACTCCTGGCTTCAAGGGATCCTTTCTTCTCAGCCTCCCAAAGTGCTGAGATTATAGGCGCGAGCCACCCCACCTGGCTACGAATGCACTATTTTTATCCCCATTTTATAGATGAGGCACAGGAAAGTTTGGTAATTTTCACAAGATCACATAGTTAATAAGCAAGCAAGCTGGGATTTGAACCATCACTGACACCACAGCCTACAAGGCTATACTACTCATTGTATTTATAAAATTCAAGTGTATCAAATTGCCTATTGTATTTCCACAAGTAGACAATACTCTCTAGTTGTAAAAATTCTGCCCTTAAAAAAAATTATGACTTTATATATATTTTTGCATGTTTATAAACACCATTTTAATTATTCTGGATTCTGATTGAGAATGAATCATTTTGTATTGTGACTCAGGTGATTCTTATGTGTGCCCTGATAATCAATTGTTGGGTAGTCTCTGAATTGTCTGTCAGTCTGAACTGTTTGTTACCATTCTGCAAAAAAAAAAAAAATATGAGTTTGCACCAAATGTTTTCAGCTATGTTATTTATAAGCACTTGTTGAATTCAGCTGACTTTTTTATAGCAAGATTTTCTCAATGAAGGAAGCAATCATTCATTGATTTACACTTGGGAGCAAACTCCGTAAAAATACCCTGCTAACTTTACTTTTGTAAATTACCTGAAGTCTGTGCATACCTAAGAACATGGCTGAAAACAACCCTTCTGCATCAGAGTGCAAAACAGAGTGAAATTTATATTGAGAAGTATTGGTTTGGGAGGATAGGATGTATGGAGGCAGTGGGTTGTTATTAATGAGCCTTGAGAGTGATGAGATTTAAAAAGTATTTTAGGAATGATTATATGCTGGTTCAAATGCATTCCTCTTGCCCCATCTTTCTTGCAATCAAAGATTCAAATTTATAAGTTGGTTAATCAGGGTTAAAGATTCAATCTATAGTCATCAGCCAAAGCAAAGCGAAACAGCTAGTTTGTGATAATGAAATCAAATTTTATACTGCACTGGTTCCATAGTTTCACCAATTGAGATAACCTGTTTGTTCAATATATGGTATAAGTTTAGTGGAGAAACTCTTAAAATTAAAGACATTTGATATTGTGCATGTTGGTTCATTTTGCATCCATTTACTTTATTGAACTCTTAAATACTTTTTAATGGACTCTCTTGGATTTGTTAGGTAGATAATACTTGCCTTTTGCAAATGACAACTTTTTTTTAAGTATATACTTGTTTCTTTTTTTCACTTTAATACGTTGGCTAAGTCCCCTATAGTGGGTTTTCTATTGTTACATATTAAACCACCTCAAAACTTAGTGGTTCAAAACAGTTTATTATCCTCCAGTCCTTACAGTTCTGTGTGATGGCTTGAGCTCAACTGGGTGGTTTTCACTAGAACATTTTATGCCATTGTAATCAGATGGCAACTGTGGCTGCAGTCATCTGAAGATTCAACTGGTTAGACATCTGAATGCTTCTTCACTCACATGTTTGGTGCCTGAGCTGACATGGCTAGAACATTGGAGACTAGTGGGCATCTCTCTCTTTCTTTCTCCAAGCAGCCTCTCTGCATGGCTGGCTTGCGCTTCCTTGCATTTGGCATTCTCAGGGTAGTTCAGATTTCTTGCGTGGAGGATGGTTTCCCCTGGAGTGAGTGTTAGAGGAAGTAGAAGTTTCCAGGGCAGTTAAGGGCAATGACCTAAGACCAGCACAAGGTTACTTCTGCCAAATTCTATTTGTCAGAACAGTTACAGGTCCTGCCCAGATTCAAGGGGGTAAAGAAATAGATTCCCCCTCTTGGAGGGGGACTATTAAGGCCACATTGCAGATCATTTGGGATGGAAGATATCGTTATAGTCATATTTGGAAAATTCTGTCTGTCACAAGGGCATCCTTGCTATTCTGACATTTTACCATTGATTATGATATATGTTGGAGTTTTCTGATAGGTTACTTTTATAAGATTAAGACAGTTTCTATGCCTAGCATAACTAAGGATTTTCCTCAGGAACAAGTCTTGAATTTTATCAAATGTATTTTCTGCATCTGTTGAAATGATCTTTTAGTTTTTCTCCTTTCTTCTTTTAATGTAGGGATTAAACAGACTTAATAATGTTAAACCATCCTTATATTCCTGGGATAAGTTTTGCTTGCTTATGGTGTATTGTTTTGGTTTTTTTTTTATTATTTTTTATTTTTATTTATTTATTTATTTATTTTTATTATTCCAGGGTGTTGTGAGGGTACAAACATTATAGTTACACTTTATGTCTTTGCCTCACCCACGTGCCTTTAACCAAAGGCATGCCCTTCCCTCCCTTTAGTGCTCCCCATGTCCTTTAGTTGTAGATTTGCCCCCCCATCCCCCTAATCCTTAGAGAGTATTTCTGCCATGTGATCAACCTAGTGTTGATCAGTTAGTACCAATTTGATGGCGAGTACAAATGGATTTGTTTGTTTTCCAAACACAGCACTGGGTTAGATTTGCTTACATTTAGTATTTTCCAATTCTTTATAAGTGAGTTTCGCTTATAGTTTTATTTTTTTGTGTGCTGTTCCTGTCTATATCAAAACTGGCAAGGGTTTCAGTATCCTAAAATGAATTGAGAAGCTCTCTATATTTTCTCATGATTTGAGACAATTTATATAATTTAGATCTAGATGATAGTTCTCACCTATTATATTAATCTGTTTTGTGCTGCTGTGACAAAATACCTGAGACAGTCATTCAAACCATAGCATTCTGCCCCTGGTCCCCCAAACTCATGTCCTTCTCACATTCAAAATATGTTTATTCTATCTCAGGAGCTACAAAAGTCTTAACTTCTTCTAGCATCAACTCAAAAGTCCAAAATTTCATCTAAATCAGATATGGAGGAGACTCAAGGCATGATTCATTCTGAGGCACATTTCCCTGTAGCTGTGCACCTGTAAAATCAAGGAAGTGATTTGCTTCTAAAATACAATGGTGGGACAAGCATAGAATAGGCATTTTCATTCCAAAAAGGAGAAATAGTATAGAAGAAAGGAGTAACAGGTCACAAGCAAGTCTAAAACCCAACAGGTCAAACAATACTAAAATCTTTATGTTCTGCTTCCATTTTAATGATAAATTCTGTCTTTAAACCATTCTCTCTTCTCCCATTTTACAATATGCAGTTAAAAGAGGCCACACAGCACCTTGAATGCTTTGCTGCTTAGGTATTTCTTCCACCAGATACTCTAGTGCATCCCTCTTAAGTTCTACCTTTCATAAATCCCCAGAGCACGGGCACAATTCAGCCAAGTTCTTTGCCGAGTTACAGCAAAGATGGCCTTTCCTCCAGTTTCCAACACTTTTTTCCTTATTTCCATTTGAGACCTCATCAGAATTGTCTTTGCTGTCCATGTTCCTAGCAGCATTCTGGTCATGACCTCTTAAGTAATCTCTAAGAAGATCCAGATCTTCCTTATAGCTCTCTTCTTCTGAGCCTTCTCTAGAATCACCCTTTATGCTCCATGGCAATCGAGGCTTTTTCTAGCCTGGTCCTCCAAATTCTCCCAGCCTCAACCCATTAGCCAGTTCCAAAGCTGCTTCCACATTTTCAGGCATTTGTTATAAGAACACCCCACTCCTAGTACCAATTTTCTTAGTTCATTTTGTGCTATTATAACAGAATATGTGAGATATAGCAATTTATAAGGAACAGAAATTTATTTCTCACAGTTCTGGAAGCTGAAAAATCCAAGATCAAGGTGCTGGCATCTGACGAGGGCCTTCTTGTTGTGTCATACATGGAAGAAGGCATAATGTGGTGGAAGGGCAAAGAGAGGGCAAGAGAGAGAGTGAAGGGGGCTGAACTCACCCTTTTGTAATGAACCCATTACTGTAATACCAGACACTCCCACAATAATAGCATTAATCCATTCTTGAGAGTGGAGCTTTCATGACCTAAATACTTCTTAAAGGTGCCACCTACCAATATTGTCACAATGGCAATTAAATTTCAACATGAGTTTTAGAGGGGACAAATATTTATATCATAGTACCTATAAAACCATCAGGGCCCACAATCCCCTCCTGCCCTATGCTTTGGATTCCTTT
This sequence comes from Propithecus coquereli, assembly GCF_000956105.1. Taxonomy (NCBI): domain Eukaryota; kingdom Metazoa; phylum Chordata; class Mammalia; order Primates; family Indriidae; genus Propithecus; species Propithecus coquereli. Next base: position 5,368,601 of record NW_012147897.1, read on the forward strand.
TTGGTTTCTTTGTGTTTATTGATCTATTCAGTTTTTCAACCTTTTGTTGAGACAATGTGGTAATTTATAGTTTGCTAGAAAATCATTTACCTTTTTTTTTTTTTTTTTTTTTTTTTGAGACAAAGTCTCACTGTGTTGCCTGGGCTAGAGTGCCGTGGCGTCATCCTAGCTCACAGCAACCTCAAACTCCTGGGCTGAAGCGATCCTCCTGCCTCAGCCTCCCGAGTAGCTGGGACTACAGGCATGCGCCACCATGCCCGGCTCATTTTTTCTATATATTTCTAGTTGTCCAATTAACTTCTTTCTAATTTTTAGTAGAGACGGGGTCTCGCTCTTGCTCAGGCTGGTCGCGAACTCCTGAGCTCAAACAATCTGCCTGCCTCAGCCTCCCAGAGAGATAGGATTACAGACGTGAGCCACCGCGCCCGGCCCATCATTTACTTTTAATGTTTTTTTTTTTTTTAAATTTATTGGCCTGAAGTTGTAATAATATTCCTTTAAAATTCTAAAAATCTTGTTCATATCTGTTTTTCCCTTTTCTTGTTTCTAATTCTGAAGTACTTTTATGTGTGCTTCCTTAAGTGTGTTTATTGTACGATGAATACATTTTAAATTAAACTTGCTAAAATGCGCATGGATAGTATTAGGGAAAAATCTGGGAATGATTTAGCTTGCTCTTATGCCAAATGTGGGTTCTTGCCTGAAGTGAGTTACTTGAGATGTAAATTGGAAATGCAAAGAGTTGATTATTTTTCTATAGCTGTTGCTTCATCAGTGTCTTTTGTTAGTTTTTGAGGGTACATCTTGGTTAGACCTGATACATTCTTTATCACATACTTTCACACCACTTACCATCTCCTCAATAGAACTTTCCCGCCACCATTTACTTTTCCATGAAAGCATGTTAACTTTATGAGTAGCAGTAGTATTGTCTTATTTGATACCATTACCATAAGACTTCTCAGCTATGTGTATGGTCTAGATGGAGGAATGTAGAAGCAGGCTTTAAGGTAGACACCTGATCTTTTAGGAAACTTATCATATTTAATGAACCAATCAATAAATATTTAACTGATTGCCATGTATCTGAAACTGCTGTAGGTGCTATAGAGGTGCAAATTTCTTGGGCACTTAAATTCTGCAGCAGTGTAGCTCTGATCAGCCTTTCTAGCCTGCCTCTCATGACTTTACTCTCATACTCCCTTTGCTTTAGCATGCTACCTACTTTCTGTTCTGAATATGCAGTGTACTCTGCTTTTTTAATGACTTTGAAAAGCGATTCCCAATACTCTCAATGGCAATTCCATTGCATACAGCTGTCAGAATCTTACCTAGCTTTCCTTCATATTGAAGCTTAAATCCTATCTCCTTTAGTGAGACTTTCCCAAGAACAAGTAGTCTCAGAATAAGGTATCCATTTTCAAAGGGTAATTAGATTTGTAGATACAGAGAACTTCAATAAGGTGTTTGACAAGATATGTTATGGCAGCTTTGGGAGCCAGATGAAGAAGTATAGGATAAATGAGAGAAAAGATAAGTAGATTGATAACTGCTTAATGACTTGCTGTCAATCTAGAGGGAAATTTTAGCAGCATGGCATAGGGCTCTATTCTTGATCTAGTTTTGTTCAGTATGTCCATTCATTCAATTACTTACCTGTCAAATGTTTATTGAGTACTACATGTTGGAAACTGGAACATGCTGGGTATATAATAGTAAATAAGGATACCTTCCCTTTGAGGGTATTACAATCTAAGCATATGGATAAAGATATAGAAAACTTACCAAGCTAATGCAATGGTAATATGGAGCTTATAGACACTGTTATTATTTGCATAATAGAATCAGTATATAAAAAGATCTCTGGGGACTGGAAAGGTAGAAATATATTCAGCTCACCTTAAGTTTGAAGATGAAATTTAATTGGGACAAGGATATAGTCTTATATTTGAGTCCTAAAACCAACTGTGTGAGAAGAGAGAGGTGACATAGGGGCAACAGTCTGAGTAAAAAAAAGATATAAAACTTTTAGTAGTCAAGTCAGTGTTAGTTATCATTGGGATGTGATTGCCAGAAAATGGTGGGTTATCTTGACAGACATGTATTATTTAGAATGAGAAATGATATACTTCTTCTGCTTTGCAAACTTTACAAAATTTTCTCAAGGCAGTTTTCCAGGAGTTTTTCTATGCTTAATACACTTACAAGAAAACAAATTTATCAGTCAGTAAATATTTCATAGAATCTGAGAAAAACAGAATCAGAAGAAATCTTAAAATAGTCACCTATTACTTATTGAGTGTCTACTGTGCTGTGAGGGTCTAAGAGAAGGATGAGGCGGGCCCCTCCCTATTTCTGAGGGAGGGAAGGGATGTAATATTTATAGAAGGTCTGTTATGGAAGGCCTGTATGTATGAGGTAATATGGGGAAGCTCAGGAGCCCAAACCCTAATAAGATACAGGTCTAGGTTTTCAAGGAGTATGGAATCTGGTGCCAGAGAAAGCCAGTAAACAGATGATCACAGAATGATATAAATTTAGATTGAGCCATGCTCCTAGTGCTATTGAGGGGGACCACAAGTCAGATTAGAGGGTACCCTTACCAAACACTAACTATTCCTGGGCTTCTATTTGAGTTCCTCCTCTTGCAAAAGAATTTCTGGGTCTGTTTTGTACCTGGTCATTTTGCATTGCAGCCCAAGTAGTCTTAAGTTTAAAACATACATTTGTTCAGGTCTCCCAGTTTAAAATTTATTCCTTTGCCTTGGGAATGAAGCTCCTTATCCCTGATATGTGCCAGGTCTTAATCTGACCTCTGTCTACCTTTTTAACCCTCATCTCTTGCCACCCCTCCCATATAAACCTGTGCTCCAGCCTTGCTAAGGTACTGGAAGTTCTTGAAAAGGTTATACTACCTTTTTTCTGGTTTTGTCTGGAATATCTTTCTCCCTTTTTATGTAGCTAATTCCTACTTTTCCTTCTAATGTCAGCTCAGGTTGTATCACGCGCCAGAAGACTTTTGCTTCCATTCAACCCCACCCCTGGAGTAGGTGCTCCTTTTTTATGCTCATCCCTTACCCTGTATAAGCATCTATTATAGCATGTATCGTGCTGCTATAATTGCCTACATATTATTTTCTCTACAAAATTTGAACATTATGAACATATTGCTTTTATTTCTATATTTCCAGTACCTAACAGAGGGCATGGCTAACATTTAGGCATTCAATAAATGTTTATTTTTATGAATGTGTAAATAAATGATATGGTTCTGGAGAGCATAGACTCTCATGGTTTTTTGTCTCAACGATAGTATTAGCAACATAGAAAGTGCTCAGTGTGAAAATAGGATGAATGGATAAATTTAAGGACATGTTGACCATTATCAAATAAAGAAGTAGGCTAAAGATTTATAAAATGCAGATGTTATCTTGACTAATGTGATAATGTGCTCAGTTGATGGAATCATGAAGAGATGGTATTCGGGCTGGCCTTGAAAGAAGGGTAGACAAGGGTTAGATTGAAAAAGAGCTGCATAATAAATTATCAAAAATTTAGCAGCTTAAAACAATACCCATTTATTATCTTGTGGTTTCTTTAGGTCAGAAATTTGGGAACAGATAACTTGGATTTTTCTGCTCATGTTCTTACATGGCTGAAATCATAGTGTCAGCTGTGCTGTTGTTCCTTTCTGGGGCTCAGGTCCTTATTCAGCCTCACATGGCTGTTGACAGAGTTTACTTCCTTTTGGTTTGTAGGACTAACTAAGGCCCCTGTTCTCTTGCTGGTTGTCATCTGGGGACCTATGTCAGCTCCATAGAGGCTGCCTGTAGTTCCTTGCCATGTGGCCTACTCCATAGGCCTCTTGTGCTTCAAATCTCTTCTTTCAGGACAGCTAGTTCTTTTAAGGGCTTACCTGATTGGGTCAGACCTACCCAGTGTATTAGCTTAGGCTGCCATAATAAAATACCATAGACTGGGTTGCTTTAACAACAGAAATTTATTTTCTCACAGATCTGAAGGCCAGTTGAGATTAAGGAGCCAGCATGGTTCAGTTTCTGGCGAGGGCCCTCTCCCTTGCTTGCAGATGGCTGCCTTCTCCTTGTGACCTCACATAACCTTTCTTGGTGCATGCATGTGGAGAGAAATCTGTCTCTTTTCTTATTCTTATGAGGCCACCAGTCCTATAGGATTAGGGCCTCACCCTTGTGACCTTGTTTAACTTTAATTACCTCCTAAATGCCCTGTCTCCAAATACAATAGCATTAGGGGTTAGGGCACTTCAACATATGAATTTTTGGGGAGGAGACACATTTCAGTCCATAGCACCCAGCTAATCTCCTTTTTGATTAATTCAAAGTCAACTGATTTGAGGCCTAATTATATCCCCTAAATCTCTTCATCTTATAACGTCACATTTCTTAAAGTAATATCCTATCATGTTCACAAAATCCTGCGATAATACCCAAGGGGAGGGAATTATGTAGGGAATATACACCAGGGGGTGGGAATCTTCGGGGGACACTTTAGAATTTTGCCTACCACAAAGGTTGTGGGATAGAAAGCAACAGCCAATTTAGTAGAGATATGAAATGTATTGTGAGTAGAATAGTAGAATAATTGAAGGAAAAAACACACAGCAGCCTGATCGGAGGGGAGGAGCACTGAACCGGGACACGTATATTTGGAAAGTTTAACCTAAAGAATGCATTTGTGAAAAAAGCATTTGGAAACTAAAAGTTATTTTACATGTAACGTGTTACTGATGCTGAGGTTGTTGGAGAGATGGTGGTAAGATTAGCTTGGGAATGATGGGTTTGTGGGTACAAAATAGGGTAGCACTGAAGACTGTGGGCTTTAGAGTTAGACAGACAAGGGTTTGAATTCTGATTCTGCCACTTAATAGCTTCAGTTATCTCACATGTAGAATGGGAATGATGATGTACAAAATCTATGGATTGGTGTGAGGATTAAATGAAATATGCATTTCAAGTTTTTAGCTCCAGTGCCTGGCACGTAGCAAGCACTAAATGTTTATTCATTCAACAACGGTTTATTAAATAAATATATATTATGTGCCAGACACTGTATTAGGCCTCAGGGTTTTAATAAATATTAATATTATAATACTATGCCTAGCTAGATTTTATTGGACTTTGAATTGCCTGGCTAAAATGACAGAGTTTTAGTCTGTATTTAAATAGCCATGGAATGTTTTCAAGCAAAGAATAATATCTACTCATAGAATTTTGGAATTTGTGATCATTTAGTTCTAGTACATGGGTTTTTTTTTTTTTGTATATAGAACTCTAATTTACCTGTAGTCATCCTAATTATTGAAACATGAAAACTGGAAAGGTCTTCATAGCCCCATTTCAGTGTTTTGATTTTCTGAAGGACATTCTTGAAATATGTGTTTTAAGAGAGTATTCTGATGGCAGTATTGCAAATGGATTGAAGAGGTCAGAAATTAGAAAGAGGAAGGCCTTTTATTAGTGCTGAACCAGGGGGCTTATAGTGGGAATAATGAAAAGGAAGCGTACATAAGAACATTGGGAAAGAAGAATCAACAGGTTTAGTTGATTGAATATGGGAGGGAAAAATGAGGGAAAAGACAGGCACTAATATTATGTGATAGTGCCACCAGTTAACCGTTCTGGAGCACTGTGGAGATTCATGACTACCATGGAGTGGATTTATTTGATGGAATTTATTGGAGTAGATGGATTTATTTGAATAGAATTCTTTAAAAGATTGAAAATTGTATTTAGTGTGGAAAAATTATAGATCCCAGAGTTTCTAGTTACTAGAAAAATCCTAGAAGGTATTATCAACAAAACTAAAAGTACTCGTGTATTAACTACCTTTAGACACAGTACATAATGAAAGTGTACAAAATAGAATTGCCTACATAGTTGTAGGCAATCAAACACTAGCTGTTAGAGGGTCTAGAGTACCTAACACATTTAGTGTCTATCAGAAATGAAGAAAGACAACGTGGTTAGGTATAGCTGCACTAATCTTTTAAATCATAAGTTTGTGAATTGTGATACTTCTAGTTGTCTCTAAGGGATATGTGTCAGAGCCTCTGTAATTGCAACATAAATGAGAACTTTTTAAAATTTCTTCGCCTATGAGAAGAAAAATGTGGCATACTGGACTGTGTTGCTGGTTGGGACAAAGTCTTTATGCCTGTTTTCCTTTTTCCACCAGGAGGATTGTTGACATATTGTAACGCACATAGTGGCATAGGTGAAAGCAGACTATGGATTTACAAGGCAGGCATTCTGGAGGCTGTTGGGGCAGATAAGCTATAATTAGTAACCGAACAAATGAAAAGTTAGGAGTACTTTGGTACCAAGTGGAGAATGGAATTGAGAAGAGCAAGAATTGGGGCTAAGAAACCAGTTAGGAGGCTATTGGCTATGTGAAAGATGGTGGTGGCAGTGGATTTGGAGAGAGGTGAACAGATTTGAAATGGCTTTTAATCAAGTCCTTGTTCCTGAATATATAGATACTGTCTAGGCCTTAGGTCGCCTGATATTTGTGACAGTCGTCATTCCTTCCTTGAGACGTTCTGTTATTTTAACTGCTGTAGCAACATGTCTCCCAGCTGTCTTTCCACTTCTGGATATTCTGGCTCACAATTTTTTTTTTTTTTGCAGGTTTTTATTTCTTTTTTTCTAATTCCTTAAATATTGATGTTCCTCTGGATTTTGTTCTAGGCTCTGTTCTCTCTCATTCTCACAGTCTTCCAGGGTGATCTCATTTACTTTCATAGCATTAATAACCATCTGTGTGCTAATGATTGCCACATTTTTGTCCCTGGCCAAGATCTGTCTCCTGAGCAACAGATCCTTATATTCAACTCGTATTCAGCACATCCCCTTGGATGTTGCACAGGCATCTCAGACTGAAAATAGAGCTTTCTTCTCAAACTGCTCCTCCTGTGTTCCCCATCTCAATAAATGACATCACCCTTTTTCCTGGTTCCCTAAGCCATATACCAGCAATCATTCCTTTTTTATTTTGCAGTGTAAATTTGTATACAATAAAATGCAGAGAACTTAAGTGTACAGTTTGATGAGTTTTGACAAACATACTCATACTCATGTTATCATCATTTAAACAAGGTATGAGATATTTTCATTATCCAGAAAATTCTCTCATTCCCCTTTGCCAGTCATTCTGACACCCTCATTCCCACTTCTGGCTGAGTCAACACATTTCTTACTACCTCATCATTTATTAGCTTTTCCTGTTCTTGAACTTCTTATACATGGAGTCATACAGTGCACTCTTTCGGCTTCTGGCTTCTTTTGTTTAACATACAGTTTTTGAAACTTAACCATGTTGTTATATAGATCAGCAGTGTATTCTTTTTTTATTGTTGAGTGGTATTTCCTTTCATGAATATACTATGATTTGCTTATTCATTATTCTGTTGATGGACGTTTGGGTTGTTTCCCCTTTTTGGCTATTATGAATAAAACTGATAAGAACACCTTATATATAAAGTCTTTTATGGTCACATGCTTTCATTTCTTTTATTATGCCTAAGAGTGGTGCTGCTGGCTCATACAGGAGGTGTACATTTAACTTATTAGATACTGCCACACAGTTTTCCAAAGTAGTTATATATTTTTATATTCCCACCAGCAATGTTTGGAAGTTCCAATTGCTGTACTTCTTGCCAACATTTGGTATTGTCAGTTTTTAAAATTCTGTTCACTATAATAGACTTGTGGTGGTATATTATTTTGATTTTGATTTTTAATTCTATAATGACTAAAGATATTGAATACCATTTCAGGTGCTTATCTGCCATTCTTTTATCTTCTTTTGTGAAGTGTTTGTTCAGTTATTTTGCCCATTATTTATTTATTATTTATTGGGTTGTTTTATTTTTATTGTTGATATGTAGGAGTTCTTTGTATATTCTAGCTATAAGTCCTTTGTCAGATATATAGGTATACCTATAGATACAGAGCTCTCTGTATATATATTTTATATAAAATGTTTTTTCCCCAGTCATGGCTTGATTTTTTCATTTTCCCAATAATGCTTTTTGATGAATCCTATTTAAGAAATCTTTTAATCTTTGCCTAATCCAAGGTCATGAATATATTTTCCTACTTGTTATTCTAGAAGCTTTATAGTCTCAGCTTTATAGTCTTTACATTTGGGTCTCTAATCCATCTCAGATTAATCTTTGCATATGAGGCGAGGTAGAGGTTAAGATTCATTTTTTTTAATTTCTGTATGGGTGTTCAGTTATTCCAGGGCCATTTGTTGACAAAGCTTTTCTTTTTCCTGCTGAAAAATAAATAAATTGACTATATATGAAGGGGTCTATTTCTATAATCTGAATTATATTTTATTAATCTATTTGTTTAGTCTCATGTAATTACTACTGCCTTACTATAGCTTTATGAGAAGTTGTAAAATTTGGTAGTGGAAGCCCTACAACTTTGTTCTTCTTTAATATTTTCTTAGCTATTCTTGGTCTTTTGTATTTTTGTATCAATTTTAGAATCAGCTGGCCAAGTTTTACAAAAAAATGGTTGGGGTTTTAATTCAGATTGCTTTAACTCTGTAGATCAGTTTAGGGAGACTTGACCTCTTCACAATATTCAATCCTTGAAATGGTATATGTCTCCATTTATTTAGGTGTTCTTTAATATCTCTCAATGTTTTATGATTTCCAGTATACAGCAGAATCACATCTTTATTAGATTTTTTTCCTAGTTATTTGTTGTTTATATATAGAAATACCAATTGATTTTTATATGTTAATCTGGAATCTTGTGATTTGCTAAATTTATTAGTTCTAGTAGCTGAATTGTATTAATAGATTCCTTTGGATTTTTCTACATACACAATCATAGCATCTGTGAGTAGACATTTTTGCTTCTTCCTTTCCTGTAGCTTTGACTTTTATTTCTTTTTATTTCCTTATTTTAATGGTATGGACCTCAAGCAAAGTGTGGAATAGAATTATAAAGGTGAACATCTTTGTCTTATTCCTGGTCTTAAGTATAATATTAGCTGTAGATTTTTTGTATAAACCCTTTTTCAGATTGAGGAAGCTCCCTTTCTCCTTGTTGAGAGTTTTTTGTTTTTAATCACTAACAAATACTAAATTTTATCAAATGCTTTTTTTTTTTGCATCTTTTAAGATAATAATATGGTTTTTCTCCTTCAGTCTGTCATCTGTTGATTTTCAAATATTATACCAACCTTGTGCTGCTCAGATAAACCCACTTGATCAAGAAGTATTGTCCATTTCATATATTACTGGAGTTGATTTGTTATCATTTTGTTAATTTTTGCATTTATGTTCATGTGTCATATTGGTTTGTAATTTTTTTTTTTTCTTGGAGTGTTCTTGTCATGCTTTGGTGTCTGGGTTATACTGGCTTCATAAAACAAATTAAAAGGCATTCCCTCTTCTTCTCGGAAAGAATTTTGATATGACTGGTATTTCACCAGTGAAGCTATCTGAGCCTAGAGTTTTCTATGTGTGAAGGTTAATTATAAATTTAATTTCTTTAATAGGTAATGATGATTCACATTTTCTGTTTATTTTGTTTGTTTTAGAAACTTGTGGTTTTTAAGCAGCTTTACTGTTTCACAAAAGTTGAATTTCTCAGCATAGAGTTGCTTGTAATTTCCCCTTAATTCCCTTTAAATGTCTATAGGGTCTGTAGTCATGTCTTCTCTTTCATCTTGATATTGGTAATCTGTTTTCTGGCTTCATTCTTTGTCTTTCCTCTCTTTCACTTTTCACATCTACACCATCTTTCCTGTCACTATTTTAGTTTAAGATAATACCATCTGTTGCTTGGACTGTTGAAATAACCTCACATTAGCTTTCCTGTTTGCAGTCTTTTTTCTCCGTTTTATTCACCTTTTTATAAGAAGAAAGATCTTTCTAAAAGGCAAGTGTAATTAAATCTTTCTCAGCTTAAAAGATTTTAATAGTTTCCTAATGCCTTCAGAATGAAAATCTAAGCTTCTTCATTTGGAAAACAAAGCCATTAATGATAATGTATCTACGCGTCTCAATAGATTCCTATCTTTTCTGTATTTTTCTTCTTTTTGTATCTCCCTGCAAGCCATAGGGAACTATATTTCACTGCCTTTCTAGGTGTTCTAATTTGTCATTCTCTATCTTAACCTTGAACGCAGCATTTCTGATGTGATGTGATCAATATTAACTAGACAAAATTATCTTCTATCTTCTCCTTTACTTATTAATATCTGATTGGTATGATCTCAATTTTTTATTAATATTTATTTGAAGTAATACTTTTTATTCAATGTATCTTTACAGAAATATCTAATCTCAAAGCATTTTTTTTTAGCCCAGTTTCAATTCTCTAAAATCATATTAAGTAATAGGGGTGCATCTATTTCCTATCACTAGAATACCTATAGATAGCTACTTGATCTCCATTCCCCAATACCAGTGATGATGAGTTTTATTTCAGTTTGAGAGTGTTAGTTTTGGTATTGACCAGTCATCCCAATGACTACACGATGTATATTTCTTTCTTTATAGATTCTTTTCATAGTTTGCAAAATCAAGAAACACTCTTCTGAACTGGCCAGCCAGTTTGGAGGTAAAGCAGTTGTTTCTTTTCTTGTTAGTCCTTCACCTCCTCACCCCCTGGGGAATCGGGATGTCTCATGTTATTTTTAATAGCCTAAACACTTCAAACTTTTATTCTCCTGTTGGATTTGAAAGGGGGATGTTATTAGCTCTGTCTTGATGTAGCAGGGGCTCTGAAAGTCTGTTTGGATAACACTGAAGATTGGAGGAAATGTGACTCTGTCTGTGTGTTTTAAGCCCCTAAGGTAAGATCAGAAAGCGTCTGGGGCAGTGAGAGCCAAATAGTTGAAGTCATACATTAATTATGGTCATGAATCATTTTTATTTTTAAAGTCTTTACCATTTGACAAGGTTGTTTGCATAGTACCAGTGAAGTTTTGAGGTAGCACTTTCCTCCTTTTAAAGTAACAGGCTATTTTGTTGATTTCTCCTCTGGGTTGATAATACCTATCATTTTTAGAATTCTGGTAACATTTTTAGTAAAAATTACTTGTTTTCCTTCCTGAATGAGTGATCTTTCATTTATGTGATTTTTGTTTTGATATACTATTTCAAAGTTACAAATATAAAAAACTATCACATTGATCTTTCAATTAATGTCCCACTGATATTAATCAAAAATATCAAATCTTGGAACTGTGCTTTTATGTTCAGACATTAGACATTCAGCCAGCAAACAAACATATTTTCAGTGCTTCCTTTGTGCCACCTTTCTTTGTAAGCATTTAGAATATATATGAGAAAATGAGATTTTCTTTTTTTTTTTTCTAACAAAGATCTAATGAGGAAATAGGCATGGAAATAAACAGTTGCTATAAAATGTAATTCTGTATTTGTGGTGGTGTCATATACATGATGTGGTGGTGTCATATACGTGATGATTTCCAGGGAAAGGAATGCCTCTACCTATCTAGAATTGTCAGGAGAGCCTTTGAAGAAGAGGTTATGTTTGAACTGCCTCTTAATGGATTAGGAGTTTACTTACCTGTTAAGGGACAGGGAGAACTTGTAGGCAGATAGAACAGCTCATAAAAAGGTACAAAAGGAAGAAATGGCATGATATGTTTGGAGAACTGCCAGTTGTTCAATATTGCTGGAATTGAGGGTGCAAGGTAAAAAATATCAGGAAATGAGGCTGGAGATGTAGTAGGAACCATATCATAAAGGGCCTTACCATGCTTTAAACTGCTTTAGAGCTGCATTTATAAGAGAGCATTGCTGTCTGACACACAAACACACCCAGAGACAGGCAATAAGAGGGAGTATAATCTCCTCTAGTGGATTCCTTAGGAGCCCTGAGAGATTTGCTGAATTACTGATCTCATGTGCAAAGTCGTCCCTTTTAGATGACCTAAGAAATCCTCAGTAACTATCGGGCAATTTCCAAAAGTGCAGAATATGTCATGAATATTTTTAGGGTGTAGTGTCATAATAATAATAATGTTGGCAGAGGTGTTGATGCCACCAAATCCTTAATAAAATGAACCTCCCATATATATGATGACTTTCAGGTGGGGATTGATGACCAATTTTTAAAAACTGAGGTAAAATTTACGCACAGTGAAATGTGCAGATCTTAAATGTAAATTCTGTGAGTTTTGGTGTACTACTCACCCCAATCAGGACATAGAACATTTCCATCACCTAAGATAGTTCCTTTGTTCTCCCTGCTCCCTGTCAATTATTTCCACCCCGTGGAGGCAACTAGCTACTCTTTTGATTTGTCAACACAGATTGGTTATATCTGTTCTTGAACTTTGTATAAAAGGAATCTTACAGTCTGTACTTTTTTGTTTCTGGCTTTTTTCACTCAACATATTGTTTTTGAGATCCATCTGTATTGGTGTATATATCAGTGGTGTGTTCCTTTTTATTGCTGAATAGACTTTCGTTGTATGAGTATACCTCAGTTTGTTTATTAATTCTCCTGTTTGGTAGTTTTCTGTGAACACTTTTATACAAATCTTCTTGTGGACATATAATTTTATTTTTGTTGGGTAAATACCTAGCAATAGAATTGCTGGGCCATAGGTTAGATGTATGTTTAACTTTGTAAGAAAAAAATTTCTTAACATGGTGCTATTATTTTACACTTTTACTAGCAATGCATGCAAGTTGCAGTTGCTCCATATCCTCGTCAGCATTTGGTGTTGTCATTTTAATTTTAGCTATTATAATGGTATGAAATAGTATCTCATTATGAGTTCAATTTGCATTTCTCTGATGACCATGATGTTGAGCACATTTTCCTAATGCTTTTTGGCCATTCTTATATCTTCTTTTGTGAAGTATTTATTTCACTCTTTTGTCCGTTTTTATTAATAATTGGGTTATCTTTCTGTTACTGATTTATAAGAGTTCTTTATATTAATATATTCCAGACATACTCCTTTGTTTGATAGGTGTTTTGCAAATATTTTCTCCCAGTCAGTGGACTGCTTTTTCTTTTCTTTATCTCTTTCTCTTCTTTCTCTCTTTTCCCTCCCTCCCTTCCTTCCTTCCTTTCCTTGTATTTTTTTCCAAGGACAGACCTTTTCTTGTCCTGCCCTGCTCTCTCTTTTTCTTTCTTTCTTTTCCTTCTTTTCTGTTCTTTCCCTTTTCATTTCCCTTTGCCTTTCCTTTTTTCTTTTTTTGAGACAGAGTCTCGCTCTGTCACCCTGGGTACAGTGCAGTGGTGTCCTCATAGCTCACTGCAACCTCAAACTCCTGGGCTCAAGCTGTCCTTCTACCTCAGCCTCCTGAGAAGCTGGGACTACAGGCGTGTGCCACTGCACCCGGCTGGTTTTTCTATTTTAAGTAGAGACGGGGTCTCACTCTTACTCAGGCTGGTCTTGAACTCCTGAGCTCAAGTGAGCCACCATGTCCAGCCTGTCTTTTCATTTTCTTAATGGCATCTTTTTAAAAAAAAATTTTATTGTTTATTTTTACTTTTTCAATTTTTTCCAGGTCCTGGGTTATAGCTTAGAATCTTAATGTCCTCTTTAAATGAACAGGCATTTCTAACTCTGGTGAAGTCTAATTTATCCATTTTTAATTTTATGATTCTTTTTATGTCTTCTCTAGTAAATCTTTTTTTACCCCAAGGTTGCAAGAGATACTCCTAATTTTTCTGCTAGAAGTGTTATGACTTTATATTTTATGTTTACTATGGTCCTCCTTAAATTTATTTGTTGTGTGTACTGTGAGGTAGGGGATGAGTTTCAGTAATTTCTATGTTTATTCAGTGTTCTAGTACCCTGGCTTTAAAAACTTTGTTTTCTCCACTGATTGGCCTTGATTTCCTTGTCAAAAATCAATTTGCCCTATATGTGCAGTTCTTTTTCTATGCTCTTTATTCTGTTTCATTGATCTGTATTTTCTGATCTTTATGCCCATACCATCTTGTCTTGATTATGTATTAATAATTTTATAGAAAGTCTTGAAATATGGCAGATTTCAAGAATGGTGTGTGACTTCTATAGTCTTTACTTTGAATATAAATTATAGTATCAGCTTCTTAATTTCTGTAATAATATAAAGACTGTTGGGATTTTGATCGGGATTGTGAAACTGTTTACCCATTTGGGGAAAATTGACATCTTAATGCCAAATCTTCCAGTCCTTGAACATGGTATATTTTTCTATCTATTTAGCTCTTCTTTACTTTATCTTACCAGTGTTTTGTAATTTCAGGGTTGGGTCTTGCACATCTTTTGTTCATTTTATTCCTGTCTTTTATGTTTTTTGATGCTATCATAAAAGTATTATTTTTAAATTTCATATCCCAATTGTTTGTGGCTAATACAGGAATACCGTGAAGGTATTGTAGATTTGGTTCCAGGCTACCTCAGTAAAGTGCATATTGAAGTAAAGCAAGTCACATGAATTTTCTTATTTCCTTGTGGATATAAAAGTTATATTTATTTTATGCTGTAGTCTGTTAAGTGTGCTATAGCATCATGTCTAAAACAATGTATATACCTTAATAAAAACACTTTATTGCTAACAAAACTACTAATGATCATCTGAGCATTCAGCAAGTCATAATATTTTTGCTGATGTAGCCACCTTCATGAATGATCTTCTGAATAACTTGCTGCAGCTTCTTCATCAGCATTTGCTGCTTCACCTTGCATCTTTATGTTCTGGAGATGACTTCTTTCCTTAAACCTCATAAACCAACCTCTGCTAACTTCCAACTTTTCTTCTACACCTTCCTAACCTTCATATAATTGAAAAGAGTTAGAGCCTTGCTCTGGATTAGGTTTTGGTGTAAGGGAATGTTGTGGTTGCTTTGATCTTCCATCCAGACCACTAAAACTTTCTCCATATCAGCAATAAGGCTATTTCACTTACCATTCCTTTGTTCACTGTAGTTGCACTTTCATTTCCTTCAACAATTTTTCCTTTGCATTCACAATTTGTCTAACTAGTGCAGGTGATCTAGCTTTCAGCTTATCTGGCTTTCAACGTGAATTTCTTACTAAGCTTAATCATTTCTAGCTTTTGCTTCAAAGTGAGAGATATAGGACTGTTCCTTTCACTTGGACACTTAGGCGCCATTTTAGGGTTATTAATTGGCCTGATTTCAATAATGTTGTGTCTCAGGAAATATGAAGGCCAAACAAGAAAGACCAGGAAACGGCCAGTGAGAGGCACAGTCAGAACATATGCAACATTTATCAATTGAGTTAACCGTTTTATATGGGTATGGTTTGTGGTACCCCAAAACAATTACAATAGTAACATCAAACATCACTGATCACAGATCACCAAAACAGATATAATAATGAAAAAAAAATTGAAATACTGCAAGGATTACCAAAGTGTGACACCGAGACACGAAGTGAGCACATGCTGTTAGAAAATGGCGCTGATAGACTTGCTCAGTGCAGAGTTGCTACAAACTTTCAGTTGATACAAAAAACCCACAATATCTGAGAAGCACAATAAAGCAAAGTGCAATAAAATGAGATACGCCTGCATACAAAAATATAATTGATTTTTTTGGTATACTGACCTTATATCCTATGACCTTGCTAAATTTACTTATTAATTCTAGTAGTTATTTTATAGATTGCTAATGATTTTCCACATGACAATCATGTCATCTGCACATCAAGACAGTTTGACCATTTTTTGTTATGAAATGTTTAAGGAATATATGAGCTAGATTTAAAGACAGAGACCAAAAAGAAAAATCCCATAAAACTGTAACTAAAGCAAAGAAGAAAAATAGCTCTTAATTTTTCAGTGTTCCTTGAAAGAGACCTTACTGAGAATGTAGTTGCTATTAATATTAGACCCTGGTCCAATATTTAAATCATCCTATTACTTTGTCCTTCTATTGTCTTTTGGTTTTTTCTCATCTGTTTCAGAGTGCTGGCTGCTTTGATTTAACCTTCTTAACTGAGATTATTGTGAATTCTTTTTTTATTTATCGATACCAAGTAGTAATAGTCAGCCTCGATAGTATGATACTCTCTCGGTGACTTTAGCCATCCACTTAATTCTCTGGGTCTCAGTTTCCACATCTGTAAAATGATAGAATTTGACCATATTATTTCCTAATGGCTCTTCCAGACTCCTGTGAGTTCTTCATCGAAGCTCTCAATACATCCGAAGCAGACAGGCAGAAATGGAAAGGGTGTTTTAGAGCTTTATTGTTTTAAGATTTATTGTAATCCCCATTATTTCGTTGTAAATATGCTAGAGAATTGAGAAACAATCAGTTGAGTTCATTATTAATTCTGTTTATCCTGGAAGGTTTGTCATTTATATCTGTGGCTCTGTGTTTACAGTTAACTCACTTATATTTTTTTATAACTTATATTTCTAGGCTTCATAGAGCCCAGTGTGCAATTAAACAGACT
Organism: Propithecus coquereli; assembly: GCF_000956105.1. NCBI lineage: Eukaryota > Metazoa > Chordata > Mammalia > Primates > Indriidae > Propithecus > Propithecus coquereli. The sequence continues at coordinate 5,385,068 of NW_012147897.1, forward strand.
CAGGTAACTGTTCAGAAAATTGGAAAGGAAATTGAAGAAAAATTAAGACTCACATCTACAAGCAATGAGCTGGTAGGTTTTTATGTATTTACCTGTTACTCTTCTTGTTTTCTAAAGGGGGGCATCATATTCTTCTAGGATTAATTTTTTTTTCCAGAAAACTTTAGGTAGTTATTATATTATTTTCTTAATGTTTCACTGAGACTTCTCTTGCCATTTAAATGCTGGAAATAAACTTTCCCATCTGCCAATAATGCCTGCCTTATTCTTACAAAGTGCCTGCCTTATTCTGCTAGATGAAACTTTAGATTATATACAATTACTTAGAAGATAATTAACAGGCTATTTTATTAATATATTATAAATGTGAACTCTAAACATGAACTGTATAGTGAATGAAAAATAGCTGCCAGGAGAAAAAATAATAAACTATAGGGCCTAATCTACTTTTAAAAGATGAATGTAATAATTATTTGGATGGAACATAATAGGCTGGTTTGTGGACAGTGTTCTCTTTTGGAAAATATTCTTGTAAGGAGGCATTTCCAAACAAATAGAAATCTCAACCCAAAAAGGACAGATTTGAGATACTAGTGTAATTTTGGGTCGCTTTGTACTTTTCCTAGTGGAGGAAAAAAACATCTGTTTTGGAATGAAGATTCTGTTTTTGTAAACAGAATAGTGGGTATGGCTAATAAATCGAACTTTTCTTAAAATAAAGCCACATGGCTATGAATAGCTTTGGATGAAATTTGTGGTATGGATTATGATAATTGAAATCCAAATCTTTAAGTTCTAAATAAAATTTTGTAAGTATTTGTTTGCACAAACTCATTATCACAGATAAGCAGCATCTTCCTGTTGTCATTTATACCACTGTCAGCTTGGTAGAGAGCCTTTAGATCCCCAAATAAAAGCTCCTTGTTACCTTGAAGATTTGCCCAAGATAATAACATTAATATAATAGCAGAACTAAAGAAAAGTAGCAATTCATTTAACCTACGTAGACTTCTCTCTTGTGGAATTTGAAATTAATATATTAGCTCAAACTGTATGAAATTGCTGATCTTGACCTATAAATGACAATTTCATATAGTTCAACCTAATGCATAAAATAGCTTGTGCTATACCTGGCACATAGCAGGCATATAAAATATGGTAGCCACAATAACTATAGTAGTAATTCTTATTATTTGTATTACTTTCTTTGTCTATAAAAAAATCTTCCATTTTAGAGACACTGTTAAACCAACCTTTTGTTGTAATTCAGTTGCAATAAAGGACCAAATTCCAGACCATAAATATATTACAGAAGGAGAAAAAAATAGCTAATTTTAATCCTTTCTGTGGGGTACAAAACTGCTGAGTTTTTAGAACCTTTGTCTGGGGAGAAATTGCTAGGTTTTATTTATTTTTTTATTTTCTTCTAAAGCAAGACTGGGAGATTACTTGTTTCATTAAATGACAACATATGCTTTATTTCAGTATGGAAAAGTGTATTTTTATTCCTGCTTTTTAAAAACATAAGTGGTGACACACAGAACAAGGTGACAGAATGTATGAGTTTAAAGAGGTCAAGTTCAGAGGTTCATTGTGTGTTTTTATTCTGCTTAGTGTACATAATAGAACATCATTGGATTTTTGAACTAAACATGAACCTAGAAATCATCTAGTTCTCTAATAACCCCATTTAAAACTACACCCATCCTCTCAGTACATTCTGTCCCCTCTCCAGCTTTATTTTTCTCCATAGTATTTATTGCCATTTATGATATATATTTTATATATTTTTCTGTCTCTCCAAACTCTAGATGGAAGAGATTTTTGAAACTATAGTGGGAGGGATTTTTGCCTTTTTTTCCATTGCTATATCTCCAACATCTAGAAAAGTGTTTGACACATAGTAGATATTCAGTAAATATTTGTTGAATTTAAGAATGGATCTAGCATAATGTCCTCTTTTTTTTTTCCTTGAGACAGTGTCTCATTTGGTTACTCTGGCTAGACCTGGCTAGAGTACAGTGGCGTCATCATAGCTCACTACAACCTCAAACCCCTGGGCTCAAGTGATCCTCCTGCCTCAGCCTCCCTAGTAGCTGGGACTACAGGCATGTGTGACTGTGCCCAGCTAGTTTTTTTATTTTTTGTAGAGATGGGTCTTGTTCTTGCTCGGGCTGGTCTTGAACTCCTGACCTCAAGCAATCTTCCCACCTAGGCCTCCCAGAGTACTAGGATTATAAGCATGAGCCACTGTGCATGGCCACATAATGTCCTCTTGTAATAGGAGAAGAATATGAAGCTTGAAGAAGGGAAGCAATTTTCCCATAATCATTTCACAAATAGAGTTTGGTTTATTTGTTCCCTTTTAGGGAATAATGTCATCTATGTGTTAGTCACCTTAAGGTTTACCTGTTGCAAATTAGAAACATTTACTATTATCTTTTTTTCCTTATTGCCTTTTTAGATTAGCCCAAGGTCATCATACTCCAACCCAAGCATTTTCAATATATAAGAATTAATTTTATTTTTAGTCTAAATAAAAATATGAGAAGGCATATTTGATGTTGAAAGAAATCAGATTACCTTCTAAGACCATGTGTAACTAACTTTGTTACAAGAAATTGGGTTCACACTTAATGACTTTCAAAAATTTGACATCTTCTCATATAACATCAATGCCCAACATTTTTGGGGGGCATTTAATTATATTTCTTATGAAATTTCTGCTTTTGTCATCTTGAATTTTTACTTAGATGTTTTAGATTTTGCCAAATGTCTTTCCTATATCTGTTGAGATAATTATATGCTTTTTCTCCTTTCTTCTAGTATTATGGTGAAATACATTGGTTGATTTTTAAATGTTAACCCAACTTTGCTTTCTTGGGGAATGCCCTCTTGGGCATGGTGAATTATTTTTTTTTACGCATATTACTACTGGATTTAATCTCTTAAAAAAATTTAAAGGATTTTTATATATATATATATATTTTTTTTTTTCTCAAGGAATATTGCCCTGTAGTTTTGTTTTCTTGTAATCTCTTTGCCCTGGTTTTTTTGTCAGGATAATGTTGGTCTCAACTCACTTCAGGGAAGTGTTTCCTCCTTTTTTATTTTCTGGAAGAATATATGTAGAATTGGAATTATTTCTTAAATGTTTGGTTGAATTTACTATTGGAGACATCTGGCCTGGAGTTTTCTTAGTGAGAAGATTTTGAACTAGAAATTCAATTTCTTTAATAGTTACAGGGTTATTCAAGTTATCTACTTCTTGAGTGAGCTTTGGTAACTTGTGTCTTTCAAAGATTTGTCCATTTCATTTAAGAGGTCAGTCTTTTTAATTTTAGCCATTGTAATCGTTATGAAGTGTTTCTTGTTTTGGTTCCCAGTTACATTTTTATAATGAGCACTTTTCATATCCTGTTGATCATATATGTATCTTTTAAAAAATGTTAGTTCAAGTATTTTTGCCCATTAAAAAATAAGCTCTTTATTTTAGAATTATAGGAAACTTACAAAGATAATTTAGAGAGTTCCCATATAACTTTCATCCAGTTTTCCCTAATATTAACATCTTATATAGTCATGGTACATTTGACGTGGTGGTACATGGTTGAAACCAAAAAGTTAACTTTGATGTATTACTATTAACTATGGACTTTATTTGGGTTTTAACAGTGTTTCCACTAATGTCTTTTTTAAATCAATAAACTTTCTATTTTAGAAACATTTTAGATTGATAGAATTATCACAAAGATAGTAGAGGGACTTACCTTATATACTCCATACCCAATTTCTCCTATTATTAACATCTTACCTTAGTATGGTACATTTGTTACAATTCATGAACCTATATTGATAAATTATCATTTACCAAAGTTCATGCTCTATTCAGATTTCCTTAGCTTTTACCTAACGTCCCCTTTCTATTCCAGAATCCCATCCAGGAAACCATACTACATTTCGTAGTCATGCTTCCTTAGGCTCTTCTTGGTTGTAAAAATTTCTCAGACTTTTCTTGTTTTCATGACCTTGACAGTTTTGAGGACCTTGACAGATTAGGTATTTTATAGAATATTCCTTGATTAGGATTTGTCTGATGTTTTCCTCTTGATTAGACAGGGTTCTAAGGCCTTTTTTTTTTTTATTTCAGTGTTCAGTCCAGAATACCACATTGGATTTAGTCGTTGTGTCTTCCTAGTCTTCTCTGATCTCTCTTTTAACCTGACTAACCATGTTAATGCTAACCTTGATCATTTGGTTAAGGTAGTATCTCCCAGGTTTCTTGGCTATAAAGTTCCCTTTCTATACTTTTTGAAAGCAAGTTCCCAAGTCCAGCCTATAATCAAAAGAAAGGGAATTAAGTTCTACATCTTGGAAGGGGGGTATCTATATATGTTATTTGGAATTCTTTGTGAGGAAGATTTGACCCTCTCCCCATTTATTTATTTATTTAATCATTTATTTATCAGAATGGACTTATGTATATTTGTTTTATACTTTGGGTTATAATCCAGTGCTATATTATTTATTTTCTTGCTTGACTTGTGGCTTTGGCCATTGAGAGATCTTTCAAGTTGGCTCTTGTGTCCTTTTGATAGCCCCTATTGTCGCTCCATAAATTAATATTACTATATTAGAGACAGAATGGTCTCAGGAGTTTTGCAGGGCTCTGCCCTGAAGGAATATGTGAACATGTTAGTTTGCATATCAAAAGCTGCTCCACCTCAGGAGGGCATCTCAAAGGTCAGTAGCAGCTGCTTTCCAAGGGGACTTCAGTCTCAACCCCATGGTTCTCGCCTGCTTTGAAGGACAAAGCAAGGTCTGCATGGAACCACGGGATGACAGCTGATCAAAGAATGTCCGCTGGAGAGACAGAGAGGCAGATACCTGCGGCTGAAAACAATTAGCCCAAGGGACAGTTCCTGCTTGACTTCTGATGACCTGTCTCTTTCTGTAATAACTGGATAAAGAAATATGGAGCCACTATATCTCTGTTTAACCCTTCTGTTAAGTGATAGCTTTATCTTAGAAGTTTGTCTGTGAAAGATTTTGTAACCATTTGTTCACACAGATAGAGCTAGTTAAGGGATCTGTAGAAGCCTTTTGAAATACTTTTAACCTAAAATGAACTTCCCGTTATTCTGTAAATCTGTTACCCCTGGCAACCGATCACTGTACCTATAAATACCTATGTAAAACTTCACTCGTGGCCTTACAATTGATGGGGATATAAGGACCCCCGAGTACCCCTGCTTTGCCTTTTATTTTTATAAATTTATAAAACTATATACCTTCATCTCTGTGTATTCTTTTATTTCTGTTATTTTCCATTTTCTATTTTTTTTTATCCTTTGCGATGACCCCTGCCTAAGGGACCCAAATTTTTGCTGGGAGCCTAGCTAACTCCCCGCACCCTATCTCTTTTTTTATTTGTTTTTAAAGTACTTCCTTACCCTCTGGCACTGTATGATCCAGGCTCATGTTGTTTTTCCCTGTCTCAGCCCTAAAATCAGACATTGGTTGGCTTTCATTGAATAATGGTATGTAGAAACAAGTTCTGGGCATTGGATGTACTTGCTGTTACTGGGTTCTAACTGCTTCTAGGCCCTCTCAGTGGATGGAGCTATGTATACATATGTATCTATCTATCTCTACATATACTAAAATAAACATGAGTTCGTACTAATGATTTCAACTCTAATACCACAAGGTTCATTCTAGCCTTATGCCTCACTTTGTCTATTTGTATTATCTTTTTCTGAGAGTAGGAAACTTGGCTCCCATTATAATTCGTCTTACTTATTTATTCAGTCCCGGTATATGTGTAGTTTCAAATTTCTTTTCTTATTTTTAATTAAGATTTTTGTCTTCTTATTTTGGGTTGAAGAGTATGTGTGTGTTTCTGCATACAAATC
>NW_012147897.1:5393865-5396763 GCF_000956105.1 Propithecus coquereli
ACAATAGTGTTACTAAAGTTGGCATACAACCCCCCACTGCTAAATTTGACCGCTTTAAAAAAATTTTTTTAAAAAACCTTTTTTCTGATTGTTAATTATTTCCAATTTTGAAGGGAAAACTACTATAAGTTAAGATAAAATAATTCCCTAAGCCATGATTCTCAAACTTATTAATCTCAAGACCCCTTTATGCTCTTTTTTTCTTTTTCTCATAATCGTAAATCTTTTACATCCCTTTACACTCTTAAAAATTGTGATAATTCCAAAGAATTTAGGGCATATCTATTGATATTTAATTTCCTAATTCACTTTAAAGTGCCAATAATAAATTCTCTACATGTTGATATAATAATACGTTTTTATGAAAAATAAGTATGTTTTTCTAAACAAAGTTTAATTAGAGTTGCATTTTTTTTAATTTTTGTGAATTTAACCTCTATTAAGCTAGACATTAAGCTTAATAAGAGATAATATCTGGCTTAATAAAAGATAACTGGATTCTCACATGTGCTTTTGTAGTAAATCTTCTGCAATATTGTAAATCTCATAGACTCTGATATACTTTACAATTATGAGAAAATGAGGATGAAAAGGGGACATAACAGTGTAGTATTGTTATGAAAATATTTTTTATCTCACAGACTCTGAAAAGGTCTCAGGAACCCTCATGATTCCTGGGACCATACTTTCAGAACTTTTCCAAGAGGCTTTTTAGCTCCAGAATGATCTATGAGAAGATTTCAGATTTTGGGGTTTAGGATGCTCAACATGTAATATATTATTTATAGATTAGTTTATCATTCTGAAATGAATGTTTAGCATTTCTCATGATTTTTTTGGTAAAGACTTATAAATAGGAATGTGTGTATCTGTGATGAATATGTCTGTAATTTTCATTTCAGAGACAGTGTTATATAAAAACACTGTCATTAACAGTGATCCATTGGAGATATATATGTGACATTAACTATACTTGCTTGGAATAAACAGATAAATAGAATACAGAAACCCATTAGAATATACTTATGGGACATTAAGATATTTGAGTACCTTGTCTTTATTGCATTACAAACGAACCAGAAATAGATCCCACATGGGCAGGGTTTGTTTACTCATCAGAAATTAGAGCCAACAATCGTGGTTTTGAATGACTTGATATATTCTATAAATGGGCCATTTTCCATACATAGACCATAACACAAACATTATACACATGCCTTCCTGTATTAGCTTAGTATTTAGATTAACTTGTCACCTTAGTTCTTAGAATCTAGAAAACATATCCTAATTCGAGTGTGTATTTGGAATAAAGCAGGTTAATCCTCTAGCCAGGCATATCCCTGTGTTCTCTGAAGACTAGATTTTTTTTCCCCTCTATTTTCTTTCTCTGCTCAGGTGGAATTTAATTTACATATTTTGTAAGAAAATCAAGTTGAGGAAATTGAACACCTAGCTCTTTGTGGGAAAAGATTGCTTCTTAAGACTTTACCTATTTTTTTTCCTCAGCGATGTAAGAACACTGTAGGCTTCTTGATCACATTATTTTATTGGTAAAGGAAACCCCAATTTTTTTGGTTCCTTTTTCTTTCATGATAAGCAACCTCATTGATTTTTTTCCCAATTTTTTAAATTGTAAAATACACATAAGATCTGTGATCTCAATCATTTTAAAATGTACAGTTCAGTGGTATTAATACATTCATAATGTCATGCAGCCATCACCACCGCCATCTCCAAAACTCTTTTCATCTTATAAAACTGAAACTCTATACCCATTAAACACCAACTGCCCATTCCCCACTATTCCCAGGCCCTGGTTACCACCATTCTACCTTCTGTCTCTAGGATTTTGACTACTGTACTCTGAGCATCTTGTTTAAGTGGAATCATGCAGTATATAATAAGCCTTTTTATGATAGGCTTATTACACTTAGCACAATATCCTCAACGTTCACTCATGTTATACCATATTACAGAATTTCCTTCCTTTTTAAGGCTGAATGATGTTCCATTTTATGTATGTATATACCACATTTGCTAATCCATTCATCTGTTGATGGACACTTGAATTGCTTCTGCATTTTAGAACATCATTGACTTTTTGTTTGATTGATTTTTAAGAAATAGGGTCTCACTCTGTCACCTAGGCTGGAGTGCAGTGACTCAATCATAGCTTCCTGCAGCCTCGAACTCCTGGGCTCAAATGATTCTCCTGCCTCAGCCTTCCAAGTAGCTAGGATCACAGGTGCATGCCACCATACCTGGCTAATTTTTTAAATTTTTTGTAGAGATGGGGTCTCACTATGTTGTCCATGCTGGTCTAGAACTCCTGGCCTCAAGAGATCCTCCCACCTCAGCCTCCAAAGTGCTGGGATTATAGGCATGACTCACTGTGCCCAGCCCTCATTGAATTTTGTTCTTTGTTTTTACAGTGTGTTGACAAGGCAAAATGGCATTTGTCTTAAGTGGACCTAAATTCATAGAAAGCAGAGACCATTTCTCATTCACCTAGAAGCACATAGTAGATTCTTTATAAACATTTGCTTTGTTCAGAAAAACTGTTAAGGAACATTCGTTGTAAAGGCATATTTCATATAGACTTTTCAAGCCAAATATAACAATTGGAAATAAGCTTTTCTGCTTGTTTTCTTGGCTTGAATGTCTCTAACAGATGATTATGCCATCTGTTTAGAATCAGTATTTAAGGGATGAGTAGGAAAACATTTTGGGTGAAAAATGATTGCTGTGGTGTACTTTTAACACAACTGCCAAAAATCTTTTTTTTATGCCCATTGCTTCAACAAGGCCGTACCATGATGCATTCACTGAGTTCCCAGGCCTCTTCATTGTCTATGAGTCAAATCGAGATACTTTTTCCTTTTCTACCAGCTTATTCCA
>NW_012147897.1:5396813-5410315 GCF_000956105.1 Propithecus coquereli
TTCTCTTAATATGGTAACGTACATTGATTTAGTTTCAGATGTTTAACATTGCATTTCTGGAATAAACCCAAACTGATTATAATATATAATTCTTTTTGTATCTTACTGGATTTGATCTTGTGATAATTTAAGGATCTTTATACCAATATTTATTAGGTATATTGGGATACAGTGTTTTAAATTACTTTGTCAGATTTTGGTGTTAGTATTATGGTAGCCTGGTAAAATTTGTTGGGCAGTGGTTTTTTTCCTACTCCATCTTGCCCAGAAGCAGAAGTTTCCTGGATCATTTTAATATTTTCTAGTTCTCTGCTGATTTCATATCTTTTTATTCATTATGAGAATATTTTACTTTTTGTCACTTAGGATATTTATAAGAGTGGCTTTAAAATATTTGTTCAGTAATTCTAACATCTGGATCATCTTGGGGTTGGCGTATGTTGAAGAATGAGTCACATTTTCCTGACTCTTCATATATTGGGTAATATTGCATAGTATCATGGATATTGTGAATGTAATTTGGTAGAATCTCTGGATTTTGTTACTTTGCTCCAAAGAATGTTGATGTTTTTATTTTAGCAGATAGGTAATTTGGTTAGGCTCAAACTATCATGCCTGCAGTGGACATTGGCTCAGATTTTAGTTTAGGTTCTTTTACCCTTAGGCACAAGCTGCTTTCTGTTTGTCTCATGCATGTGTGGTCTAGGGTTCAGTCAGAGACTTAGATTGAGTTTAAACAGAATTTAGGGTGCCTATTGTCTGGCTTCCTCCATTTTGGCACTGGATTGCTTGATCTCTTTACCCTGGTTCTTCTGGCCTGAAAGACAGTCAGCTTTCTGTTGACGTTTGCAGCCACAGAAAGGGGGAAATTCACTGTGTTGGTTGCTTATGCCAATTTCTGACTCCCTTTCCAAATATGTCTACCATTAATCAATCTCCAGAACTCTCAGGTAGTAGTTTTATCTGGACACTATAAGCTATTATTTATGGGAGGACCAGTTTGCCAGGTGCTCATTCTCTTATACTAGAAGCAGAACTTCTATAAATTTTATTATCATATATTTTTTGCTGTATCTTCCTAACTAGTCCTGGGTTTTAGGCCTGATATTGCCACTAAGTCTATGAAATCAATGGATTGGATGAAATATATTCTAAGGAAGTCTTTTCCTTTTCTCAGTGGTTGACTAGGTGTAAGTGCTATAGAAACAACTTATAAATGACATTTAAAAGCAAATTTGTTAACCTTTAGGACAACTACCATAGTTCTAAAACCTTTTTTCAGGCTGATCCAATGGTAGTGGGTTATCAGAATTTATTAACAATAGTGTTACTAAAGTTGGCATACAACCCCCCACTGCTAAATTTGACCGCTTTAAAAAAATTTTTTTAAAAAACCTTTTTTCTGATTGTTAATTATTTCCAATTTTGAAGGGAAAACTACTATAAGTTAAGATAAAATAATTCCCTAAGCCATGATTCTCAAACTTATTAATCTCAAGACCCCTTTATGCTCTTTTTTTCTTTTTCTCATAATCGTAAATCTTTTACATCCCTTTACACTCTTAAAAATTGTGATAATTCCAAAGAATTTAGGGCATATCTATTGATATTTAATTTCCTAATTCACTTTAAAGTGCCAATAATAAATTCTCTACATGTTGATATAATAATACGTTTTTATGAAAAATAAGTATGTTTTTCTAAACAAAGTTTAATTAGAGTTGCATTTTTTTTAATTTTTGTGAATTTAACCTCTATTAAGCTAGACATTAAGCTTAATAAGAGATAATATCTGGCTTAATAAAAGATAACTGGATTCTCACATGTGCTTTTGTAGTAAATCTTCTGCAATATTGTAAATCTCATAGACTCTGATATACTTTACAATTATGAGAAAATGAGGATGAAAAGGGGACATAACAGTGTAGTATTGTTATGAAAATATTTTTTATCTCACAGACTCTGAAAAGGTCTCAGGAACCCTCATGATTCCTGGGACCATACTTTCAGAACTTTTCCCAGAGGCTTTTTAGCTCCAGAATGATCTATGAGAAGATTTCAGATTTTGGGGTTTAGGATGCTCAACATGTAATATATTATTTATAGATTAGTTTATCATTCTGAAATGAATGTTTAGCATTTCTCATGATTTTTTTGGTAAAGACTTATAAATAGGAATGTGTGTATCTGTGATGAATATGTCTGTAATTTTCATTTCAGAGACAGTGTTATATAAAAACACTGTCATTAACAGTGATCCATTGGAGATATATATGTGACATTAACTATACTTGCTTGGAATAAACAGATAAATAGAATACAGAAACCCATTAGAATATACTTATGGGACATTAAGATATTTGAGTACCTTGTCTTTATTGCATTACAAACGAACCAGAAATAGATCCCACATGGGCAGGGTTTGTTTACTCATCAGAAATTAGAGCCAACAATCGTGGTTTTGAATGACTTGATATATTCTATAAATGGGCCATTTTCCATACATAGACCATAACACAAACATTATACACATGCCTTCCTGTATTAGCTTAGTATTTAGATTAACTTGTCACCTTAGTTCTTAGAATCTAGAAAACATATCCTAATTCGAGTGTGTATTTGGAATAAAGCAGGTTAATCCTCTAGCCAGGCATATCCCTGTGTTCTCTGAAGACTAGATTTTTTTTCCCCTCTATTTTCTTTCTCTGCTCAGGTGGAATTTAATTTACATATTTTGTAAGAAAATCAAGTTGAGGAAATTGAACACCTAGCTCTTTGTGGGAAAAGATTGCTTCTTAAGACTTTACCTATTTTTTTTCCTCAGCGATGTAAGAACACTGTAGGCTTCTTGATCACATTATTTTATTGGTAAAGGAAACCCCAATTTTTTTGGTTCCTTTTTCTTTCATGATAAGCAACCTCATTGATTTTTTTCCCAATTTTTTAAATTGTAAAATACACATAAGATCTGTGATCTCAATCATTTTAAAATGTACAGTTCAGTGGTATTAATACATTCATAATGTCATGCAGCCATCACCACCGCCATCTCCAAAACTCTTTTCATCTTATAAAACTGAAACTCTATACCCATTAAACACCAACTGCCCATTCCCCACTATTCCCAGGCCCTGGTTACCACCATTCTACCTTCTGTCTCTAGGATTTTGACTACTGTACTCTGAGCATCTTGTTTAAGTGGAATCATGCAGTATATAATAAGCCTTTTTATGATAGGCTTATTACACTTAGCACAATATCCTCAACGTTCACTCATGTTATACCATATTACAGAATTTCCTTCCTTTTTAAGGCTGAATGATGTTCCATTTTATGTATGTATATACCACATTTGCTAATCCATTCATCTGTTGATGGACACTTGAATTGCTTCTGCATTTTAGAACATCATTGACTTTTTGTTTGATTGATTTTTAAGAAATAGGGTCTCACTCTGTCACCTAGGCTGGAGTGCAGTGACTCAATCATAGCTTCCTGCAGCCTCGAACTCCTGGGCTCAAATGATTCTCCTGCCTCAGCCTTCCAAGTAGCTAGGATCACAGGTGCATGCCACCATACCTGGCTAATTTTTTAAATTTTTTGTAGAGATGGGGTCTCACTATGTTGTCCATGCTGGTCTAGAACTCCTGGCCTCAAGAGATCCTCCCACCTCAGCCTCCAAAGTGCTGGGATTATAGGCATGACTCACTGTGCCCAGCCCTCATTGAATTTTGTTCTTTGTTTTTACAGTGTGTTGACAAGGCAAAATGGCATTTGTCTTAAGTGGACCTAAATTCATAGAAAGCAGAGACCATTTCTCATTCACCTAGAAGCACATAGTAGATTCTTTATAAACATTTGCTTTGTTCAGAAAAACTGTTAAGGAACATTCGTTGTAAAGGCATATTTCATATAGACTTTTCAAGCCAAATATAACAATTGGAAATAAGCTTTTCTGCTTGTTTTCTTGGCTTGAATGTCTCTAACAGATGATTATGCCATCTGTTTAGAATCAGTATTTAAGGGATGAGTAGGAAAACATTTTGGGTGAAAAATGATTGCTGTGGTGTACTTTTAACACAACTGCCAAAAATCTTTTTTTTATGCCCATTGCTTCAACAAGGCCGTACCATGATGCATTCACTGAGTTCCCAGGCCTCTTCATTGTCTATGAGTCAAATCGAGATACTTTTTCCTTTTCTACCAGCTTATTCCAGATTGTGGTAGCCTATTTAATTTGTTTAATGAATGGATTTTTTTTTTTTTTTTACTGTTGTGGTACCTGGCACCATTTTTTTATTAGCTTCTGAATCATCATCTGGAAAGAAAACATTCTAGAGTAACATCATTAAAAACAGCTCTGATAAAGCACAGTCACTACTACATATCATAAAGCAGGTACGAGATATTTTACATTCACAGAGGTATGATACAGTACTGTCCTACATCTATAACACTAGAGGATACAATTAAAAAGGCATTATTTGAGACTTGATTCTACTTGTCCAGCAGAGGGCCCAAAGGATGGTACGACACAGCTGTAAATGAATGGATTTTTTTATTGCAATTTTAGTTAGCTACTATATACCTTAGAAAAGAGACAAGAATTTACTAGGTATACCCAAATTGCTGTTTGGTTAAAACTTGTATCATGGAAAATCATGAAAAGTATATTATTGATACTGACAAAGACCAGGAGAGAAGGGCACATACATTCATAGTGCAGTAATTATGTGTATATGCATACATGCTCAGGCATATATTAATATATATATTCATTGTGGGGGCAGGATTTCAGATCTGTATCTGCAGGCAAATTCAAGCAAAGTATTTTGAGAAAAAAGGAGTCTGAGTAAAGTTTAAACCATGGTTTGATTGAGGTTTAAGTAGGAAATATTTTTATGGAAAGATGTTAACAAATTTATTTAACAAATTTAATTGTATCTCTGCTGGTAGAATGTGTCAAGGATTTTGTTTTATTAAATGAACATTCAGTAAAATTGACTTTTTTGGTATACAGTTTTATGACTTTTTAAAAAATAAACTTTCTTTTTTAAGGAAGTTTTAGGTTAACAGAAAATTTGTGCAGAAAGTACAGAGTTCCCATACACCCTGTCCCTGCCCCCAATTTTTTCTAATATTAACATCTTGTACTAGTATGGCACATTTATTATAATTGATGAATTAATATTAATACATTATTGTTAACTAAAGTTCTAGTTTACCTTAGGATTTACTCTTTGTGTTATACAGTCAATGAGTTTTGACAAATGCATTATATCATGTATCCACTATTACAGTATTATACAGAATAGTTTCATTGCCCTAAAAATACTCTGTGCTCTACCTATTCATCCCTTTCTTCCTCCCTGCTGAACCCATAGCAATCATTGATCTTTTTACTGTCTCCATAGTTTTATCTTTTCCAGGATATCATACAGTAGGAATCATATAGTATGTAGTTTTTACCCACTGGCTTCTTCCATTTAGCAATGTGCATTTTTTATAGGTTGATAGCACGTTTCTTTTTATCACTGAATAATACTTCATTGTATATGTACCACAGTTTGTTTATCTGTTAACCTATTGAAGTATATCTTGGTTGCTTCCAAGTTTTGGCAATTATGAATAAAGTTTCTATAGACATTCATGTGTCAGTTTTTGTGTGGACATAAGTTTTCAGTTCATCCAGGTTAATATTTAAGAATGTGTAGGCCAGGAGCAGTGGCTCATGTGTGTAATCCCAGCACTTCGAGGGGCTGATACAGGAGGATCGCTTGAGTCTAGGTGTTTGAGACCAGCCTGGGCAACATAGCAAGACCTCATCTGTACAAAAAAACAAACAAAAAAAACAAAAGTAGCAGGGCTTGGTGGTACACACCTGTAATCCTAGCTACTCAGGAGGCTGAGGCAGGAGGATCACTTGAGCTCAGGTGTTAGATGTGGCCGTGAGCTATGATCATGCCATTGCACTACACCCTGGGCAACAGAGTGAGACACTGTCTGATAAAACGAAAACAAAACAAAAAACAAGAGTGTGATTGCTCTTATGCAATATAGTATGCCTATATTTAGCTTTGTAAGAAACTGCTAGACTATCTTCCAAAGTGTCTGTACCATTTTGAATTCCTACCAGCAATGAATGAGAGTTTCTGTTGTTCTGACTTAAGATTTATTTCTACTCTTATTCTTTGCTTGTTTTTTATTCTTTCCATTAAAATGACAGCGACTGATAGTTAAGTTAAAGAGATCCATAGGTTTAATGAGTATTAACATGCTTTAAACCATTATTTATTTTGAAACATTGTGAATGTGTAATTATTCATAGTAATGACTTTTATATTTATAGATTTACCTGTGATTTTATTTATTTAGAAAAAGCAAAGCGAATGCCTGCAATTAAAAATTTTGGTGCTTCAAAATGAACTGGAAAGACAGAAGAAAGCTTTGGGATGGGAGGTGGCATTACTGCATAAGCAACAAATTGCATTACAGGACAAAGGTGAGTAGAAACACCACACAACCTAATTTCGACATTCAGCAGTTTTCCTTTCTTCTTCTTCATAGGCTCAAATAGTCTTTTTTGCATAAATATAGTCATACCTCACTTAATGACAGGGATGTGTTCTGAGACATGCATTATTAGGTGATCTTATCATGCAAATATCGTAGAACATACTTTCACAAACCTAGGTGGGATAGCCTGCTATACACCTGGTCTAAATGGTATAGCCTAATGCTCCTAGGCTACAGAACTGGATAGCATGTTACTATACTGAATACTCTAGTTGTAACACAATGGTAAGTATTATATTTATGTATCTAAACATAGAAAAGGTCCAATAACAATATGGTATCATGATCTTATGGGACCATTGTCATATATGTGGTCCATCATTGACTAAAACACTGTTATGTGGTACATGACTATATGCTGATAGAATTTTCTTTAATTTAAAAAAAATATTTTTATAAGTATTTTGAAGTCAATACATAAAGACAAGTATACAAATCCATATACAGATGGTCCCTGACTTACGATGGTTTAACTTAAAATTTTTGAACTTTACAATATATGAAAGCAGTCTGCATTCAGTAGATCATACTTCACTGGGAGGCCGAGGCAGGAGGATAACTTGAGGTCAGGAGTTCAAGACCAGCCTGACCACAAGCGAGGTCCATCTCTACCAAAAATAGAAAAAATTAGCCAGATGTGGTGGCGCATGCCTATAGTCCCAGCTACTTGGGAGCCTGAGGCAGGAGGACCACTTGAGCCCAGGAGTTTGAAGTTGCAGTGAACTAGGACGATGCCACTGCGCTCTGGTCAGGGCAACAGAGCAAGACTTTTGTCTCAAAAATAAATAAATAGATAGGCTTTGTGTTACGTGATTTTTGTTCAACTGTAGGCTCATATAAGTTCTAAACACCTTTAAGGTAGGCTAGGTTAAACTATGATGTTAGGTCTATTAATTGTATTGTCAACTTAATGATATTTTCAATTTACAGTGGGTTTATTGTGATGTAACCCCATGCTAATTTGAGGAGAATTTGTATATGTACAGCTTGAATTTTCACAAGGTGAAACACACATGTAAGCAGAATCTCAATCAAGAAACAGGGCTTCCAAACCTCAGAAGCTTCCTTATGCTCCCTTCCATTCACTTCATCTCCAGGTAGACTAACCACTATCTTGACTTATTAAGCCAAAGATTGGACTTGCCGAATTTTGACCTTTATGGAAATAGAATCATATTTTTACATTTTGTGTGCTGGCTTTTGTTCATCCTTATCTTCGTATAGTTGTAGTCTGTCTATTCTTAATGCCAAATAGTATTTCATAATATGAATATGAATTCAATTATTTACTATTGGTTTCAGTAATTTCCAGTTTGGGACTATCATAGTTAATGCTTCCATGAATGTTGTAGTACATTTCTTATTGAAGATTTTTATGTATTTCAGTTGGATAGAAACCTAGGAGTATAATTACACAGTCATACGGGGTACGTATCTTCAGCTTTAGTAGATTGTGTACAAAATTTTTCCAGAATGGTTGTGCCGGTTTACCTCCCTCTATTCAGTAACATTCTTCTCCTACATCACTGTCGTCAGCATTTGGTACTTTATCTTTTTTATTTTAGCCTTTCTGTTGGGTATGTTGAAGTCTCCCCTTGCAGTTTCAGTTTTTATTTTCCTCAAGATTAATGAAGTTGACCACCATTTTTTGCAGCATGTTTTTTGCTGATTGAGATACAACTCTTTTGTGAAGTGCCTGTTGAAGTCTTTCACCGATTTTTTAAAAATTCGGTTGATACAGAGAGTTGTACATATTTCAAATGCACATCTCAATAAATGTTTATGTATGTATACATCTATTAGCCCTACCCTAATCAGTATATAGAACATTTTATCACCTCACAGATTCCCTTGGGCCCCTCCCCATTCAACATCTTCCCATAGTTATCTCTAGTCTGACTTTTATCACCGTGGATTATGTTTGCCTGTTCTTGAACTTCTTATAAATAGATTAATTTTTTTTAAGTTCTCTTTTGAATCTGCCTTTTTTCACTCACATAATTTTTCAAAAATATTATTCATGTTGTTGAATGTATCAATGATTCATTCTTTTGTTTCTTATTTTTTTTAAAATTTCAGAACATTACAGGGGTACAAATGTTTAGGTAGTATTCTACTATATATATATACTACGATTTCCTTATCCATTCTCCTGTTGACACATACAAACTTGGGTTGTTTTCATTTTGCATATCTATTATGAATAAAGCTACTGTGAACAAAAAAAAATTGATTTGACCTTTCTTTTGGTAAGATTTCTTTTACTTGGCATGTGCATTAAAAATATATTCTCCCATTCTATGGCTTTGCTGGTTCACTTTTTAAGGAGACCTTTAAATGAACACAAGTCCCATTTTACATTTGAGGCTTTTTGTGTCTAGTTTAAGAAATAAATGCCTATTTTAAGATCTTAAAGACATTCTTCTATGTTTTCTTTTAAACAGTTTACTATTTTACTTTTTACGTTTATATCAGTAATTCATCTGGAATTGATTTTGTGTATGATGTAAAGTTAAAGTCAAGATTTTTTTTTCATGTAGATGGTCAGTCGACCTAGCACCATTTATTGAAGATCATCCTTTCTCCATTGCACTGCAGTTTCACTTTTCTCATAAATCAAATGGCCATGTACTTGTAAATCTATTAAGGACCCTCTGTTCTATTCCATTGGTCTGTTTTTCTATTATTTTCCCATTATTTCACTGTTTTAGTTTTCTCATGTTGTCTGGGCACAGTGGCTCACACCTGTAATCCCAGTACTTTGGAAAGCAAAGGCAGGAGGATCACTTGAAGCCAGAAGTTCAAAGCCAGCCTGGGCAACATAGCAAGACCCCATCTCTAGAAAACAATTTTAAAAAATAGAAAATAAAATAAAAATTTTATCATGTTATAATAGGTGTTGATGTCTATTAAAGTTCTTTAGCTTAGTTGTTTTTCTTCAAGATCACCTTGGTTGTTATTGTCCTTTTGCATTTTCATGTGAATTTCTATACAGAAAAGAAAACCTTGCTAGAATTTTGATGGAACTGCATTTAATATATTTATCAAATATAATTGGGGATAATAGACATCTTTATAACATAGAGTCTTCCATCCCAAGAAAATAGTGTATCCCTTTGTTTATTAGATCTTCTTTACAACATTATTGAAATAAAATAGTTGTTACCGTGTGGATCTTTCCCATGATTTGTTGAATTTATTTTTGTCTTTGATGTTTTATGATTCTATTGTAAATATCTTTAAGTTTTATTTTCTACTAATTGCTGATACATAGGTACACAATTGATTTTTTAAAGTGATATTGATTTTTAATATATTATGTTCAAAGAAAAATTCACCAGAAGCCTTTTTTTTTTTTTCCCCAGAGTCAACTTGCTCTGGTTCCCAGGCTGGAGTGCTGTGGGACGATCATAGCTCACTGCAGCCTTGAACTCCTGGGCTCAAGTGATCTTCTTTCCTCAGCCTTCTGAGTAGCTAGGACTACAGGGCATGCCACCACTCCCAGCTAATTTTTAAATCTTTTATAGAGATAGGGTCTCACCATGTTGCCCAGGCTGGTCTCAAACTCTTATCCTCAAGTGATCCTACTGCCTTGGCCTCCTAAAATTCTGGGATTACAGGTGTGAAACACCATGCTTGGCCCAGAAAGCCTTATAGACAGATTAGCAATAGCTAATGTTAGGATTAAGGCCCTACAGCTGCAGCTCTCATTATGGTTATTCATTTATTTATTTATATTATAATTTAGTCATATTAGAATTAAATTTAACTATAATTTAATTATTATTTATGTTCTGAAGATAAAATTGCATAAAGCTTTAAAAACAGATTTATTGAGATATAATTCATATACCATATAATTTGCCATTATAAAATGTATAATTGAGTCTTTTTTAGTTTATTCACAGAGTTGTGCAATGATCACCACATTCTGCTTGTCTCCTGCTAAAAGAAAATGCATACCCATTAGCAGTCATTCCACATTTCTCGTCTTCCCAATTCTAAGTAACCACTAATCTACTTTCTGTCTCTATAGATTTGCCTATTCTGGACATTTAATGTAAACAGAATCCTGCAATACGTGGTCTTTTATGACCAACTTCTTTTGTTTCACATAACATTTTAAAGGTTCATCCATATTGTATCATATATCAGTACTTCATTTTTTTCTTGCTGAATAATATATTCAGCTTTATGAATATATCACATTTATCCATTCATCAGTTGATGGACATTTGGGTTGTTTCTACTTTTTGGCCATCATGAATAATGCTGCTGTGAACATTTATGTACACGTTTTTATAGGGATGTATGTTTTCATTTCTCTTGGATACACCTGGAAGAGGGATTACTGGGTCATATGGTAACTCTGTTTTTAACTTTTTGAGCAACTGCCAACCATTTTCCACAGCAGCTGTACTGTTTTATAGTCTCGCCAGCAAAGTATGAGGGTTCCAGTTGCTCCATATTCTCAACAATACTTGTTATTGTCTCTTTTTTATTATAGCCGTCCTAGTGAATATAGAGTTATGATTCACATTTACCTAATGACTAATATCCTTATTGCAGCTGATTTTTATATATTAAATTTATATCCAAGGAACTTAATTCTAATAATTGTTAGATTCTTTTGAATTCTCTATGCATATGGTCAGCTCACCTGCAAATAATGGCATTTTTATTTCTCATATCCTGATATATATGTATATATATATATATATATATGTATGTATGTATATATATATATGCTTTTTATATTTTTTTCTTGCCTGGTTGTGCTGTGTAGGACATCTAGTACAATACTATTAATAAGTAAAGTGGTGACAGTGAATGTTCTTGTCTCATTTCTAAGGACAAAAACTTTCAATACTTCACCATTAGATATGATATATACCATATACTTCTTAGTTTTTATTTCGTGGTTTACCCCTTTCAAGTCTTTTACCCATTTTGTTATTTTTGCATTAACTATTTTTTATTGAATTTATAAGAGCTCAATATGTGAGCTTTCATTTCTTTGCTTTTCTTTATCTTGTTAAAATCAGTTTTATTGAGGTCTATTTAACAAATAATCAAATTAATCCATTTTAAATATACAATTTGATGAGTTTAATATATTCAGCCAAGTAACTACCACCACAGTCAATGATAGATAACATTTCTCTCACCCTAAAAATTCCCTCTTGCTTCATTGTGGTCAGTTCCTTCCCCTACCCATTGACCATTGGCAATTACTGATCCACTTTCTGACATCATTTGCCTTTTCTAGAAGTTCATATGAATTGAATCATGTAATGTATATTTTTTCACATCTGGTTCTTTTTCACTTAGCATAATAGCTTTGAGATTTGTCTATGTGGTTGCATGTGTCAGGAATTCGTCTTTCTGTTGCTGACTGGTATTCCACTGTATGTATATACAATTTGTTTATGCATTTACCTGCTCATGGACATTAGACTTGTTTCCAGTAAGCTGCTATTGATATTTGAGTACAAGCCCTTGTATGGGTGTATTTTCTTGGTTAAATAACGAGGGGTAGGATTGCTGGATGTATAGTAGATGTATAGATGTGTGTTTATAAGATCTGCTAAGCTGTTCTGCATTTCTACTAGCAATATATGAGAGTTCCATTTATTTCACATCTAAACATTTTTAATTTTAGCCATGCTAGTGGGTATTTAGTGGACTCTCATTGTGGTTTTAATTTGTATTTCCCTAATGACTAATAAGGTTGAACATCTTTTCTTATGCTTATCTGTTACTGTCTCTTTCTTCTGATGAAATGTCTGTTTAGCTCTTTCTGAGTTTTTTTCGATGGTTGGGTGGATGGTAATCTTATTATTGAGTTGTAAGAGTTCTTTTTATATTCTAGATACATA
This sequence comes from Propithecus coquereli, assembly GCF_000956105.1. NCBI lineage: Eukaryota > Metazoa > Chordata > Mammalia > Primates > Indriidae > Propithecus > Propithecus coquereli. The sequence continues at coordinate 5,409,269 of NW_012147897.1, forward strand.
TCCTTTATCAGTTATATGTTTTACATATTTTGTCTTCCTATTTTAACAATGTCTTTTGAGTTTATCCATCATTTCTTTTAAACTTTGTCCCATTTTAGAAATAACCCAAGTTTACTTTTTATCCTGTGTTTTCTTCTAGAGTTTTTATCATTTTAGTTCTTATGTGTCTGATTCATTTTGGGTTAATTTTTATGTTTTTTGTGTATGATATGAGGTTAGAGATCTCCTCAGCCCAGTGATATTTCTGGGACTCTCTTTGTGTTTGGTCACACTCTGCATTGTGTCCTGGAAACACCACACAACAAGTTAGAGCGATTGTAGGGCTCACTTTGTTTTCCTTTCTCAGGGGTCACTGTAATAGGCTGCCTATTACACAATGTCTGAAAACTGTTGTTACATATCATTTGGTATGATTTTCTAGTTGTTTATAGTGGGAGGATAAATCTGGTATATGTTATTCCATCAGTCAGAAATAGAAGTCTTGGCTGGGCACGGTGGCGCACACTTGTAATCCCAGCACTCTGGGAGGCCAAGGCGGGAGGATGGCGTGAGCTCAGGAGTTCCAGACCAGCCTGAGCAAGAGTGAAACCCTGTCTCTACTAAAAATAGAAAAAATTAGCTGGGTGTCATGGCATACCTATAGTCCCAGTTACTTAGGGTGCTGAGGCAAAAGGATCGCTTGAGCCCAGGAGTTTAAGGTTGCTGTGAGCTAGGCTGATGCCACGGCACTCTAGCCCGGGCAACAGAGTGAGACTCTGTCTTGAAAAGAAAAGGAAGAAGAAAAGAAAAGAAAAGGAGAGGAAAAGGCAAAGGGGAAAGGAAAGGAAAACAGGAAAGGGAAAAGAAAAGAAGAAAAAAGAAAGAAATAGGAGTCTTTTTCCTGAGCTTTTCACCTCTATGCCTGCTTTTATGAGAAAATGCTTTTCTTATCTCTCTCTGGTTCAGTTCTTTTGCTTCTTCAGTGAGTACCTCTCCTTGAGGCTTTTTTTCTCCCTCAACTAGAAGTTTCTTGCTCACCTCATAGCATTTTTTTTTTTTTTTTTTTTT
>NW_012147897.1:5410520-5581031 GCF_000956105.1 Propithecus coquereli
GCTCAGGCTGGTTTCGAACTCCTGAGCTCAAACAATCCGCCCGCCTCGGCCTCCCAGAGTGCTAGGATTACAGGCATGAGCCACTGCGCCCGGCCACCTCATAGTATTTTTGATGTCATTTTATCTTCCCAATTAGTTGGAAGCCGTTAGATGGCAGGGACTTTGCACTTTTATTTTAGTATCCTCTCAGTGTCCAACATAGGGGCCACTCAGTATTAGCACAGAATGAGTCCCTGAGGAGCTTTCATCTAGGTAATGTGTATTAGATATAGTACATGAGCTGTTTATCTTTATTTCATTTGTGTTGCATCCTTTTGTGGCTTCCTGGTTGGTTTTCAGTATATTTCACATAACTGAGATTGGCAGATAAATGAGATGTAATGGCAAACTGAAAATCTGTTATGGCAAGAGTGTATTTGGAATGTGAATAAATTAGGTCATTTTTTGCAAGTTTTTAAATTTTGACCTATGTGAAATATAGGTTAGGTTCAAAGAATAATTTTATAAATGAAATTTTTCTTCATTTCAATAATTTTAGAAAATAATTAAGTTTAAAGGAATGGGCTTTAATTCAGAATGTTTTGATTTTGTGCCTGGCTTCATTGTTTCCCAGCTGTGTAACCTTGTCCCGTTCCTTAGCTTCATCTCTACAATGGTGTTAATAATACTGCTTATAACTATATCTCACTGAGTTTTAACAGGCTCCCACGTTCTGCTGTTGTTACTGGTCTGTGGACCACATTTGATATATCAAGGAGGTGTGTGATGTGATGACCAAATGAAAGGATCTTATAAAAAATAGGACTGTCTGTTTTATTCCTATATCTTGCTTTGGTGGGTTTCTGTGCCATTTAAGATAAAGTCTTGACTCAAGATGACTTACAAAGGACTCCTGTGGTTCACCTCATTCTGAATGCTTCAGCAACACAGAAAATGCCTTGGCTTAAACGTTGCTTTCTCTGGGAAACCTTCACTGGCTCCCTTCTTCTCCTTCTCTTTCTCCCACCTCTATCCCCCAAGTTAGATGTACTACTATGCATTTCTATAGCATCCTGTGTTATTTCCATTATAGCACTGTGATCGTTAGTCTATCTCCTCTTCTAGACAGACTCTGAGAGCAGGCACTGCCCAAGTACTATGTTATATACCCATATCTTTGGGGCATGGTATAGTATCTGGATGTATTAAGCATTGAGTAAATATTTGTTGAATGAGTGAATCATACTCATAGTTACCAGTGTCATGTCACAGATAGACTTCTGTAGCTTCTACTTTAGCAGTCATTTGGGAAGACTGATATTCTTATGAGAAATACTACATGAAAAGTATAGTTTGGCAATGAGAAACTGTGTTCCAATACAGTTTGCATATTGACATACATAGATGACAGTCTGAGGGAAAAATGACATTTAAAATCATAAGACATTGTGAATAAAGTTCATTTTCATAAAGTATCTGTTAGAATAATTGCAAATAAATAGACAGTTGTGTATGTACAAGACCTGCCTCAAAAGATTTCATCTTCTGTGAAAAGACATATTTCTTATGATGCTTTGGAAGTACCATTAACTTTTACTGTACTCACATTGCCTGCTACCTGTAGTGTGTATTTCTGCATATCATACCTTTTTCAGGATCATCAGTTTTCAGAGTAAAAACACTATAAAGTTTTACAAGTTTTGGGGTATTTTGCCCTTTTCTAAAAAGTAAAGTAATAATAATAGCTATAATGTTTCAAGTACAGTGCTTATCACTACAAAAGATGTGACGTTATTTAATCACCACAGTAACTATATGAGGTAGATGCTATTATTCTTTACCTTTTACAGTTGACGAAACTCTAGGTCAGGGTCAAAGAGGTTAAGTAACTTACTTAAATTCATGTAGCTAATGAGAGATAATGTTGGTATTAAAATCTTTCTATTTATTCCCAAACTCTCAGTCACTGTATAATACTGCCCTTTTATGAGTAGTATGATGTGTCAAGCTTGTGGAATATATATTATTCTAGTATATGGTAAAAAAAAATAGGGAGATGTAGTTCTTCAACTATGTTCCTGGTTGCGTTTTTGCCTGTTACGATAGAAGGAACTTCCAAGATGTCTATCATCAGCCCATAAGCAAGAAAACCTCTAAACAGTGATTCTATTCCATTTAAAAGACTGACATATAATAATAATTGCTCATGTTCATAGAATACAAGTTTTTATTTATATTTTATAGAATACAGCTTATATTAATTGCTGTTACAGAGAATATTAGTGTCAGGTAATATCATGTTTCCTATTCTTGACCTCCATTCAATCCTTACTGATAGTCCTACGAGTTAAAAATGTGTATTATCTTCCTAATAATAAAGATATCGTATATTATTATCCAGTTGGATGATTTGTCCAAAGCCACCTAGCAAGTTATGACAGAGCCTGTGTTCAGAGTTGCTGGGGCTGAACTACACTGTAAAGGAAGGTTACAGGATCTTGCAGATGTCTGTTCCAGTGTTTTGATTCTGACAGTCAAGTCAGTTGCACATTATGTAGAGAAAGAATGGTAATACTCAAGTTTTAAATTACTTATTTGCCATGAAGGATTAAAATTGTTGATTTTTAACAGTGAGTTTGTACTTCAGGAGCCCTTTTCTCACTTTTATTAATATATATGTTTTTGAGATGAGAATTATTTTGTATTCCTTTGAACTATTAGAATTATTAGAAGGTTAGGATCTTATGTTGATACTCTGGTTCCTAAACCAAGTAGGAGAAAGAGGGCTGCTGTTGGCTTCACTCTTACGCCCATTGGGAATCTTTGTAGACTGGTCATCAGCACTGGAGAGTGGGAAAGACAGAATGGCTGGATACACATAACCAAATTTATTTACTAGTAGATCCTAATTGACTTTTTGGAAACCCCTGTTTTTCATAGTGATTGTGCTAAGTAATCAGAAACATATTTACTCTTATATATTCTATTCTAAACATATTGTATGTTTGTGTTGAACATTATTCTTGTACAGTTACATGAACGTACTATTTAATGAATCTTGAGCCAAGTTAAAATATTTTAGAAGCACCTGAGCCACTGGTATTTGCTCACGTGAAGGGGAAAAATGTATTTGTCACTTAACATTTGCAGCTTTAATTTAGTGTGTTTGCTAAGCAGTAGCAAATGATTTGCTAATATGAATATTACTATTTCCTACATATTATGACTTTAGTACTTTGTGCATATCTAGGCACTCAGTTCTGAGCCCAAAGGCTCAGTTAGGATACAAAGCCAGTAATCTATGATTTTTTTTTTTTTTTTTTAAAACTAGTTGAGTGCAGTAGTTAGAAGGGGGGAAAGAGTAGAACAAAGAGTTCACCTGTAACTGATTGTGAACAATCATTTGAGATAACTCACTACCTTTGGACCAACCAATAATCTATGATATTTAATCTTTACTTCGCTACTGATTCTTCTGAATGACCATAAAGGAATTACTTAACTTCTGCATCTTTTTACACATCTGTTCAGTAAAGATAGCTGCTCATAATTGTGCCATAGGAATTAACTTATGTAAATATTTGGAAGAAACCAGGTGCTTGTATTTTTGTTTATGAAAATTCATTGGCAGCAGGATGATTTAAGTAGCAAAGAGATAATTTCTATCCATGCTCCTGACTTGCTGAGTGGCCACATAACTCCAAGGGGTCTCATTACTCTGTACCCATAAGTTTTCCCTTCTGATACCTTAAAGGCAGTGGTTCTCAACTTGTGGTCTGCAGGAACTTCCAGCTGAGTCATGTGCTGTTTAGTAATGTATATATTCTCATTTCTGGAAGATAGTAGTAATTTAACTTGTGGTGTTTAATGAAAAACAAATTAGTATCTCAAGCCAACTAACCTTTCCATTACTAATTCTATGTTGTTTTACTGGGTCTTTTGTCCTAACTCATCCTCCAAATCTTTGAGAAGCAACACTATCAAAACTAGTTTGCTGGAAATTTGGCTCAAAAAATGGTATGAAACATCAATTTTAAGGAAATGTGTTCAGTAAAATCTAGTTTTTTGTAAATAGATGTTAATAAAAATCCAAGAATACTTCAGTGGTACCTGGGAAGTGGTATTAACTTTATAAAAACAAAGTTCTTCTACAGAAATCTCTGTAGGAAGAAGCAACTTTTTAATGCAGTTAGTTTGTTGATAGTAAGAGCAAACATAAATGTATTACTCTATAGTTAGAAAGTGCTTGTACAAAGACTATCATATTTGATCCTTAAAACATCCCTGAAATCTAAGTACGTCAGATGTTGTTATCTTCATTTTATATATGAGGTACTGGGAAGGTGAGTGACTTGGCCAGGAACACGCAGACAATTAGGAGCAAACTTGAGATGTGGACCCAGACCTTAGACTCCAAATTATGTGCTTTTCTCACTATTCCATACTACCTAAAATGTTGTAAAATACATTGATTTGAATCCCACATTAATCCTATGAAGCAGGTAATTTTTATTGAAATCTTGAAACATGTCAGATATTTTAGTTATTGTACAGTATTTAATTGTTAAAATATTCCTAAGAGATAATTTTTACTACCTTTTCCAAAAGAGGAAAACTGGGGCTCAGAGACACTTCTCAAGGTCACAATTAAGTGACAGATCTGAATTCAAATATAGGTCTCTCTTACTCCAAAGTCTGTCATGTTTCCACTAAGCAAAATATTATTACTGCTTTCTCCAGTATCTATCCAACAGGTAAACTGACAGTTTGCTATTTTTCCATTTGGCCTTTGAAACATTAGCTAGAGAATTTTGCTAAATTCCTTTTTATTACTGGATAGGTGACGTGAATTCTTCCCCAAAGATTGCTTTGATTTGGTAGCACCTTAAATTAATTAAGAGATCTGGATTAAAGATTTGCCATTTACTCAGTTTGTTCTTAAACAAGTCATTTGACCTTTTGGGGCTTATTTCCTCTTCACAAAAAAACAGAACAAAAAAAATTCTGAATTAGTTAGTCAAGGTTTCTTCCAGCTTGAAAATTCTGGTTATCTCAGAAGGGTAGGATTGGCAGAGAGATAGGGTCTGTCTGTTCACCTTTTTTATGAATTTCTTTATGATTCAAGTTTTAATATCAATGTTATATTTTCCAGCATTTTATAAAAGATTAAAAAAATTCTCTGACCCAAATGTGTCTATAGCTGTCATCTGTTTAACTGAAAAGCTATTTGGTGGAAATGACCTATTAGAATCTCCTAACTAACCATACTCTTCTGTTTTACTTAGATTTTTCAATTCCTTTTGGTAAGCAAGCACAAAACCAAACATATTCTTTTGGTGACATAGTGTGTAGTAGAGGTCAGATATGTCAGATTTCATTGTTCAGATTTGGGGAAAGAAATTACTCTTGGTAATTTTAGCAAATAAAAAGTTATTACCAAAATAAATATTTTATATGAATTCCTTCAAAATTATTAATATCTTTTAAGAATTTCTATACCTGAGGACAGTTTTTCCCTAGGATTGATGCTAATTGCAATAAAAGTCAGACAACTTGTGGCCAGGGGCAAGGTGAAGGTGTGGTGCAAATATGAGTCCTAAGTAAACTTCTAATTTCATTTCATTTTCCATATAGTTGTAATCATTTATTCCAGCAATATCTTATTTGGATTATAGGAAAGGCAGACTGTCATATTTTAATCTCTTTTGCAATGGAAGGTATAGATATGTAGAAATATTAATATGTTACCTGACAGAATTATATTTTGATTTGTCATATTTTTTCTCAACTTACTCCCAAAATGCACTGGAAGTGGCATTTATAAAAAATATGTTTACAATTAGATGGTTCAACATAGAGGTAAAAAGATATCATAAGGCAAGTAAAGTAAGTGGGCAGAGCATTGATTTTTTTTTTTCCATATGTGTGCCTTTATTATTTATGAAACACTTAAAATGAACCAGGCACTGTATGAGATGTTAGAAACATAATCACAGATGTGATAAGTATATGACAGAAATATATAGAGGGTGTTATAGAAACACAGAGGATAAACATCTGATAATTAGAATAACAGGTAAAGGAAGTGACACACTGAGTCAAGAATATGTACTAGATAGCTAGGGGGAGAAGGTGAGACCTTCCAGTAAAGGGAGCAGTTTATACAGAGGCATGAAGTAAGATTGGGGGACTGCAAGTAATTCCAGTAAAGGAAGGTAATTTCTTCAACTAAGAATTTATTTGAGTGAGTGTTCATTGGAGAGGCCACAGATGTAAATAAACTTTATACTGAAAGGTTTTGAGATGTGTTGAAATAACATGCAAATTTCTCAAAGACAAAAAGGAGATAGGACTGAATTGAGAAATACAATACAGAATGCAGATTAGATGTATGTTTAGAAAGTTATCTTTGCACAGTCGAGAGTAGAGAATTGCCAGTTAGGAAGTTATTACAGTAATCTAAGCAATACGTAATTTAAATCAAAACAGATTGGGAATGTAAATAAAGGAGAGAGTATATAGGTTCAAGGGATCTATATGATAGATTCTATTGTTAATAGTTTACTGGATTGGAGAAGAGGGAAAGAGAGACAGGTTAGGGTAGCTTCTAATTTCTGGTTTGGACAACTGGATGGATGGTTGAACCATCTGGCAAGACAAATACTGGAGAAGAAGCAGGTATTGGGGTGAAGAAGGAAAGGGGAAGAATTAAGATTTCCAATATTTATTCATTTATTTATTTGAGACAGGGTTTCGCTCTGTCACCCAGGTAGAGTGCAGTGGCATGATCATAGCTCACGCACCCTTGAACCCCTAGGATCAAGTGATCCTTCTGCCTCAGCCTCCCGAGTAGTTGGGACTACAGGCACATGCCATCACACCCAGCTATTGTTTAAATTTTTTTTGTAGAGACAGGGTCTTACTATGTTGCCTGCTGGTCTTGAACTCCTGGGCTCAGGTGATCCTCCTGCCTTGACCTCCCAAAGTGCTGTGATTACAGGCGTGAGTCACCGCACTAGGCCAAGATTTCCAATTTTGGATATTTACCTTTTTTGGGTGAGACAGTAAACAAGAAACCAACAACTAAACTAGATAATGTCAGATTGTGACAAGTACTAGAAACAAGCTATGGTCATGGAAGATAACTATGGGAGATCATTTTTACAGAGATGGCTCAGAAAAGGTTTGCTTAAGGAGCTCAGCCTTGTGAGATAAGAAAAGGGGGGGCGGCTATCAGAGGGACCAACAAGTGAAAAGGCCTGGATGTAGAAAGGGCCTCACCTATGGAATGAAAAACAAGCACGGTAGCTGGAACATAATGTGTTTAGGGTAGCATGAGAGGTAGGGTTGGAATGAGAAAGAATTCAGATTATCTGTCTTATCCATTGAACAGGAGGAGAATGCTGAGAAAACAGCATGGGGCAGATGAGTTTACATATTAGTAGTAGGCAGGACTATGAAGGAATCCTATTATTTCAGGATACTGTGAGGTGAGGTCATTATCCAGTTATTGGAGTTAGGGGAGGGTTTAAGGATTGTGGGAAATATAGAGAGTAGTCATCTGTGAGAGTGGGAAAGCAAACTAGTTAGTGAATTATAGTAGAATTGCTGGACAGTATGCCTATTTGTGCTTTGGGTCTGTTATTTTAAAGTCAAAGCAATCAGAGCAGTTATGTAATTTTTTCTACCCACTTGGAGCTTCATGGGGGCAGATACAAGGAAGCAAATATTGAACAAAAGTGACATTATTCCCATTTTATAGATGGGGAAAATGAAGCTCAGAGAAGTTGAGACTTTAGTTGTAGAATTTTGAAAGTAGCATAGGTAGAATTTCAGCCCAGATCTTTGTGATTCCTAAGTCCATGGGCTTTCCAAATATAGTACACTCTCTCCCACAGGATATGCCTATTGTTCTTAAGACTAAAATTAGTTCTGATCTCAGCAGTCAAGCCAATTGTATATAAAAGGTATAATTGGTTTCACATTGCCTGTTATGAGAAAGCCTATCTATTCTTTAAAGTGAGAAAAAAAATTCTCTTAGCACTAAATTCTGAGAAGAATTTAGCATGCAGTTTATTATGTGCAAGATATTAAATATCATAATGAAATAAAGTCAATTGCAATTTTGCAAAAGTTATGGCAAGAAATATGTGTTAACCCTTGAGAAGGGCAGCATCATAAATCATAGTACAGAAAAGACATTTCAACAGGGAGGGAAGCTAAAGTGCTCTAAGTATATTGCTTTTTGGTCATCTGACTTTATGTAGAAAACCCAGAAGAATGTCAATTTATTGGTTTTAACTGTAATTTTGACAGGAGCTGGCAATTGGCCAGTTTGAGCCCAAACTCTCTGGTGAGAGAGAACCTAAAGCGTCTGTGTTTTGTTTTGTTGATGGAAGCAAGATTCATACTCTTTAGCTATTAGATTTATAGGAGCCAACATTGACATTTGGTTGTTAAAATTATAGTTTCTGACTTGTGTTCATGCTGAACATAGGGGCTATCTTATTTAACAGAGTGGAACATTGGTATATGCCTAGACAGGGCCACATATTTCAGAAAGCAGTTTTGGAAGATGATAAACCAAGCACATGCATTTGCTTTCCCTCTCTCCCAATGTCCCATTGATATGACATAAAGAGATATGCGTATGTATGTAAAGAATAAATTCTTGGAGATGGTGAAAACAAAAGAGAGTGCCATTGGAATAACCAACCACCACACCTAGACCATCATATTCAAACTACCGAAAACGAGAAATGAAGAGAAAATCTTAAAGGCAGCCATAGAAAACAGACACATATCATACAGAAGAATGAAGATGAGAATTATAGCAGACTTCTCAACAAAAACCATTCAAGACAGAAGATAATGAAGTGACTTTTTTTAAACACTGAAAGACAAAAGTACCAACCCAGAATTGCATCTCCAGGAAAAATACCTTCTAGAAGTGAACATGAAGAGCCAGGTATGGTGGCTCACATCTGTAATGCTAGCATTCTGGGAGGCCACAGCGAGAGAGAGGATTGCTTGAGGCCAGGAGTTAAAGACCAGCCTGGGCAAGAGTGAGACCCTGTCTCAAAAAAAAAAAGTGAATGTGAAATAAAAAGACTTTTTCAGACAAAACTAAGAGAATCATTACCAGCAACCTGTGCTTCAAGAAATGTGGCCGGGTGCGGTGGCTCACGCCTGTAATCCTAGCTCCCTGGGAGGCCGAGGCAGGCGGATTGTTTGAACTCAGGAGTTCGAAACCAGCCTGAGCAAGAGCGAGACCCCGTCTCTACTAAAAATAGAAAGAAATTAATCGGATAACTAAAAATATAGAGAAAAAATTAGCCGGGCATGGTGGCGCATGCCTGTAGTCCCAGCTACTCGGGAGGCTGAGGCAGGAGGATCACTTGAGCCCAGGAGTTTGAGGTTGCTGTGAGCGAGGATGACGCCACGGCACTCTAGCCCGGGCAACACAGTGAGACTCTGTCTCAAAAAAAAAAAAAAAAAAGAAATGTTAAACGAAATTCTTCAGTAGAACTCTACACAAAGAAACTGAAATCTCCAGAAATGGCTGAAATTAAGGTATATATGAAGATAGTTTTTATTTTTAATTGCTTTAAAAGATAATTGGCTTTCGGCAGCAAAAATAACGATGTTTGTGGGTTTATAGTATACATAAAGTAAAATGTATAAAGAATTTGAAGATTGAGGAAGGAAAGAATTGGGAGTGTACTATTTTCTGGTTTTTTACACTCTACACGAAGTGATACAATATTATAGATTGAGTATCCGTACTCTGAAAATCTGAAATCCAAAATTTGAAACTTTTGAATGCCAATATGATGCTCAAAGGAAATGCTCATTGAAGCATTTAAGATTTGTGGATTGGGGATGCTGAATTGGTAAGTATAATGTAAATATTCCAAAATAAAAAAAAAATCCTAAATCTGAAACACTTCTAGTCCCAAGTATTTTGGGTAAGGGATACTCAACCTGTATTTGATGGTAGATTGTGATTATTTAAAGTTACATACTTTAAACTCCTGGGCAACCACTAAAGAATTTAAAAGAGGTAAAAATAAGCCAATAGCAAAGAAAAATATAAAAAATACTCAATCCAAAAGCATAAAAAAGAGGGAAAAAAAGACCAAAGAATAGATGGAACATACTGAAAACAATTAGTAAACTGGTAGTTTTTAAATTCAACCATATCAATGATTATATTAAGTGTAAATGGTTTGAACACCTCAGTTAAAAAAATAGAGATTGTCTATTGATTTAAAACAAAACAAAAAACATGACCCTAATAAATGCTATCTATAGGAAAATCACTTTAAATATAAAGATAAATAGATTAAAAGTAAAAGGATGGAAAAAGATATACCATGTAAAATACCAATCAAAAGAAAAACTGGAGTGGTGGCTGTATTAATATCTGGCAAAGTAGACTTGAGAATAAGGAATATTACCTGGAATAAAGAGGAATATTGCATCTTTGTGAAGAGGTCTATTCATCAAAAGATATATCAATTCTATATATGTATGAACATAACAATAGAACTTCAATATATGTAAAGTAAAAATTGATAGACCTGAAAGGAGAAATAGCTAATGTAACACTCATCCCTTAGTGATTGGTAGAACAAGTAGAGAGAAAATCAGGAAGTATAAAAGACTTTAACAACACTATGAACTTACTTGACCCAGTTGACTCCACTGAACACTAGTTAAATGTACATTTTTTCAAGTATACATGGAACATTCAGTTGGACCATATTTGGTACCATAAAATAAATAAATATAAAATAATAAAAATCACACAAAATATATTCTCTTACCAAAACAAATAAACTAGAAGTCATTAACAGAAAGATAGGAAAATTCCAAATATTTGCAAGTTACACAACACACATATAATAAACCATGGGTCAAAGAATAAATGAGGCAAATCAGAAAATATTTCGAACTGAATGAAAATGAAAATATAACATGAACACCAAAAGGGATGTAATCTTAGAGGGAAATTTATAACTTTTGACGCTTATATTACAAAAGAAGAAAAGTCTCCGATCAATAATCTAAGTTTGTACTTTAACAAACTAGAAAAGAAGAGCAAATCAAGCAGAAGGAAGGAAATAATAAAGATCAGAAATCAGTGGAATTGAAAATAAAGAGTAGAAGATATAATTGAAACCAAAAGGCGGTTCCTTGTAATAACCACTAAAATTGATAAGCCAGGATCCAGACTGACCAAATTAAGAGAGAAATCACAAATTACCAATATCAGGTATGAGAGGGGACATCACTCCAGATTCTACAGAAATTAAAATTATAATGTATTTGAAATAACATCATGGTAGCACATCACAAGGATAGTGGAGGTAGATTGAAGAGAGTTCCACTAGCTGAATCTAGGACCACATCAACACAAAATAATTATGTGCAGTAATGAATTATAAATCACTGAAAAATGAAAAGGAATCCGTGATTCCACACTGATAATAGTTAATGGAGCACGGAGGTGGGGCTCTTGCTTTCAGAAGAATGCTGTGTGCTGACTGATAATTATGGAGGAAGTACTGGAGTTGGAATATTATGTTTTAAGCATCATAGTCAAGATTGATTAAAACAGAAATTACCAACCAATGCTAAATCTGGGGAGAAATTTAGTTGAGAAGCAGGATGTGTGCGTGGTTTTAAAGATGCACATAATTGATTCCAGTTGTGATATCCTTAGATGGACATAACAGCAGTCATATAGTATTCAAGTTGGTAATATGAAACCTGAACAACCCCTGTAGAGATCCAGTACACCCTTGCCTCGGTATTGTTACTTATTTTGAAGTAACTTTTAGAATTTAGGTTGAGTTTTCTGAGGTATCATCAAATACTTAATTCTTCTCCACCTGAGCGTAACTAACCCAAACTCATCCAGTTTTATTACAGAACCCACACCTGTAATCAGTAAGCTATGTTGTTACCTTTGATAGAAAAATGAACCTGGGCGGGGTACGGTGGCTCATGCCTGTAATTCTAGCACTCTGGGAGGCCAAGGTGAGAGGATTGCTTGAGGTCAAGAGTTCAAGACCAACTTGAGCAAGAGCAAGACCCTGTCTTTACAGAAAATAAAAAAAATTAGCCGGGCTTGGTGGTGCATGCTTGTAGTCCCAGCTACTCAGGAGGCTGAGGTGGGAGGATCACTTGAGCCCAGGAGTTTGAGGCTGCAGTGGGCTATGATTGTGCCAATGCACTCTAGCCTGGGCAACAGAGCAAGACTCTGTCTCCAGAAAAAAAAAAGGAAAGGAAAAAGAAAGAAAAATGAACTTGGTATGTTTTAGAGCAGTGGTCCCCAGCCTTTTGGCACCAGGGAGCTGTTTCATGTAAGACAATTTTTCCATGGACTGAGTTGAGGGGATGGTTTGGGGATGATTGAAGTGCATTACATTTATTGTTCAGTCAAACCTCTCTGCTAATCTGTATTTGCAGCTGCTCCCCAGGGCTAGCATCAACACCTCAGCTCCACCTCAGATCATCAGGCATTAGATTCTCATAAGGAGAGCAACCTAGATCCCTTGCATGCACAGTTTACAGTAGGGTTCGCACTCCTGTGAGAATCTAATGCTGCTGCTGATGTGACAGGAGGCCAAGCTTATGCGGTGATGCCAGCGATGGGGAATGGCTGTAAATACGAATGGAACTTCCCTGGCTCACCCTGCTGCTCACCTCTCTTCATCTCCTGCCGTGCGGCCTGGTTCCTATCGAGCCATGGACCACTACTGTGGTTTTAGAGAGATGGTGCCAATGTGATTTCTAAATCCTTGGTTCTGACAAAGCCTGTGGAAAACCATAGCCTCTCAGGTGACCCCATTCTGGATTTGGATCTACTCTGTTACATTTTAAAAGGAAATCATTTTAGATAAGAATAAAAAGAGTACTCAAAACACCCGTGTTTTTCACCCAGATTTACCTATTGTTAACATTTTAACCTATTTGTTAGCTGGTGAGGATACTTTTTTAAATTTAATTTTCCTTTCTACCACATTGCAAGGATTTTTTTCTTTTGGTCATGCAATAACATGTTCTACAGAGTCTTCAAAACTGAGGAGGGGGACACACATTTGTATTTTGAAGCCCAGATCTGTCTTGGATCCCTATTTGTGGTTTTGCTAGCACCATTAGAGTTGAGGCAGCCTGGTTTATCTAGGATGAAGAATAATATTGCAAATTTCTATAGTGGTGGAAGAATTTATATACTTTCTAGTGAAAGTATAGGGAGAGGGGGTCAACTAAAATGTCTTATAAAATCATTAAGATGAAGATTTGGGGAGGAATTGTATTGGGGGCTAAAGAAAATAAGTAATGTTCCTTAAGTTCTATTTTGGGGACGAAGTTCCCACCTTATTGGTCTTTATAGTACAGTTGAGAGAAAAGAGAGAGGTGCTTAGAAATATGTTGGTAAAATTGCTTAGGTTGGTGGATTTAGTGCTAAGGCCCAAACTCTGTATTTTGGTCAATTAACCTACTTTCTATTCTTCCCTTAGGAGGTATATGGAAGAGTTTAGGACACTTTTTCTTACTGGATCATAGTTTCTGAAAGTAAACTCCTTTGTAAGAACTAAACCTTAGTGTGTCAGTATCTAAAACTGTATCTCTGTGCTTCAGGGCCTCTGGAGTTGTAATCAGGCCTGGATTGTCAAGGAACATAGGAAGCTATCATTTTCTCAGAGTAGGAAGATGTAAAAGGATTTTATGACAACAGAAATGGAGGTTCTAAAAGTTGATATAAACACAAAAATCAAGCATATAAACACAAATATCAATAATTAGAATGCTAAAAAAAACACTTAAATGAAATATTTTGTAATGGAATTGGGTTATGAGGGTATCAGTTAAAATGTGAAATATTCCTATAATTCACATTCGTGGAGTTGGATTTTATACAGCCGTAACTCAGACTGTCAACATATAAAAATGCTTGTGACATAATATGGAAAAATCAGAGTATACATCTCTACATAATGATTTTCACTAAAATTTCTGATATTTATGAGAAAGATGAAAGTTCATAAAAACCACTTATATTTATGAACTATATTATGGTAGTCACAATGCAGGTAAATTTCTTTGCTCTGCTTGTTATACTTTCAGTAATGTTGTGTAGCATTTGTGGTTGAAAAGAAATTAACCGCTCTTTTTTTTTTTTTTTAAGTGAAGTCTGAATTTTCAAATCTCATTACAGTCTCTTGGTCAGCAATCCAGAAGTCTCTGTAGGCAGAGTCTTGGGGTGTCTACTCTTTGGCTCCTACTAGAGGTTGGACTTATGTGAAAAGTGAACCAATAGGGAAGTTTATTCTAGTTAATCCCTCTAGAAATTCTCTGTACTCAATCCGCTTGGCCTATTTTTATTTCCCTCTCAGTCAAGGGACTCGGCTTGGCCCCTTTGGCTATAATTGAGCAATCCTATCTGCACTGTTGCATCTGAAATTGTCTCCTTTCATCTCTTTCAGGAAGTGCATTTTCAACTGAGCACCTTAAGCTGCAACTCCAGAAGGAATCCCTAAGTGAGTTGCGGAAGGAGTGCACTGCAAAAAGGTAAATGCAACACTGAGAATAATTGCTGTGAGTGTTGAGGTTACTGTGAGAATAGATTTGTAAAAGTAGCATTCTTAAAAACTGCTGGTATCAATTCTATACACGTTGGTACCACATTCCTTTATTCAGCAAATACTTATTAAGCAACTACTATGTGTCCTACACAGTGCTAGAGGCCAGTTATGAAAGCTCCTAGAATGTAGTCATAATCAGAAATATGAACACTCTTCTAGTTTCCTAGGCCACAGCACTATGGCTTAATGTTTGACTCTTCCCCTCCTCCTGTTTTATACATGCAATTTAGCTTACAAGTGTTTTTCAGTAATTTCTTCAGACTTACTCCTGATTCCTGTTGGCTCATTTAGATTACCTCAACAGCTTGTAGATGATCTCTCTTACATCAGTCTATGTTTTCAGTTCATCCTCCGTGCTGCTGTTAGACCTCTCGTCTTATAATACCATTTTGATGTTATTTTTTGTCCTCTAAATACATGGCAATCCTTTTGCTTGACTTTCAAATAGCCTACAATAAGTTGGCACTATACAACTGTAGTTAATTTTAGTCACTCCCCCAATATTTATCAAATAAATGCTAATAGTTTTTCTCTTTTTGTTTTTTTTCCAACACATGCTTAATTCATTGCCACTTCTGTTCTTTTGCTCATCTTCACTCACTTTCCCTGGAAAGTCCTCCCATCCTGCATTTTTCTTCAAGAAACCTTAGGAATTGAGGATTCAAGAATGTTAGACCTGGAAAGAACCATAGAGATTCTCTATTCTAATCCTCTCAATTTACAAATAGGAAAAAGCAAGGCTCTGGGAAGTTGTTATTTGTCCAGCTCACCAGCAAAGCCAGAACTAGATCCCATTAGGTCTTCAGTGCTGTTTTAGATAAGAGAAACCAAAGTGTTTTTCCTACTCTCACACACCATTCAACATTTTGACATCAGATTCTCAAGCAGACGCTCTTTGGATATCTTATAATTTAATTCAATTCTGACACAATCTACCTGGAGATAGTATCAGATCCCATAGGCTCAGTCCCACAAGACCACCCCTCATCACATCAGGTGCCACTGGTAAGCCCCAGGTTGTGACCTGTGCTTCTGACCCATCTGCTTTAAATAGGGATTCCCACAACCCTCACTTCAGGTTTAATAACTTGCCAGAGTGGGTCACAAAACTCAGGGAAGCATTTACTTAACATTTGCTGGTTTATTATAAAGGATATTACAAAGGACACAGATGAACAGCGAGATGGATAAGATGCATAGGTCAAGGTTTGGGAGAGGGGACTTGGAGCTTCCATGCCCTCTCTGGGTACACATACCCCAGGCACCTCCACAGTGTGGAAGCTCATCAAATCTTGTTGTTCAAGAGCTTTTATAGCTCTTGATCTCCACTCCCTTCCCCCAGTCTTCTTCCAAGAGGTTGGTGGGTGCAGCTTAAAGTTCCAACTCTCTAATCACTTGGTTTTTGTAGTGTCCAGTTCCATCCTGAGGCGGCCTAGGGGGCCTACCCAAAGTATTCATTAGCTTAAACTCTGATGTGATCAAAAGTGGCTCATTATGAATAACAAAAGATACTTACCACTCAGGAAATTCCAAGGTGTTTTAGGTGCTCTATGGTAGGAATAAGGGACAAAAACGATGTATATTTCATATTATACCACAAATGCTCTTTTCTATAACTTTTTCATTCCACTTTGACCTATAGTTTCCCTTAAATTCCTTTTGTTCTTAAATTGTTAACACAGTTGAGCAGGTAATTTATTTTATGGGTATTTTATCTATTGGTCATGTTTCTTTCTTTCTTTCTTTTTTCTTAAGAATCCTAATGCCAATCAAAGGTCATGATTCTTAAATAGTTCAAGAGAAGAGTTAGGGCTGGGCGCAGTGGCTCACGCCTGTAATCCTCACACTCTGGGATGCTGAGGTGGGTGGATCGTTTGAGCTCAGGAATTCAAGACCAGCCTGAGCAAGAGCGAGACCTCGTCTCTACTAAAAAAAATAGAAAGAAATTAGCTGGACAACTAAAAATATATAGAAAAAATTAGCCGGGCATGGTGACGCATGCCTGTGGTCCCAGCTACTCAGAAGGCTGAGGCAGGAGGATTGCTTGAGCCCAGGAGTTTGAGGTTGCTGTGAGCTAGGCTGATGCCATGGCACTCTAGCCTGGGCAACAGAGTGAGACTCTGTATCAAAAAAAAAAAAAAAAGAGAGAGAGAGAGAGAAGAGTTGGGTCATCTCATGCTATAGCTTTTTATTTATTTGTTCTTTTTACTTTATTATTTTTCTTACATTGCAACAAGTTGTTTTGAAATAATGATACCATGTAATTGTGAATGAAAGATATAATACTTTTTTGGAGGAAATACCACATGGATCTTTCTTGAAATCAAATTGGCCTTATTAAATGTTGGCTGTGAAATCTTGGTCAGGTTATTCACCCTGTCTAAATTTTGTTTCCTTGTTTATAAATGGGTATAATAATATCAACCTACTAGAATGGTTGTAATAATTAAATAAAGCCCTTTATAGGTGCTCAGTGAATTACGATCTGTACCTTTTACATCTCTTAGCCTGGTGCTGGGCATATACAATAGCCCTCTGGATATAGGCTTGATTGATACTGTTTGGAAATAGCTCAGGACTCATGGTAGCTGTTATTCTTGTCTCCACTTCTGAATTCCTGGTCTACAACAGGCCATTTAATCTTCCTCTACATTAATTATGTGAAAATAAATGTTACAAAGCATTTTTTTTAATAAAGTTACTTTTTTCCCTTCCTCTTTAGAGAACTCTTTCT
This sequence comes from Propithecus coquereli, assembly GCF_000956105.1. Lineage (NCBI taxonomy): Eukaryota > Metazoa > Chordata > Mammalia > Primates > Indriidae > Propithecus > Propithecus coquereli. Next base: position 5,427,891 of record NW_012147897.1, read on the forward strand.
GAAGACTAATGCTCAGTTGACAATTCGTTGCAGGCAATTACTTTCTGAGCTTTCCTACATTTACCCTATTGATTTGGTAAGTTACAAATTTTCTGAAAAGATTTTTCTTTTCAAAAAGATGATTTCCATTTGAAATTTCCTCTCAATGAAAAACTCACATTGTAGTCTTAATCATATACTCTGTTATCACTCAGGGTTTATATGCATATAAAATATAGATTTAGACTTAGTTAGCCTTATGTTCCACAATTTGATTTTTTATGTCAGTTTGGTGGTGGGATGCACTTATCATCTGAAAGAATGTCAAATTATTCTTGGTTTCTTTAGGATCTTTTTGCTCAACCAAATTATCCACTACCATTTCTGACACATATGTGTAGATACATGTGTACTGCTTTAAAAATATAATTGCTAATTAATTTACATGTATTAGTGTTACTTAAGATATTCATGGGATAACTATCAGGATGCTAAGTTTTTTAACCTAGTTTCTTAGAATAAATGCAAAAAGTAAAACTTCAATAAAGCTGATTAGGATTCATTTTTAGAGAACCAAATCTGTTAAATTTGATGGTTTTCTTTTTAATGAAAAGTAATCTAGAAGACTAATTTTAAGAAAGCTAATTGGATTTGAGTTTGCTTATAGAATCTTGTTAAATCACTTATAGATGTGAATTAGCCAAGAATAAAAAATTTCAAACGTATGTAGATGTAGGGAGAGTACTATACTGAATCATGTACTCATCATCCAGCTTCAGCAATTATAATATTTTGAGCTTAGGACAGTATTGTCTTGACAATGCTGAATTTTTTTGAGATTTGACTTAGAGTTTCTTTGTTTCTTATATAATTAATCTAAAAATGTAATTAATTTCATTCTTTAATTAAATTTACAGAATGAGCATAAGGATTATTTTGTGTGTGGTGTCAAGTTGCCCAATTCTGAAGACTTCCAAGGTATTTTATTTCTTTTATACTTCTAAAGATTTGGTGTGTATAATATATAGGAATAGAGTTATCTTGAAATGTTGGTTGTCTAGCACTTTTACACAAGAGTTTTTGGACCTTTTGTCCCCTCCCAAGTGCAGGTATGTGAAGTCAGATTCCCTGATGGGAGACATAGTAGAATATTGGGTCTGATGATAGAAAAATAATAATTGAACCTTATATTTGAAATTTAAAAGAAAATAGTTTTTAAATGGGCTTTAAGCAAATCAGGAGTGGGGTTCTTAAGAATACAAATAATCCCCCTATCCTTTTGTTTTGATTTTTGTGAAAAATTTGTGTGTATTTGGGAGCAGAGGAGCAATAAACATTAAACTATTCTGTTGTTATTTAGAAAGTCATATTCCTGCTGACCTGAAAAGCATTTTAAAATGTAATTTTGTGACATATTCACTACTATAGGTTTGATTTGTAGTACTATCATTTCTCTTCTCTTTTAACTAAAAAAAAAAATTACATTAAAGGTATTATAAAATATGATTCATAGTAATTTCTATATTTTAAAATTTTTTATTTTTCCTAATCTCTTGGAATTTATTATTTTTTTGGCATATTGGTAAAGAGATTATTTTTATTGTTAGCAAAGTGGATTCTTTTCCCTTAGCCTAAACAATGCTTTGAAGCCTATTAAATATCTTTATAGATGATTCCCAAAGCTAGCATATTATCTGTTTGGGAAGAAGTTATTCAAGAAAAGAGCATTACTAGCTTTGATCAGGACTTTCTTCCATTTTCCTTTAAAGAAACTTATTGTTATTTGTGCTCTTTTAACATTTAAGACAATTTTAATGTATTACCTCCTTTGTCCCTTATCACAAATAAGTAGTCGGGACGTGATATAAGGACAGTGTTAAACCAGGAGTTGAAAAACTATGTTCAAGCCCTGGTTCCCCTCTATAAACCATGTAATTTGGAGCAAGTTGTGTAACCTTTGAGTTGATTTCCTACTCGATATGTAAACATGTTATGTCCTGCCTGTCTGACATGATTGTTGTGAAAATTAAGTGAGGTATACCAGTATCTGTAAAAGCCTGAGAATTTGCCTTATCTTTAATCCTGACAAAAACAAAGAAAGGAAACCTATGAGGAAAGCGGTATTCAATGACTTGCTCAAGACTAGAAAGCTAGGTAATAATCTAGCTGGGATTTGTCTGGCTTCCACTGCACAATGCTCCCTCAAATCTCTGTGAGTCACAAAAATGTGCTTTGGTGTTAATTTTAGGTAAAGTTGTGGTGTCTTAAAGCCCATGGTGTATCATTTTCCTTACTCATTTAATAAACATATTGAGTACCTTGAGCCCTGTGCCAGGTTCCCACGATACAGAACATTTTTTCATTGAAAAAATATTTATTGAACACCTATATGCCAGGCACTGTGTTGGGTTTTGAGGATACAATGACAAAAAATTGCAAACATGTTCTCTCCTTTCACGGAATGTATGCCTATTGAGAGAGACAGCCAATAAATAAGAAAATAAGACATTAACAAGTATTTAATAAAAGAATGTGCTGTGATAGAGAATGTGAGAAACTACTTTAAATAAAGCAGTAAGAGAAGACCTCTCTCTAAGGAGAAACATTTAACAGAAAATTTGAAGTCTGAAAGGAGCCAGCTATGCTACAGCTGGGGCAAGATCATTCCTGGGAGAAGGGGCAGCAAGTACAAAGGTCATGATAGAAGAGGAATGAACTTGGCATGTCTGAAAAAAACTCAAGGTCAGGATATGGGAGAAAAGACCTGAATTTTGGGTAAATCATGTAATCTTTCAGCTTACTTTCTTTACTTGTGAAATGAGATATTATCTATTAATATATCTCTAATTCATTGTGATGATTGAATGAGATAACATTTGAAAGAGCTTTTTATATAGGAGGTACTCAATAAATATAATTGTAATTAGTTGCAAAGGAGAGAGGAAAGAAGGAAGAACAGAAAAGACCAGACCTGTGTGGTTAGAGTATAGTGAGCAAGGGGAAGAGTTACACTGGAGGAGGTGGGAGAGGACAGCCAGGGCCTTGAGGCCACTGTAAGGAGTGTATATTTTATTCTCAATGAAGTGGGAAATGCCTGAAGGGCTTCAAGAAAGGGGATGGCCTGGGCTGAGTTAGGCTTTTTTGAAAGTCTCTCTGGTTGCTCAATACAGAATGATTTGAAGGGAGGCAGTAAGGGAAGCAGGAATGTCAGTAGTGGTAGTGTGTTGCTTTAATGCACTCTGGGATGTTTCTTGATTATGTTTTTGTTTTCTTTGAAGTTCTTTGTTTCCTAGTTTTTTAAATAGCTTTTATAGCTATCTATGCTTAGAATGCCCAACAAGCTGAATACAGTCTCTTTTTTCTTTAAAAAGGTGATACAATTTTTTAGTACATTTGCTGAAAAATGAAATGAGAGATAAAATGACATAAGTGTTTAATTTTACTCTAAGGTCCTATTCACTCCCCATGATCCCCAGGAATCTGAAATTTTAAGAAGCATATAGAGTAGTATTGGACTTTAAAAGTCTTAGGTTAGCATCTGGCAAATACTTCCGTATACTAAGTGTATTGAGTGCCTTGTGTATGTCATCTACTGTGCCAGCTGCCGAGAGTATACAAGAGTGATTAAGACATTGATCCTACCTCAGTGAGATTACAGTCCAGTGGAGGGCATCAGATTTGTAATCAAGCCAATCAAGAAATAGTTATTGAATTCATACTCTGTGTCAGACACTTAGAAGTTTATACCAGGTACTACATGAGACTCAAAGAAGTGGAAATAATCAGTCATATCAGGAGGGGATCAGGAAAACCTTTATAGAGAAGATGATGCTTGCACTGTCTTAAAAGATAAAATGGTGTTTCCCTGTTGAAAGAAGGGTAGGAGGACATTTTAGGTTGGGTAGGTAAGTAGAAATATGGTACCATGGAACATCACGCATGATGTTATCACATTCATTACTTTGATTCTCACAGTGGTGAGAATTAACCCCTTCTGTGAGGAAAGGAATTACCCTCAATTTTTTTTTAAAAGACAAGAGAATTGAGGCTCTGAGAGATTAGTTAATTTTTCCAAGGACTCATATTAGCCAGTGGTAAAGCTAAGGTTATGCCTGATCTCCCTGATTCTAAGGTCCATGTTACTGCTGTCGTGATGCATCTTTCTTCCTTGTTTTGAATAATAACCTCTTCTAAACCTCTGACAACTTTCTAGTATTCTATAGCAGCTGCATTCTGGGAAAGACTCTAGTGAAGGAACACCAAACTGGTTATTCTGTGATATTCATGAGACTTTGCTGGGATAGACTTTACACTGTATGGGTTGACAATGTTTGAGAAACTCCACCATAGTGCCCCAGCATTTACTGTGCTTTTCTAAATGGGTAAGTTGCTGTTAGAGTATACCAAAGAGACCTGGACACAATGGGAGAAAGTCGTCCAGTGAAGGGTGTTCATCTGAGTTCCGTTGACCAAGAAATTTAGCTTTAAAAAAAAAAAATGTGTGCGTGTGTGTTTTTTAAGTAATCCATAACACAAAAGCCTTTTGTGGTAATGAGACCCAGATTTCCTTCTGTGTCTGTATCCCTTTATGCAGGCATGATTTCTTGGAAAGGAGAGTCCATATGTCAAACAGTGTCTCATTGAGAACATGGAATGATTCCATAGATGCTGTGGCAGTGATTAGAGTCTTAAATATTTTGTCCTGTCTGGATCAGTGGGTGCTTGGTTCCTTAACAAATCAGCTGCCTCAGTGATTGGGAAGGCAGGATGGTAAGAGCTTTTAGATCACTTATTGTACTTGGATGCATTTGAATATTGACAGTTTGTCCAACATATAAATCAAAGGAACATTTGAATTAATTTATCATGTTGCGTCATGGCCATTGCATGTTTGTGGAATTTATTGCCATAAAAATTACACAAAAGCTGCAGCCTTGAGTGGCTACCTACATTTAAAAAACAATCAGATATATTTGTTATGAGGAAATAGTGGGGTTTTATTTTCTTTTTGAGCCCCTTAAAACTTGGTTTGAATTAGCATCTTTTTCGTATACCTGAGTCTTAAAGTTCATTCCTGTTCCTCCCTGGACCCTCCATTCCCCCTCTAACTTCTCACTAATAAAACTATCATCTGTGACCTTTGTAACCCCCAGAGCAGCATAAGGAACACAAACCTCTGCTCTGCTTAGGTGTTAGGGACGTCATTAATGCTTACTGGAAAAGCACACCCCAGAGAGCAAGATTTTGGCTTTGGCAGGTAAAGAGTCTTTCAGATCTTAGAATACTGGAAACCTTAAACCTTTTGGTTTTTTAGCTAAAGTGATTGGCAACAGAATGTGATATCTGAGGTTGCATGGTCTGCAATAGCCATAATTAACCACATGAGCTCACATTTTCCCACTGGAGGTTCAGTGGTCTTGGGGTGATGAAAGTCACTTCCCTACCTGGAGGTGGTTTTCCTTTTGAGGGTATTGGAATACCCTTGGGTCCTGTAATGCTTCACCCGTGGTCCTTTTAAAATGCTTTTTAATATAAAGCTTCAATATTGGAAATCCAACACCACAATGTTTAACACTGTCACGGAGCACTATGGGCTGGAATGGGAAACAACCTAGAATTTTTAATAGGTCGAGTGGGGAGTCTTGTGGTGGCAAAAATGGTGAATGCAAATAACCTGAATCAAAGCTGATTTCCAATATTATTCAATTTTCAGTGTTTGCTGTTTCTTTTTGGTTTTTCATTTCTGTGGGTAGGCTTCTCTTAGAGATGCCTTTGTATCTTTAAATTTAAGCAAAATTGTTTTGTTTATTAGTGGAAGGTGATGTCAGAAGACCTTTTTTTTGTTCTTTTAACAGAGATATGGATTTAGTCTTGAAATATGCAAATACAATTCTTTAGCATTCCCCTTTTAGTAATATGGGGGAAAATGTAGGTGCCTGAGTGTTTAGCATCAGATAGACTTTTTTAACATTCATAGTTTGCATTTGACCAGTCTGAAAGGCTAATTAAGAGTCCTGCTGCTTTCTGGAAGTTTTCAAATCATTTTCTGTCAGGTCATATAGGAAAGGAAAAGCTTAGTATAAAGCACGTGTGGGAAAGTCTCAACTTAATATAGTAGTAACCATCTTTACTCTAAGTCCTCTTTTTCTTCCTTTTCCCCCCTTCCCTTCAAAAGGAGGTTCTTAAAAACTAAGTCCTTTTACTGATAGGAATATTTTAAATTTTGTAAGCCCTAATCTTTACAGAAAGCAAGAGACAGAATTCAGTGACCTGTGAAGGTACTCACAGCCCCAGTTATGACTCCAGACATAGATATCTTGGGAGCCGGAATGTGGACACAATTTACCCACTTCTTTCATCACTCACAGTTTTTAAATGTGTGATTATATACTGTGTTATATTTAAACCTCTTAAACAGTTTTTACTTACATGACTTTTATCAAGCCACTTACACCACCTGGATCTCATTTTTCTTATCTCTAAGTTGATAGCATCGGACTCAGCGATTTCTAAGGTTTCTCCTGTCTCTAATATTATAATACTATAAGATGATGAATTTGTAATATAAAGTATTTTTAGCCCCTAAGGTAACATGATGTACAGGTTTCAACAGAAGTAGAGTGTTATAGTAGTACTCAAAGTACTTGGGTGGGATTGGGGTTAGAAGACATGGTCTGTAAAAACAATTAGGATTCCAGTTAGTTAGGGCATGACTCGGTAGTCAGTCAAAATGAATGCTGTTTGATTTTTTTTCATGAGTTTGTTTTGAGAGAGCAGCAAACATTAGTTGAGAAGCCCATTTTCCACCAAGCACTATACAAATCATCGAGGACTCACAGAATTTTGATGTCTCTTTGCCCTCACTAGAAAACTGTGAAGAAACCAAGGTAGTACATGTATGTCATATGATTGGTACATTCTAGGGTCCCAAGTTAAAAATTGTTACATATTAATTTTTTAAAAATGAAGTTCTGAGACAGTATTGTACAGTGATTAAGGATGGAGGATTTAGTGTCAGGCCAACCTATTTACTAGCTCCATTACTTTAGACAGGTTCCTTAATCTCTTTGAACCTCACTTTCTTTATCTGTAAAATGAATGAAATAGCATAAAAAAGGTGCCCAGTTTAGTAATTGTTGGTGAATGAATGATTGTTATATATAAAGTACTACAGACAATTCTGGGCAGAAGAAAAATATTTAATAACAAAAGTTACCTATTTTTATAGGATGATCAAAGAGAAAAGAAGAGTCTATTATGATAATCAAGGGTGGGGAACGCACTGAGGAATAGATAGATGTCTATAGTGGCATTCTCACAATAAGAAGGTAATGCTTAGATAATTAAATATAAATATAAAAGAAGAATGTGAAAAATACTGTTAACAATTGAGGTTAAAAACACCCCTAGGCCGGGCACAGTGGCTCACGCCTGTAATCCTAGCACTCTGGGAGGCCGAGGCGGGTGGATCACTCAAGGTCAGGAGTTCGAGACCAGCCTGAGCAAGAGCGAGACCCCGTCTCTACTAAAAAATAGAAAGAAATGATCTGGACAACTAAAAATATATAGAGAGAGAAAAAATTAGCTGGGCATTGTGGCACATGCCTGTAGTCCCAGCTACTTGGGAGGCTGAGGCAAAAGGATTGCTTGAGCCCAGGAGTTTGAGGTTGCTGTGAGCTAGGTTGATGCCACGGCACTCACTCTAGCCTGGGCAACAAAGCGAGACTCTGTCTCAAAAAAAAAAAACAACACCCCTAGAAGTCAGGAAATAGTCAAGCCATGGTCATCTCGATCATTTCAGTCCTTATTCTCTAGGCAGGTGTAAGGTATTCCAGAGTGTGTGTTAAATCTTTTAGAGAGTGTATATGTGTGTATGTGTGCGTGCACACGCATGTGTGCACACGCATATGTTCATGTGCACACACATGTACTTGTGTACTTTTTAGAGCATTTTAGGAGTAGTATATACCAAACAGTTCCTTTTTCCTTCCTTCTGGAGGAAATTTAAAACTTTCTGTTGGGCTACTCTCAGTTCTGGGTACCTGAATCATTTGTCACTTCATAGGTAGTGCCAGAAATCTGAATGGGTTTTTAAATGTAGTTGTCTGTGGCTTTTTAAAAGGTAGATGCTTATGTTTGACTATAGGATAAATGCATTTTTCCCCCAGTAATTGCTTCCACCTAAATTGTGTAAATAGGACGGTGTATCAAAAATGTAGTTTTTGACCTTTTGCTTTTACTGTTCAAAACATTTATCTCCCTTATCCCATTCAAATCTCACAGGCTTATTCATGTAACACTGTCTTTATAAATATCGAGAACTTATCCCATAAGAATGTATTATGCTATTTCATTTCACTTTAGAACTAATAATGTTGTACAATAGTACAGCTATATTGCCTAGAAAGTCATTAATGAATAAAATGTATGATTATATACTGTGTTACATTTAAACCTCTGAAACTAATTTTCATGTCATGTAATAGACTCAAGTATTAATTCCCCCTTTCAAAATGCTGGGAAAGAAAGTAATGGATATTTGGGTGCACTAAGAACTCTTGCTTGAGGTATATATCAAACGTTAATCTCTTCACATTAATTATTGGGAAATGGTTTTAAATATAGTTAGTAGATGAAATTTCAAGTCGTTAATATGTTTAGATTTGTATAGAATGCATATAATTTAGATAAGTGATTAATATTTAGATCTCCTTTGAATTGGTATGTTATTATCTCATAGCTACATTTCTAAGGTAAATAGTTGTTTTCTTTTCCTATGCTTTTGAATTTACAGCAAAAGATGATGGAAGCATTGCTGTTGCCCTTGGGTACACTGCACATTTGGTCTCCATGATTTCCTTTTTCCTACAAGTGCCCCTCAGATATCCTATAATTCATAAGGGATCTAGATCAACAATCAAAGATAATATCAATGACAAGCTGACTGAAAAGGAGAGAGAGTAAGTGCCTTTTTTTTAATGCTTCTAACATCAAGCCAGTATAAAGCATGGGATATATTAAAAATATAAAATGTGACCTAAAATGTGGCAACTTTTATATAACCTTTGTAAAGTGCTCCATTTCTTTTAAATCAAATGTATTTATTCATTTAGATGTTATTGGTGTAACTCCTACACTTCCAAAAATTGTTAATGATAGCAAAATTTACTCCATTTAATTTACTTTCCTTTTACTTTTGTGAGGACATCTGTTACATGTTCTGCAAATATTCATATAGTATCTGTTGCCTACCATTCAGCAAGTGAAATAGTTAAAAGATTTTTCAGAGAGCCAACCACGAAAAGGATAAAAGGTTTAATAGCATATTGAACATAGCTGGAAAGTGGATTAGTGGACTGGAAGATAGGCCAGTAGAAAATATTCTAACCAAAGCCAAGAGAGATGGTATGTAGAGAAAAGTGCTAGAGATATGTAGGATACAACACAAAGGTCTAATGTACATATAATTGCAGTCACAGAGAGGTTAGAAAGAGCATGGAGTGAACACAATATTTTAAGAGATAATGACTGAGAATTTTTCAAATTTAACAAAAGACATTAAGCTATTAATTTAAGAAACATTAAATACAAAACAGAATAACTATGAAGAAAACATTCCTGGGGAAATTAAATGCTGAAAATCAAAGACAAGTGAAAATATTAAAAGCAGCTAAAGAAAAAAGACGTATTAGCATCAAAAGATTAAGACTGGGAGCTGATTTCTCAACAGAACACTGGCAGCCAGAAAGTGATGCAATGACATTTTAACACTTTAACTGCCCTGTGAGTTGTATTTAACTCAGGCTAGTCTTGAGCCTAGGGCCTTGTGAAACATGTGTAACTCACAACTCTCCACCTTGGGAACCACATGAACTATTTTTCAAGTTTTATATAACTCACACACAGAAAATAATAAAAAATAACAAATTTTTCATTAAATTAAAAAGGATAATTTTGTTTTCAAAGTTTTTATTCTATTTTCATAATAAAACACTGTGGCCCCAAGGAAAACATTTTTTTCCTAATGTGGCAGTCAGTATGTTAAAGTCCTGAAAGAAAGTAATTGTCAACTTAGAATTCTATACCCAGTGAAAATATCTTTCAAAAGTAAGGGCAAAATAAAGACATTTTAGACCATCAAAACTGAAAAAGTTCATTCCAGCAGAACTAGACTAAAGGAAATACTAAAGGCAGGATAAAAATAGTCTCACACAGAAACGTGGAAATGTAGGAAGGAACAAAGAACAGTAGAAAGGATAAATATGTGTGTATCTAAATTAATTTTGACTATAAAATAAACAGTAATGTCTTATTAAATATAAGATACACATGCATGAAATATATGTAGGATTATAATGCGTGATTCTAACACAAAAGGTGGGAAGGGTCAAAGTTGGAGTTAAAGTGCTCTAAGATCCTAGCATTGTCTGGAAAATGGTAAAGATAATAATTTATATTGGACTTTAATAAATGAAGGATGCATGTTGTGATCTCATGACCACTAAAAGAGTTGTTTTGTGCAAGCAAAAAATTAATAGAGGTGATAAGTGGGAAAAAATTGAAAATACTTGATTAATTCAAAAGAAGACAAGAAAAGAAAGGAAGATGAACATTAAATAAGTGAGATAAAGAGCAAACTAGTACATTTGCAGATATGAAACGAAACTTATTCTATAATTACATTAAATATAAATGGTATTAGTATTCTTTTTAAAAACAAAGATTGTCAGACTGAATAAAAAACTAAACTCATCTTGCTTTCAAGAGATACCTTAAATATAAGGACACAGAAATATTGAAAGTAAAAGAGTGAATCAAGATACATTATGCAAATATTATCCAAATGAGAACTAATAAAACTATACTAATATTAAAGTGAAATGTAAAGCAATTATAATAAAGTAGAACATTTTACGATGATAAAGACAATTATTTATACACACACACCCCTAAAAACAAACTCAAAGGTAGAGATAAAAATTCACAGAACTACAAGGAAATCCAATGGCAGAGGACTTTAAATTTTGTTTAATTAACAATTAGAACAAGTAGACAAAAGAATCAGTATCTAAAAGACATAGCAGTACAATTAATAAACTAAGTCTAAGTATAAAGAACATTGCACTAAATATTTGCAGGATACACAATCTTTTCTGGTACATGCGGCACATTTACCAAAATTGGCTATGCCAGTCCTCAACAAATTTCAAAAGATTGAAATAATTCAGAATTTGTACACTAACAACAGTGGAATTTACTAGAATCCAATAACAAAATTCACAAATGTATGAATATTAAACAGTATACTTCTGTGTAACCTATAGATCAAAGAAGAAAACATAATGGGAGTTCAAAATTATTTTTAACTGAATGATAATGAGAATATAGCATATCAAAGCTTGTAAGGTGCAGCTATATCTGTGCTCAGAGGGAAATTTATACCCATTAAGTGCATACATCAGAAAAAAAAAGCAAGATGTAAAAGTAAATCATCTAAGTCTACATCTGAAGCCTCTAAGAAACAGTTAGTGAAGCCCTGGAAAAGTAAAAGGAAGAAAATCAGGAAGATAAGATAATATAGAATATTGTAGGTAAGTTATTCTCAACCTTGGTTGCATAATAGCATCATCTGTATTAATTAATTAATTAATTAGACAGAGTCTAATTAGACAGAGTCTCACTCTGTTGCCTAGGCTAGAGTGCCATGGCGTCAGCCTAGCTCACAGCAACGTCAAACTCCTGGGCTCAAGTGATCCTCCTGCTCCACTGTCCCAGCCTCCCAAGGAGCTGGGACTACAGGCGCACGCCACCACACCTGGCTAATTTTTTCTGTTTTTGGTAGAGACGGGGTCTCACTCTTGCTCAGCTTGGTCTTGAACTCCTGATCTCAAGCGATCTTCCCACCTTGGCCTCCCAGAGCACTAGGATTACAAACGTGAGCCACCATGCCCGGCCAGGGAGCTTTTAAAAATGAGCTTCTGACCCCCAGATTCCTGGACTCTGCCCCAGAAATTCTGATTCACTTGGTGGGGCCCAGACATTAAATGTGTTTTAGAAGATCCTGAAGTGTTACTACCATGTGCTCAGGGTTGGGAACCACTGTTCTAGATTGAGAGGATGTTGTTGCCTCTTGTAACAATTTTTGACCTAAAGACTATTTAGTCTGATGTTAATATAGCCACCTCAGCTCTCTTTTGGTTACTCTTTGCATGGAATATCTTTCCCATCTTTTCACCTATTTGTGTCTTTAGATCTAGAGTGAGTCTCTTGCAGGCAGCATATAGTTGGAGCATGCTTTTTTTTAAATTCATTTTACCAATCTCTGCTGATCCCCTTACACTTAATGTAATTACTGGTGTGGAAGGACTTCTGCCATGTTGCTGTCTGTTTTTTATATGTCTTATACCTTTATGTGCCTCATTTCCTCCATTACTGCCTTCTTTTGTGCTTAATTGATTTTTTTTGTAGTGTACCATTTTGGTTCCCTTCTCATTTTCTTTTCTGTATATTTTTAAGATATTTTCATAGTGGTTACCATGGGAATTATAATTAATATCCTATATTTATAACAATCTAGTTTGAACAGATACCAACTTAGCTTCAATAGCATATAAAAAAACTCTGTTCCTATACACCTGTCTCCCTCCCACCTTTATGTTGTTATTGTCACAAATTCTATCTTTATACATTGTGTGCCCATAATGCTTTTTTGTTTACCTATGTAGTTACCTTTACTGAAGAGCTTTATTTCTTCATAGAGCTCCAAGTTACTGTCTACTGTCCTTTAATTTCAACTTGAAAGCCTTAACCTTTATTTTCTGGTTGCACTGAGCCTAGCTATCAGCCAGAGGTGAAAGCTTGGTATCTTCTCAGGTCTTTTCTGAGTATGCTTTCTGTTCTGGGTATGAGTATACCTTCTCAGTTCCCTACTGTAAGGATGCTTCTAAATGCCCTAACTTCTCAAAGAAACTTTCCCCAGATTTTCCTTTCAGGCTTTAGGCAGTCCGTTGTATGTCTCAGTTGTAATCTTTTGCCCCAAGTGTCTGTGGGTTGTTTGTTTGCCTTGTAACTTGAACAATATTAGCTGCTTTTCAGCTCTGAGTGAATTCTGGCTAGATGAGAAACAAAGGCAAGTGCCTTGCATTCTTGCATTAGTCAGTCCTTCAGGTAGCCCCCAGACAAATTAGAAGAAACGCAAATTTTTTTGAATAAGGTCTGCTCTGCTCCCTTAAGAACCAAGGATCAAGCCCCACACTGGGAGTTCAGTCTTCTGTCTTCAAGGCCACTCCTGAGCTGGGAAAGAGAGTAGGGCCAGGACAAGTGAAAATGCTACAAAGCTTTATTCCTGATTTCAAGTTTCTTTTTTCTTGACTTAACATTGTTGGTTGATATAAACCTTTGACTGTTTTCCAGAGTTTTGACAAAGTTGCTTTTAACAATTTTTTGCTTAATTTTTTGATGTTTCTCTGAAGGGACAGGCCCTTGGATCTACCTACTCTACTGTATTCACTAACATCATTTTGTTTGTTTAACGATGAAAAACATTACTTATAAGGGATGAAGGAACCCCTAGATGATTTTAAGCAAGAGAGGATACCATGACAGATATGTACTTGAGAAAGATCACCTTGTAGTTTTCGGGAGAATGATCTATCCCTGACCAACCTTCTCTAGGTTCTATATTAATGGAAATTAAGTGTCTTTCCAGATTTTTACCAAATTTTTACATGATAATCTGACTTAAAGTAATAGTTATGTAGGAAAATCACTTTGGGAACTTGAAGAAGGGGTGTTCCTTGAAATAATAAATAAATAAATATTCTTTCTCCAGATCAATTGCATACTTTAATTTGTGAAGGAGCTTCTTGGGCAACTCCAAGTAGTATGCCCCAATATGAATAGCAGCAGTGATTTGTTTATTGACTGATTGATTTTCTCAAGCAATCTGGGAGGGCCAGATGGATTTAGGTGGTTGTTACCTTTTTCCTTTGGTAGCCAGGGAACCACAGGGATTGCATTTTTGCAAATGAATTTTATGTTCTACATCTATCTTCTACCTTTTGCTGAAACACATATTTTGTTGATTCTAACATACACATTTTTGAATTTATAATATTGACAAAAATGAGATGCATCTCATTTTTGATGGTATGTCATATTATGATTGTTAATATTTATCTTTTCTTAGTGATACATAATTTAATGATGCATTTCACAATTGATGGTATATTAGATTTTATGAACTAGTAAATGTTTTCACTGGTTTTATGCATTTTTGTAAAATACTTCAAATCCTTTTTGGAACAACATTGATGTATAAATAAATATATACATAGAAATATTATTCATTTATTGATTATGCTTATGCCTCAGTTATTCTTAGCCTGGATCACTGAGAGAGCAGATTAGACATGGTCTTCCTTTCTTCTGAATTTTCAGTTTTGTAAGGTCTTTTCTTTTCTTTTCTCCTCCCTCTCTGCCTCCCTTCCTTCCTTCTTTCTTTCTTTTTTTGAAACAGAGTCTTGCTCTGTCACCCTGGGGTGAGTGCAGTGGCATCATCAGAGCTCACTGCAACTTCAAACTCCTGGGCTCAAGTGATCCTCCTGCCTCAACCTCCCAAGTAGCTGGGACTACAGGTGCACATCACCACATCCGGATTACTTTTTTCTATTTTTGGTAAAGACGGGGTCTCGCTCTTGCTCAGGCTGGTCTCAAACTCCTGACCTCGAGCAATCCTTTGGTCTTGACCTCCCAGAGTGCTAGGATTACAGGGGTGAGCCACCACGCCCGGCCCGTGAATTTTTGATTTTGATGTAAACCTTGCCCTGGTTATTAGATGGAATCAGGTCATCATGGGAGATAGAAAATAGGAATTGAATGGCTCATTGGACAAATTATACTTAATGTAATAGTCCTAGGAATTCTCAGCCTCTACTCGCTCTGATTACCTGTCTCATCTGACTATTGGCATGTGAGATAGTAGAGTTCAGATCCCTTCCAGTTTTGCTGTAAGAAAAAAAAAAGCTATTTTGTCCTTTGTCTAGCCTGTTGGAAACACGGGTCTGGACTGATGCCTTGCCTAAACCATTACTTGTGCACCTGCACACTGTAAAGGGAAACTCTGAAATCTTTGCTGCATTTCACTGTGAGGCTCAGACCACAAAACACGAAGGAATGTAACCAGAGTCCAGCTGCAGTGCACCCCCCACTTCCAGCACTTCTTTCAGTGAGGACTGAAAAGTAGGTTTTAAAGTGATTTTTGAAATGAAATTTATTAGTCATTGTTATTGTGCTACTTAACTGTCTGGTAGATGATACATTCAGAATGGATTAGTGAAATAGTCCTTGAGTAGGCCTAGCTGGTTAGAGCATATGGCTTTTTCAAGCCATCAAAAGATGTCTGAAATTTTTTGTTTTACTCTCAGAGGGAGAAATAGAGGGTGGTATAATTGGCAGGGACTTTTGAAACTTCCTGGCATGTTGACGACAAGACTTTTACAAATCTCTAAAAGATGGTCAGCTGTTTTTCTGCAGTGGAATTATGGGAACCTAGAGAAATGCTCATGTTGATTTTCCCATTTCCTTGATTTTGTGTGCTTAAATTCCTATGGAGGATCCTGACCAAAACCCCAAGCATTGCCCTTTTTTCCTGATTGATTCTGATTTCTTTTAGAGACAATTTCTAAAATACAAAGAAATTGCAAATGTGTCCAAAATCAGATAATATTGGGCTGAGATACTAGTCATTGCCTGTGGATCTGATTCTCGTGAGAGTGGAGTGGTCTGTTTTAATGATGTACCACCTTTTTTGTGACAAGGTGCATGAGGCAGTCATGTATCCTTCAATAAATGGGCTGACCAGACAAGTCCCCAAGTCTTGTGACCTGCCATCTTTTGTTTTTCTTATAGCCACATAGGCAGGTCTAGAGGTTTACAATCTTCCCCTTCAACATAACTAGATTACATTTTGCCAGGAGGGAAGGGACAGGATTTGCAGAGTAGCAGTGAGCGGACTGATTCCTTATCTCTCTATTCCCTCACCCTATCTCCTGGCCTAGCAATAACTGGCTCGTTAAATAAATGAATGAGGATTTTTTCTAATGGCATCTTCTTGAAGCAATTAGAATATCTTGAACCTTATTTCTGTAAGTATTAAATTTTCCCTAAAATAGTGACTGGCACCTGGGATTTTGTTGGTATAAAGCGCTTATATTGAAAACATAAATGAAAATTCCAGAGCTCTAGTTCTCATACTGCTATAATTCTGACTCCTCATTTCTATTATTACGTGTTTCAGGTGTACTTAAACACCTGTTGACAACACCTTATTTTAAGAATTATATATTCCTTCCTATAAAAATTCTCAGCTTCTGTTTGTTAATCAAGCTGTTTTAATGCAGAGTTCAGAAATTATTGCTGTTTCCACTAAATTAGCATCTGTTTGCTTTCATGGCATCCAATTAAATCTGATGGCCTCCTTCCAGAAGTGGGAGATTTTTCACATTGTGCTCAGACTTAAATGCTGTGGCTTTAATTTTCAACTCTCTACTGTGTATCCTATAAATTAGAACATTTCTTATAACCTTTCATCTTCATTTTATTATAGGTTGTTGCTCAGCTGTTGGCATTTAGAGCACACAGTAGACCCAGACCCCAAAGCTTTAAATTGAACGATGGATGAATGTGATGAATTGAGGCCGTGAAAAAGGGTGGACCAAGTGCTTTGGTTTTCTGTTTTTCTTTGCTGTGTAACTTAAAAGTATAATCAAACAAATATTTTTCAGGGTGACTAATATTGCTGAAATGAATGAAATTATTAGTTCTTTTGGATTTCCCACTTGATTACAGGAATTTTACCTAAGTTGAGAAATCTCTGTTCATGTGAAAATTTTCTACAAAGTCGGTAGTTTAACTCTTTATCTAACAGTACTCCATGGAACAGAAATAAAGATGAAATAAAAGTGTCCATGCAGAATTGTAGACTTACTGTGTTTTAGAAGCAGACAGAATATTATTATATCATCTGATCGAACCCTTCATTTCACAAATGGAAAACAGGTTGAAAGATGAAATGAGGTCATACAACAAGTTAACTAAACATGCACTTTGATGTGGCCCACTGAAGAAAGGCAAGCCCAGAAGATGGAGTGTTGGATCTTAAGTGTAGCTCTTTTAAAGCAAACATACAGAAGATAGAAGAAGTGTGTTTATCAAAATGGGATCTGTATTTGAGACTGAAATACCCCTTTTCCTGATTTAGGGAAAACACCCTCGTGAAAAATGCCATGTTGTGAATCCCTGTATGTTAAGTAAAGTCACTATGTTGTTAAGTTCTCACTGAAAATGTTAATTATTTAAGTCACATTTATCATCAGTTGGTTCACTTGACATTTGTTTTTTCTCTAAAAGATACAATGCAAAATACTTCCTCTCTCTTGCCTCAAATTATTTAAATTTGATAGAGTTCATTTTTGTTTTTTATTTCCAATTATTTAAGGCTCTGGAATCATGTTGGCTTCTCCTCTTATCTCTGAGTGACTGTGGAAATATTCTCCTCTCTGAGTCTTGCTTCTCCTAATATAAGACCTATGTCATTATGCTACGAGGTTGTTAAGATGATCAAATAAAGCATAGTGCTTGGCATAAGGAAGATGGTTAACAAAATTTTACAACTACTATTATGTATACATTAACTTTGCAACAGGAATTCAGGCAACCATGTAAGTTGTTAGGTTGTAGAGGAAGGATGGACCTAAGAAAAGGTTAATGAGAATTATAAATGCAATCCAGTGGCAATGTATTGTAATAAGGCTGTGAGATATATTATCTTTGCCAATGGTGTAAATGTAGAAGATCAGTGAATTTCCCCAGAGTGCAGAAGTAAAAAAAACTGTTGTAGGTCTGAAGGCTTGTCTGTTTTATAGGCATGCTTTGTTTTATTGAGCTTTACAGATACTGCA
Source organism: Propithecus coquereli (assembly GCF_000956105.1). NCBI lineage: Eukaryota > Metazoa > Chordata > Mammalia > Primates > Indriidae > Propithecus > Propithecus coquereli. The sequence goes on from NW_012147897.1 coordinate 5,445,830, forward strand.
TTTTTTAAAAATTTAAGATTTGTGCCAACCTTGCCTCAAGCAAGTCTGTTGGTACCATTTTTCACGTGGTATGTGCTCACTTCGTGTCTTTCTTTGTATCACATTTTGGTAATTCTCAAAATATTTCAAACCTTTCCAATATTATTATTATATCTATTGTGGTGATTTGTGATCAGTGATCTTTGATGTTACCATTGTAATTGTTTGGGGTGCCACGAACCATGCCCATGTAAGACAGCAAACTTAATAAATGGTGTATGTGTTCTAACTGCTCCACTCACCGGGCATTCCCCCACCTTTCTCCCTCTCCTTGGGCCTCTGTATTCCCTGAGACACAACAATATTGAAAGATGCATGGTGAAGCAGCAAATGCTGATGTTTAGAAGCTGTAGCAAGTTATCCAGAAGATCTAGCTAAGGTCATTCATGAAGGTGGCTACTCTAAACAACAGATTTTCAATGTAGACAAAACAGCCTTCTATGGGAAGAAGATGCCATCTAGGATGTTCATGGCTAGAGAAGTCAATGCCTGACTTCAAAGCATAGGCTGACTCTCTTGTTAGGGGCAAATACAGCTGCTGACTTTAAGTTGAAGCCAGTGCTTCAACCTAAAATCCTAGGACCCTTAAGAATTTTGCTAATTTACTCTGCCTGCACTCTAGAAATGGAACAACAAAGTCTGGATGATAGCACATCTGTTTACAGCATGGCTTACTAAATGTTTTAAGCCCCCTGTTGAGACCCACTCCTCAGAAAAAAAGATTCCTTTCAAAATATTAACTGCTCATTGACACTGCACCTGTTCACCCAAGAGCCCTGATGGAGATGTACAAGAAGATTAAAGTTGTTTTCATGCCTGCTAACACAGCATCTATTCTGCAGCCCATGGATCAAGGCGTAATTTCAACTTTCAAGTCTTATTATTTAAGAAATACATTCTGTAAGGTTATAGCTGCCATAGATAGTGATACGTCTGATGGGTTTAGGTAAAGTCAATTGAAAACCTTTCGGAAAGGATTCTCCATTCTAGATGCCATTCAGAACATTTGTGATTCATGGGAGGAGGTCAAAATATCTTCTACTTGAGACAGGGTCTCACTCTGTTGCTCTGGGTAGAGTGCAGTGGCATCATCATAGCTCACTGCAACCTCAAACTCCTGGGGTCAAGTGATCCTCCTGCCTCAGCCTACTGAGTAGCTGGGATTACAGGCACACACCACCACACCCAGCTTATTTTTTCTATTTTTGGTAGAGATAGGCTCTTGCTCTTGCCCAGGCTTGTCTCAAACTCCTGACCTCAGGCGATCCTCCTGCTTCAGCCACCCAGAGTGCTAGGATTTACAGGCATGAGCCACTGCACCAGGCCAGAAGCCCTTATTTTTAAAAGGAGTGCAGAGAATGTTCAAACTAAATAGTTTCCAGCCTGGCCTACTACTTACTTTTTTAATCTTATCCCCAGTTCCCTCCCATTCATAGCCCGTGCTTTAGTGAAACCAAACAATTGGTTGTTTTCCAAGTATATCACATTATTTCCTACCTTGATACTCATTCTCCATGCTATTCTATTTATCTGGAATGCCTTCCCTAGCCATCACTAGGAACAAAATTGTAGTTGTGTATAAGGCCCTTCCATTACTGTCTAAAACTTTCCTCATAAGCTCTTTCTTGATTTCCCATAGTTCGGGGTACTCTCAGTCTTTGTAGTCCTATGAACAACTCTCTCTATATGACATCTCAGAAATGAGGTGCTTTTATATATACTCTTATTTAATTTTCACAACAGCCTAGTTCAATAATGCAAGTGGTGTATTTGAGTTGTCTTATTCTTGTCTGAAATATTTTCAACTACATCTTACTCGGGATTAAACTTCTTCCATGTCTTGCAGAAAGACTTGTATAGAAAATAAATAGTTCTTGAATTGAATTAGGAGAGCAAAAGGGATGTTCAGTTTTTGCAAATGCTATTAGGTAATATGACACTCCACACCTAGTGGAGTGTTTTAACTCTAGGTGCTCTGTTCAGGACAATGATTATTTCGGAATCCCTTAGGACCATGGCAAGCTATTAACTTCTGTACTTGTTGTAATCCAAGGCACAGGCATCAGTGCTGATGGGGTTGTGTTCAGGAGTGAGAGCAAAGAACATGTTTTAAAATGAGGAATCCCCATGGAAATTCAGGCAAGAGAGATCAACAAAATAAAAGTGCAGAAGGTGGTTGCTGGGTGAGACAGGAAATGAACACCTTATGAAGATTAGGCATTCCACTGAGAGAGGGGAAATGTGGAAAATGAGTCAAAAGTAATTGCGTAGCTATTTCATCACTGACACTTGCAAGTATATTGTTGTGTGTGTTGTTTTTAATGAAGTGTGCTTTTATAGTGCTGATGTTATTATCTGGATGGGGAAATCTTGTCTAGTATTATTGTCATCTCAGCTTTCTGCAACCAACTAAATTAAAATACGGTTAATGTAATGGGACAGTGAGATAAGAAAGAAAACCAGATGACTCTGACATGTAACCCCAACCTGAACTTACTGCTTTTCTAGTTTTCAGCATACTCAAATCAGAATACAGATTCAGTATAATGCTTGCAGGGGATGGGACAGAGGAATAATATATTCAGTTAATAGTGGGCTATGTCGTGAGTTCAGTGTTGTTACATTATTAGAATATGTGAGACCAGTGTTTCTCAACAGAAGGTCCCCAGAGCATCAGTGAGCTTCCCAGTTAGTTCATGGACTGGCTTTTTGCAGTCTTTTAATATTTATCATATGACACGTAGATACTTTGCATTGTTATATGAATTAATTGTTTACTTTCATAAATAAGACTTTATTTTATTGATGTTGCATTGAAAGTAGCTCTGCTCTTTCTTTTAATTCTTATATGTTTGATTTTTTTGGTAGGCAAAGAATAGGGGAGAGGAAGGTAATTATATCAAGCCAAAGAGTTTGCAGTAGGTGATTTATAGACTATTTTGGTTTTCTGAAAAAAATAAATGATGGAAAGAGTAAGAAAATTATTTTTAGGTAGGTGTGAAATTATTTTAACTTCCCAAAGCATCTCATTATAAAAGTTCTCTGGACAATTTTCTAAGGATTACAACACTTCTATCCTGGATAATAGTAGTATTGTAAAACAAATATATGTCATTCTTTTATCCAGATAATTCTGTTAACTGCCATATTTTTATACCTCTACCCTAGATGATTTATGGTTAATAAAGATGATTATCAAAAGTAATTTCTGAATCATATTAAATGATCAATTTGTTTTAATAGTTGTTTTTCTTCTCTGATTCCTTGAAAATGAAAAACTGATATGGCATTTAATTCATATATATTTAATAGTTAAGTCACAAAAGAGTTAAATTACAGGAAGGTTACATCACAAGAAAGTCATCCATGTATTGAGGACTAGTACATTACACAAGATACTGGTGTTAGGTAAAATTACTCAAACTTCTAAACTGAATGGAGAGGAATGGACAGCAAGTCAGCAGACAGTCATTCTCAGTGTAATAATGGCCATGTTAGATATAGTGTTAAAACCAGGTACTATGATCACTCACCTGATTTTTGGTTCTTCTGAAGTTGCTTCCTTGTATGGTTAGTTGTTAGATTTGGTGTTTTTGCGGAGGGATGATTGCTGGAGGTTTGGTCTCTTCTCCACCCCACTTCAATAAGGGCCATGTTAGAGATGAGCACAGGGTTAGGTTGGAGGTAGCCAGCAAAGGCATACTTGAAGAGGTGGTCCCTAAACATCTGAGCTGCTGAGTATGGAATAGGATTAGGAGCTGTCCAAGCAAAGGCTAGAAGCAAGAGAAGGACATATGCACTGGCACAAAACAGATACTGCACCTTCTGTGGACCAAAGCCTCCAGTTTCTCACACTGCCCCATAAGTGAATTCACTTTAAGTTGCTCAGCAGTTTACATTTAGGCATAGATTAAAAGAAGGATAAGTTTATAATTTAATCTTTAGTCTAAGTAAATATTAAAGTTATTTTCATATCTTCTCGGCATTTAGACTAAGATCAAATGTAGTATCTGTTCTCATCAGTTTAAAATTTTTCAAAGATTATTAGCTTTAAATGGTTAAAATGAAATACATTTATTCAAAGCATAGGAATATATCTTTAACATGTTTTAGATCATGAATTGGTTGTAATAAACATATGACTAATTTGACTTAAACATAGAGGTACTTCCACATGTAACCATCTAGCATATTGGCTTTTAAATAATAGTAATTGTGTATTCTGACTGAGGAAAGGAGAAACCATGGCTTTCCCATTTCACTCCTGAAAGAACTTTGGCATCAGGTACACCTTGAACCAGTTTACTTCACCTCTGTAGCCTTAGTATACTCATCTGAAAAACAAAGATAGTTGCTTCACAGAAATGTGGGTCATAAAAGAGAGAATTTATGTAAAATGACCTTTGCAAATTATAGTCACTCAGTAAATATTTGTACACTGAATAAATGAACATAGTCACAACATTAATTTTTTCCCCTTCTAGTTGAATTTTTAAATCTTATTTCATTTCAGTAGAAATGAGACCCATGGGTTTTTAGAATTTGAAAATCCTTGGCTTTGAATTTGGAAAGGATTTCGTAAATAAATCACAGAAACACACGGACAATAATATGAGAAATGGTCCATAAATTTGATTTCATTTAAGAAAAAAAACTTGTTTATAACAAAAGAAAACATAAACAAAATGAAAAGGCAAGCCACAGATCGGAAGATAATTTATAACACATTGATTAACCAAAGTTCAGGATCTAGAATATATTTTTAAAAGTCTTTATATATCAATAAGTAAAAGAGCAATCAACCTAATAGAAATATGGACATAGTATATAAAGAAGCTATTACAGAAAAACAAAGCCTAAATATTTAATAACATAAGGAAAATATTCAGCCTCACTAGTAATCAGGAAAATGCAAATTAAAACCAGAAGGAGATACTGTTTTTTTATATCCATCGAAGTCACCAAAATTAGAATGTCTATTTCGTACCAAATTTAGTGGGCATATAGAAGAAAAGAAACTCTAATCCTTTCCTTGTTGAGAATTTCAATTATTCTACTTCATAGAACAGTTTAACAATACAGTTAAATCTGTACAAACTCTATTCAACCTAACAACCCCACTCCTGGTTATATACTAGACTCTTAAAAAACTTTTCCATATATGCATTCTAGAAATATTTATTGTGTCTATATTATACAGATATTTAATCAAATTATCTCTTAGGTACCTCTTCTGTTTTGGAATTATCCACAGTTATATAGCTAATATTTAATTTTTTAAAGTGGCTCTATCCTTTTGTACTATATCCCTTTCAAGTGTTTTTGTGCAACATTATTTTCTTTAACATTTTTTAAAAGCTACTTTTTTTAAAGACTAACTACATGTTTCTGTGTACATGGCTTCTTATTGTTAACATAGGGTTGATGCGGGTGGTTACTTTTCTCATAATTCATATCATTTTCATATACCAGTTCTTCTTGATTGGTTTTAAATTTATAGTAGCAGTTCTCCATATTTCCTTTTGAGCAAGGACTGGTGTTAATAATGGCTAGAATTTTGAGTGCTATTCACTTATATTCTTGGAAACCTTTTAAAAAGACTTACAAAAGAATTAATTCTCCCCATGATGCTTGTTAGTAACTCCCATTAATATAAATGATGGCTCCCAGGTTCCCAGGTTCATGATTTGGAGAGTCTAGTGATGAAATAGTAGAAGTGTTAACTGTAGTTAGTTATAGGAATTTACTGTTGTAAGTTAATTAAACACACCAATAAGTAACTGAAGCATTTTATTATTTTAATTTGTATAAATATAAGGTTGGTAAGCTAATGAGAAGTGGCAGGTCTCTTGGAGTTTGATTGACACCTATACTTAAACTCTTAAATGTGTAGATGATGAATTTATTGGGACAACTTCTGTTGTAAGATATTCCATACAGGGAATATTTATTTTTGAGTATGTAGTGCATAATTTTGTCATTTCCAGCTTTAAAAATTTAATTAAAGAGGAAAAACTTTTAAGAAGCCACCTCCCAATATTGAATTTGCTGAATAATATTCTGTGTGAGAGATATAAGAATTCTTTATTATAGTCTGGTTTCTATATTTGTGGTTACTGTATAAATCACAAAATGGGAGGTTCATAAGTTGTTTGAAAATAAATTTGGTAAATAGCATGTTATTTTCCCTCAGTGATTTCCATGGGGAAATGATAGATAGTATTCCTTTCTAAGAGGATGCAGGTTGGTCACATTTCATTGGAAGAAGTTTCCTTTCCCATTTTGTATCATTTTTATTGGAACCTACACTGTCTTCTTAGTGTGCAATTTCGAATAGATACTTAACTCAATTTTGTGTTCTCAAATGCTAATTCAAAATCAAGGTTAATAGTATCAGAATTATAAATGCACAAATGAACCTGTTTATTCGTGTATTCATCAAATGTTTGATTAGTACATACTGTGTGACAGACATTGGTCTCGGTCTTTGTGTTATAGTAGTGAAGAATAACAACAATTTAAACTATTTTCTCTCTTTAAAAGAAATGGTCCGTCATCAATTCTGTAAATACTAGTAAATGTCTACCATATGAATAGACTTTATGCTGATGTTTTTACAGAGTATACTTAGAAAGTGAGGATATTATCTAAGATTACTATTCAGTTTCAGAGATAAAAATCACCTTGTTTCATGCCTTTTATTCAGTAACACTACTTTCTTTACCTGGCATGCCCATGTCTCATGAACACATTGCATTGCTATACTTAGGGATAGAAAGAAGTACAGTCTGATTTTGAACAGAGAAAAATGGGGTTGGTTGATAGGTGGTTTGAGGCCAGACTCAAGGGGCAATTTGTCATTAAGAGTAAAGGCCCAATAATTGACTAAAAAGTACTTTTGAAAGTTTTAGGGCCAACTTAAAAATTACTTTGCTGAGAATATCTCGTTAGTGTTTAGTGCTCACTCCTACAAAAATATGCTAAATCAAGACCTATTTGACAAGATTGAAGCAGAGGAGCAATAGTGTTTATCCACCCAAAGCTACCCAATGAAATAAAAGGTTAAAACATTAAATTAGAAATACCATGGTTCACTGTCATGAGTTTCACACATAGGTGTGCATTAAAGAAGTTATGGGACATGGAGGATGATTGACAGTATCAACATATATCTAATAGGAATCCTAGGAATAAAGATTAGGAATGGCAAGGAAGAAATATTCAAAAAGTAATAGCTGAGTTAAAAAATACAGACAACATTAAGAACAAAAAAGACACAGATATAGCAGAGATTGAAAAATCATAAGAACATACTGTGAACAATTTTTAAAAGGTAGCTGGAATGGCCTTTCTAAAAAACAAATATAAAACAACAAAATTGATCCCCCCAAAATGAGAAAACTGAATAGGATCTGTTTCCCGAGTATGGTAACATGGGTATCTTGACCAATACTGAAACTGCTGGGGAAAAAAATTAGTCAATTTGTCTATTAGTTGACAGAAAATAAAGAATACTTAGGTCAAAAACTGAGTGAAGGCAAGAACCTATAGAGATAAGGTGAGCACCCAAGCCAGCTTTTGCCTTAATAAAGCGAATAAATGTGAATTTGATAAAACAACCTAAACAGGACAATAGGAAAAATAAAAATTATAGACAAACTCATTGATAGACATAAATACAAACATGCAAAACAAAATGTATGCAAGCTGAATCTAGCAATTGAGGAAAAGTGCTCAATGTTAAAAAGCTTTCCACATAACTCACCCATTAACAGATTAAGAGAAATATCGAATCATCATTTCAATAGATGCAAAAAAATTCAATGAAATTGAACACTTATTTAGAAAGGCAATATAGGTTTTGATTAGGAGCATAAACTCTGAAACCAGGTGGCCCAAGTTTAAATCCAGATTGTTATTAATATTTAGTGTATATGGAAGGCAGAATTTGAAATGTCACATAAGATTCCTACTATCCCGGTGTACATGCCTTGTGTATCCTCCCCTTCAGTGTGGACAGAACTTGGGAATATACAGTCAGCCTTCTGAATCTACTGATTCAACCAACCACAAATCAAAAATACTCAAATAAAACAATAAAAAATGATACAACAATAACAGATAATACAAATTAAAAAACAAAATCTGACAACTATTTACATAGCATTTACATTATATTAGATATTGTAAGTAATCTAGAGATGATTTAAAGTATATAGGAGGTTGTGCATAGGTTATATGCAAATACTATACCATTATATCAGGGAATTGAGCATCTGTGGATTTTGGTATCCACGGGGGTACTGGAATCAATCCCCCAAGGATACTGAGAGACAACTCTAATAGGATTTTACTCCCATGATTGAGTAAAATCCTCATCATTTGACGTTGAGTTAACATAAAGGGAGATTATCCAGGTAGGCCTGACCAAATCAAGTGAGCCCTTGAGAGCCAAGAGGCAGTAGCAGATGTTCTGCTAGACTGCAAGAAAGCAAGCAGCCATGCTGTGAACTGCTTATGGAGGGGGCCATGTGGCTAGGACCTGAGGATGGCCTCTGACAATTAAGAGTGAAATATGGCTGACAGCTAGCAGAGAACTAGCTCAGCCCTACAATCACAAGGAACTAAATTCTGCCAATAACCCAAATGATCCTGGAAAAGGATCCTGAGCTGCACAGAGACCACAGCCTGACTAACATCTTGATTTCAGACTTCTTAGATTCTTAGCAGAGAACCCAGCTTTGTTGTTCCTGGGCTTCTGACCTGTAGAAAAGATGAGATAGTAAATGCGTATTATTTTAAGCTGTTAAATTTATTTTATTTTTTAAAGCAGTAATAGAAAACTAATACATTGTGCGACTTTGGACAAGTTACTTGATCTCCCTATGCTTTACTTTCAATGTTAAATGGAGACAATAATAGTACCCATTTCATAGGGTACTATGAATACACCCATTTCATCTGGGTGTATTAAATGAGTCAATACATGTAAAATATATATGGCACATGCTAAAGCCTCAAATGCTGGCCAATAATATAGTAGCAATTGTTACAAAAATTCTTTGCAAAGCAGAAAATGAAGGGAATGTCCTTAAAATGCTAAAAGATGGTTACCACAAACCTACAGCCAGCATTAGACTTAATGGTGAAACTTTTTAAGTATTCCCATTAAAGGCAGAAAGCAGATAAGGATGCCAGTTATTAGCTGTGCAGTAAAACATTATACTTGAGGTCCTGGCCAATATAATTATATGAAAAAAAGAGATTCAGAATAAATATTTGAAAAAAGGGACAAACTGTCTTTTGCAGATGTGAATGCTACATAGAAAATGGGAGAGAACTTGAAACTATTAGAATTAAAAAATCAAGCACATTTTTTGATATAAGATCAACAAGAATATCAGTCAGATTCTATATACCAGCAACAACCAAATAGAAAATGAACACAATATCAATATAAGTACTTAGCAATATGTTTAATAAAGAGGGTGAAAGATGGTTATCAAAGAAAAATATAGAACATCATAAAGATGATAATGAAAGACATAAAAGATCTGAATAAATTGTACACACTTATATACATACCTTGTTTAGCTATGCCTTATGCTACGGTGATTTGTCATAACATTATTTGTAATATTTTTCTTTAAAATTGTTTTTTAATTTGAAATAATCCATTGCAGTATATTGTAAATCTCTTTTCCCCCATGCATTATCACATGCTCTCTGCCAGTAATCAAATAGAAGGGCTTTGGCCCATAATGGCTAACTAAAAGTATGAAAATAACACTAGATCTGCAGCAAAGAAATAGAGGTAGTATTAATACAATACACTGAATTTTAAAACATAAATATTAAAATGGAAATAGTGAAAAAACATAGGATAACAATTAGGTAAGAAGGATTTGGTGGAAGTTATTTGACATTATCAGAAATACCATACACATTACTGCAACTCTAGGAAAATTAGCCAATTATATGAAAATATATCAGAAATGAGTTTGACCAAAAATAATAGGGTATCTGGTTCAAGGTTTCTGCCATTCCTGGTGCATGATCCTCATGGTCAAGGTGGTTGTTGAGATGTCAGTCATTATGCAGCCAGCAGGGAGATGGGTACCCTTCCGTCCTCCAAGGACTTCCGCATTCTTCAGCCTCCATGGGAGGTTGAGAAATGTGTTTTTTCTGGGTGGCCTACTAAACTTCAGGGGTTCTGTTAACCACAGAAGAAGAGGAGAATGGGTGTTTGGGAGCAATCAGCAGTCTCTGCCACAGGATTGTTTTAAGAATTAAATATGTGTAAAGCACAGCACACAGAGCCTGACACGGAAACAAGCAAAGAAAGCTACTATCTTAATCATTAATAATGAACTTCAAACTTCCAACTGAACAAATGTGCTTATCTTCTCTCTCCTATATGCCACTAAAATAACAGTACAGTGAATAAAATTTTAAAAGCGTAAATCCCATAGTGACAAAGGGAACAGGAGAGGCAATCTCCAGAGAAAAGAGATGTCAACAAAATTGTAGAAACTAGACAACAGGTGGAGGAGTAGCAACTGATTTAGCAGGCTAGAAAAATGAAAATCTAAAAGCCTACAAGGAGTAAAGGTAAGAAGCAAATTAATTCACACTGAAAAAATCCAGAAAAGCTCAGAATTAGAGGCTAGGTGTCATTGAAGATGAGTTGGGTAGTCTGGAAGTCTGTGTTAGAAGTCAGCATACGCTGCTTGCTAATCTCTCTCTCATGCAGCTACCTCTCCCTACACCAGCAGAAAACTTGAATTTTACTCTTAAGAAGTTGAACCAGACTAACCCTGGATTCAGAGATAGCTAGCATAACTGAGGGCAGAGGTACCAACTAAAAAGAGGGATTAAATGAATATGTATACAAGGTGTGGAAAAAACGGATTGATCCAAGAGAAAATACCTATAGTTTTGTACAATCACACATCCACAAATGAAACTGCCAGGGCTCAGCTAATGATCCTAGAGTAACACCTGCCTCTTAACCAGTCCTGTCCAGGCACAGTTTTCAATGTGTGTGCTTTTTAGTTCCTCACTTTTAAAAATTAATGGTCAGCCAAGGAGTCACCAGACATTTGAGGAGACCTCTCACATGAAATATAGAAGCCAAAATAATGAAAAAAGAAATGTGAAGGAAAGAATATAGGGATCAATAAAAAGCAAAATTTTTTTTTAAAAGGCTACTACTCATAATATCCTCAAAGAGACAAGGGAAAGTACTATATCCAAGAACAAAAACAAGATGGCATAAAAATGAATATTCATTAAAAGACAAAGCTTAGGAAATTAAAATTATAGAATTTTTTAAAAATTCAACAGAAGGTTGGAAATTAAAGTTGAGGAAATCTCCTAGGGGGAAAAAAGCCAAAGACAGAGATCAAAAATAGGGGGAAAAAAGATAAGAAATTGGAGGAATTCCTCAAATATCTGATGATCCAACATCTAAATAGCAGTGAGTGCAAAAAAGAAACAGAGAGAATGGAAGGTAGGAAATTATCCAAGAAATAATATAAGAAAAATTCTGATAAGTGGAAGACATGATTTCAGAGTGAAAGAGCCCAGTGAGTGCCCAGCACAACGAATTTTAAAAGGCCCATACTAAGGCACATCACTATGAAATTGTGGAATTCTGGAGGTAAAGCAAAGATTCTAAAACCTTGCAGAGGAAAAAAAAAACACACAAAGGAATAGGAATCATAATGTATCTGACTACTCAAAGGTGACACTGAAAGCTGGAAAGCAATGAAACAATGCCTTCATAGTACTTCAGGGAAAATTATTTTTATAACTTAGATTTACATATCTATCAAACTGTCAGTCAATAGGTTTTTAGACATGAAAGTCCTTTAAGAAAATCTATCTGGACACCTTTCCTAGGGAGATCCTGGAGGATGTGTTCTGTTAACACGAGGGAGTAAACCAAAAGGAAAATACCATTCAAGGAAAAGAAGGGATCCAACACAGCAGAGAAGCGAATGGCAATCAGAAAACCAGCTTCTCAGCTGGCCCGCAGAGCAGAAGGATGAAGGGCTCCAAAAAAGAGTGAAACTGATAGATTATCTGATGGATTTAACTACATTGAGAGGGAATTTTCATTGCTTTCAGAAAGACTGGGAATAAATTAGTGAGAAGTACATTAAAATTTAGCAAATGAAAAAACTAGGTAGTTATTAACTCCAGGGAAAACCAAGTTTAAAAGAATTAAAATATAAATATGAAACATTGTATGGTTCTGCTCAAAATAATAATTCCATGATTATAATACAGTAATGTTGCATATTGATTTAACCAGAAATTATGGTCTTGACCCTACTGAGAAGTTGGGAGGAGGGGGAGGTGTGGATATTTTGGGAGAGGTAAAGGAAGCAATGTGTAAGAGAGCTGTATCCTCATCTTCCCCAGGAGGTTGTCAATAGATCATTTTTAAAACCATAGAATCAAGAAACAGAAATATAAACATATTAATTAGAAACATGTAGAGTAAATACTAGGGGGGAAAAGCAGCTTAAAGTGTTGAGAATAATTGGCTCTGAGATCTAGGAATTGAGATAGAGCTAGGGTATTTTAGCTAATAAACATGTAAACTAATGTTTTTACTATCAGACTTATAAAACAATTTAACTTTTTAAACCATGTATGTGTATTGTTTTGATAAAATTAAGCATTAACTTTTTAAGTGTGCTTGTTGTGGCTTACTTCATACAAAGTCTTTGTTTGTAAACCAACTTAATTAATATAGTTCAGGGAACATTTATTCAATACGGGCTCTGTAAGATCATTGTACAAGAGACAGACGTGTAAATACATGGTTGTAAAACAAAGCCCGATGTGATTACATGCTCCCAAATGATGGATAAATACTGATAAATCTTATGGAAGCACCTTAATTCTGTTTTGAGTCTAGGGGAAGGCTTCAGAGGGTGTAGAGTATTTGCGTTGGGCCTCAAAGGATGAGAGGAATTTGACTAGGAGATTCAATGCCAGCTGTGGCCAGTGTTGTCAGCTCCCACCCTGACTGGAAAAGGAGATGTGTGTAGGAAAGAACTCTAGTCGAGCTGTGGGAGACTGTGTTGACTTCTCTGCCTTTCCTAGACATTTCTATTAGTCATTTCTTCCTGAGGATTTTCTCCTCCCTATCCTATCACCCAGACACTTAATTTTAGTATTGACTTTACCATGCTGAGATAGATTGTGGTTCTCTCTCTGCTGGCACCCTGCCTCTTAAACTTTTGGTTTAATTTAGAGAAGGATAAGGGAAGGAAAAGAAAATTTAGGCTTCACCTGACCAGATGTAAATTCCTGAATATGAAGATAGGAACTCTGTTCTCTGATCTTATAGGTAGCTAAATATAGCTGTTATCTTTTCTGAGGTGCTAAGATGAAACAGTCATTTTCACAGTTTGAACATAATTTTTAGAAACCCTGAAGAGTAATGTAGGACACATCCAATTTTTTAAAAATGTGTAATAATTTCATAACTATAAAATATTCCTCTGTGAAAATGCTTTTCAGAAGTAATTGGGCAAGTGAGAGAGAGAGAGAGAGAGTGTGTGTGTGTGTGTGTGGGTGTGTGTGTGTGTGTGTGTAACATCCTCCAAATTTAGAGTTTTGTGCCCTGGATTTGTTTTCTTTTATTTTGTTGGGTCCAAAAGAGGAAAGGCTGGCTTAGAACTAAATAGCAGAGCTAAACCATATGTTTTATACCAAATTAGAAACAGGTGAAGATTGTTAAAATCCAGCAAGCACTTAAAAAAGCTTTAGACACAAGTTTGTATTAAAGGCAGGTGGTTATATGTACAATAAAAAGCAGTCACCAGCACACTGGCTTATTGATACATATGTGATTGATCTTTTTGGATAAAAACAAGGAGGAGTTAATAAATCACTGCACATAGCAATAAAGATGTTTGGGCTTGAAAGCCTAGCCTGTAAGAGCAAATGTGGACCCTGAAGGAAATTTATGAAGCCTAGATCCTTTTAGCTTTACTTAACAGCTAACATCTGACTGACCCAGGGGGATCATGGAAATTTATTGCTGGGCCATTCAAATATTTAAGCTGTTGTGTGATGTAGAACAGGTAAAGATTAGCCCAATAACAAATATGAGGCTATAAAATAAAATTAGATTTCAATGACTTGTAAGTACTTGTCAAAGGTCAGCTCCAAATGACTGGTCAGAAATGGTAAAAATTTGTTGATAATTAAAGCAGATTGATTATGACAATCTAGATGTTTGCACTGGTTGCTGTCATATCAATGATCCTTGGAGTTTCCTCCTCCTTTGAAGTCCATACTTAACAGAATGACTCAGGGGCCTCTAAATTGTCTTTTCGTGCTCTGAAATTGAGTAAGATGATGAGTTGAGGTGATTCCTTTGCAGTTTCATAACTGAAATATGTCTTTCTCAAATACATTCTGAATATACGGGATTTCTAGATAGCATATTCACTTTAGAAAACTGACTTTAGCTAACTTATGTTTATAATTTTGAGCTTTGACATCCAGAAAGCAGGTAAAAGTTTTTAAGCTTTATGATTGATGGTCTAAAATTAGCTTTTAAAACTTAAGTAGTTAATAGAATTATGTACATAGTTATTGAAAAATTGATTTGGTGGAATTAAGTAGATTTTTCAAAAACTTGTGGATTTATTTTCAAATCTTTTATCTACTTTTATTTATATAAGCCCACAAGGTAATAATATATGTAATATTGTTAATAGGACTTTAGAAATTACATTTTGAACTTTAATGAGGTCTACATTTTGAACTTTATTGGGGTTGACAATCTCTGCCTTTCTGACTTACATCTAAGCCCAAAATGTTGTCATAAAAGCTAGATTTGGTGATTTTTCAGAGTGCCAGCTTATCCAATCAGTTGATGAATTTGGTAATATTAATAATCTGGTCTACGAACACTGCTTTCTATAATTTTTATAGAAATCTTGAATAAAATGAAATTTACAAAATAATACAAATTTACAAAATGGGGATATTACTTATGAGGTAGCATGACATAGAATAAAAAACAGAGGCTTAGGAGTTAGGCCTGGGTTGGAATTCTCGCTCTGCCACTTCACCCATGTATTCACCCCTCCCTCCATTTCACAAACAAATATGTTCCAGACATAGTGCTCTAGGAACTGGGATACAATATCAGCGAGAGTCAGGCTCATAGTTTACATTCCTGTGGAAGATTCAAAGGAATAAACAAGCAATTACAATACAGTGTGAAAGGTACTGTGTTAAGGATTGTATAGAGTTCTTTGAGGGCACATGTGGGGAAATAATCCAAACTAGGGGCAGGCTTGAGGTGGAATGGAGTGGGATTGGTGGCCCTTCGTGAAATATATTAGGAAAGACTGTATGACCATGGGCACTTTAATAATAGTGCCTATAGGACAATTGCTAGTTGCATAAATAACGTATGCTAAGTGTGATACCTGATGCTTAATAGATATTCCATGAATGCAACCCAGCATCATCATTGTTATTGCCGTCATTTTGGCAGTGTTCATTGGCTTTTCCTCTAATGGCAGACGGCTCTACCTGCTATTAATTCACAGAAAACACCATTTTGTAACTTGGGATTTCCTCTCCACCAAAGAATTTTTCTTTTGAGCAGAAGTCAAAGCACTTTCTAAAAATAAAAGTTGGTTGTCTAGGTGTATTAAAACTAAGGCAGAAGGAAGGATGAGAATGTTTCTGAATCTTGAAATCTTTCTAATTGATTCCTGTGTTTTGTTTTGTTTTGTAATTCACAGAAATTAAAAGGATTATATGTCACTTAGATATTTCTCATTCAATATTTAATTAATTATTTAATTTATTCATTTGTTTGTTCATTCATTTGCAGATATTTATTGAATACTCACTGTGATAAGACTCTGAGCTTAACACCTGTGTCCTCAAGGAAATTACATTCTAACTGAGGAAATGAGACATTTGTATGGACAACTATAATAAATGGTAGTGCTGGGCACAGTGGCCCCATGCCTGTAATCCTAGCATTCTGGGAGGCCAAGACAGGAGGATCACTTAAGGTCAGGAGTCCGAGACCAGCCTGAGCAAGAGCAAAATGCCAGCTCTACCAAAAATAGAAAAAATTAGCCAGGCATGATGGCACGTGCCTGTATTCCCAGCTACTTGGGTGACTGAGGCAGGAAGATCGCTTGAGCCCAGGAGTTTGAGGTTGCAGTGAGCTATGATGATGCCACTGCACTCTACCTGGGGTGACAGAGTCAGACTCTGTCTCAAAAAATGAAATAAAAAACAAAATAGATAGAAAGTGATGTGTTCATAAGAATGCTTTGTAATTTCAGGAGGCAACAATATGAAAAAAATATCTCTCTCCTTGAAGCATTTACAGATAGGAGTGGGGGGAAAGAGGAGGGAAATAAAGCATACATATCCTTATGAATGATAATAATAATCGAATGGCTACTATATCCTAGTAACTGTGCTGGGTCATAGGTTTTTTTTTTTTTAAATAAATTTTGCGTATATTTGAGGTTGGATCATAGATTTTCTCGTTTAATTTTCACAGCAATCCTGAAAGATTAATATTATTAAACCCTTTTCAGAGTTTTAGAAACAGGTTCAGAGTAGGATAGTCTAGATCACCCCACAAGCAAATAACAAAGGTGAGCCCTTGCCTCTGAGCCCTTGCCTCTCTGCCTTCAAAGCCTTAACTTACTACGTCTGAATACCCCTTTTGCTTTTCTCCTTCTCTCACCCCAAAATAGGTGTTTTATTTTTGATATAAAGGATTGAGCATCTATGTCCCCAGCACTGTATAAGGATGTAGTTTATAGAGAATATATCATTAGGTGTGCTGATATATTTAAGCAAATGTATATTATTAATATATGCACACATTGTGAAGGGTTGTCTTTAGAAATTTAAAATAGTGAATAGCTTTTCTTCCAAATTTATGTTCCAGATGGAAATATCTTCTGGCATTACCAAGTATTTATGCACCTTGCATGCTTAATTATAGGTTTGGGTTGTTTTTTTTTTAACATTTACAGATTTTGTGGGAAACAGGTGCTGTTAAACCCAGGCAAACGCAGGATGGGTGTTAATGTTGTGGAATGTGATTTTGATTTACTTGGCAGAATTTTTATTTTACAAAATTGACTATTAAAAAAGACATGGTCTCCATTCTTTAATTTTGCTCTGTTCACTGAAATTTGCCTGTAGACGATTTTTCAACAGTTACAAAAGGGGTATGGAAAAACTGGAAGGTTTCTATAAGGAAATTGATATTGAGTTCTTTAACAATTTCCACAACCCTGCAACTTACCAAGTTAAAAAAAATAGGGATTATTTTTAACCTTACTGAAATTATCTGGAATTCTAATTCCTTGAAATTCCATTCTCTTTTTAGTACAGCTGTCGCTAAAAAATTGTATTTAATATTGACAAAGAGAATATTCTGATGTAAATCTTTTCATTACATGATTTCTCCTTTAAAAACTTTGGGGTGGCATTTTATTACCTGTTGTATGAAATTTAGTCTCTTTTGGTTAGCACATATCATCTCCCATTATATATTTTCTCTCTCTTTTCTTCCCCCAAAGGAGGAGGAAAAGACAATCGCTGTTCTTTTTATTCTCTTGTGGGGACATTTGCCACCTTTTGCTATTGCTCTTAGAGATCAGCCCATTGTCTGACATGGTCTAGAGAGCCCTACCTAATCTGCCACTTCCTCCTCCAATTTTTCATTGAAACAAATTTTTCGTTGAAAGTTTGTTGGATGAATAAACTGCATCCACAGTGGTCATTTTCTTTCATCCTTCCTATTATGATGAAAGAGTTGTCCCTCCTGCTATCTAAGACAGACTCATCTGTACTCTCACCTGTAGGATAAAGAGCACATCCCTCTCACCGCAGTACACCCTTTCTGCAATGCTTCACCGTTTCCTCCAGTGGCTGAGCTCTCCTCTTCCTATGCCACGCTTCTCATCATGTTTATTTCCTCACCTCTAGTCACTCCTCAACCTACGCCAGTCTGCCTATTTATCCCCCACTAATTCGTTTAAATCTATATTTACCATATTATCAGAGCTGTCTACCAATGAACTTTCATAATTAAATCCAATAGACAGGTTCTAGTCTCTATTTTGCTTGACTTGTCAGCAACATTTAACTATTAATGATATCTTCCTTCTTAGATTAACACTTTCTCTGAGCTTTTCTGATGAGACACTTCTTCATTTTGCTCCTATCTTTTGACCATCCTTTTCTTGCTCCATTTCATTTCCCCATTCTTTGCTGATATTCTGAAGACTCTGAAGCAGTCTTCTTCTGTATGATTTCTTTAGGCCGTCTCCTTCATACCTGTGACTTCAGTTTCCATCTAAATGTTTATAAATTCCTTCATTGATATTTTAACCCCCAAATTCCCTCCTAACTCTATTTATATGCAATAAATATACTTTATATATGTATAATATACATATTATACTACACGTAATATACCTGCTCCTCCTCCAGTGCTCTGTATCTCAATTCACAGATACCACTGTCTGTCCAGTTCCTCAGTCAAGAAACCAAAGGGTCATCTTTAATTCCTCTCTCTTCATTATAACAACCAATCTACTACAAAATCCTTTCAATTTACAAATTTTGGCTCAAATCTATTCACATATCTTCCCCTCTAGTACTGGAAACCCTAATCAAAACTGTCATCATTTCTGGCCTGCAACATTGCAACAGCCTCAAAACCAAGTCTTGTTTTCCTTTATTTACCACATTGTAGGCAAAGTGGTCTTTAAAAATATAAACCCCAATCCTGTTATACCCATGCTTTAAAAATGTTTTGATATCCTCCCATTATCCTAAAGGCTATAGTCTAGATTTCTTGTGGTTTATAAATCCCTGCGCAGTCTGGGGCCTGCTGACCTTTGCAGCCTAATCTTATAGAATTTAGCCCCTCACACTCGATTTCTTGCCCTAGCCTCCAGCTGTTTATTTTAACATCATCTGTACTTTTATCATAGCATGGCAACTCCATTCTGTCACTTGGCCCAAAACTTTGAAGTCATCCTTGACTCCTCTGCCTCTCACACCTCATATAAGATCTGTCAGCAAATCATGTTGGCACTATCTTCAAAATGTGAGAATTCAACCATTTCTCGCCACCTCCACAGCCATCATCCTTGTCTGAATTTTTGCAGTAGCTTCTCCATGTTTCCTTTCTTGCTTCCCTGTAATTTATTCTCACAGCTGTTAAACCCTCCAGTGCTTCCCGTCACTCAGCATAAAAACCAAAGTCCTCACTGTTTCCTACCAGACCCTGCACTGTCTGAACGTGTTACAATGCTGACCTCATCTCCTGTTCCTTCTCCCCTCACTTTGCTCCAGCCACTCTGACCTCCTTTCAGTTCCTCCAACATGAATATACCAGGCATTCCTGTCTCAGGGCCCCTGCCTGATAGCTTCAAAACTTTCTCACTTCCTTCAGGTTTTTATTCAAATGTCACCTTCTCAGTGAACCTTCTGTTGTCATATCTCCCTCATTGAAATGTAAGCTTCATGAGAACAAATTTTTTTCTGTTTTGTTCACTGTGTTAGCTAAGCACCTAGAGCAGTGCTTAGCACAAGGTGGATTACACAGTAACTATTTGATGAATAAGTGAGTGAAGAAGAATGATATTTGCCTTATTTGCCCAGTGCTCATCAGAGTCCCTGGTACAAAGTAAATAAATTATTGATTGAATTAGTTATTTTACTATAATTTTCTAATGTTCTTTCATCTCAAATTTCTGATCTTCACTTTCTTCAAAACTAGTTTTAAATTTTCTACCTCTAGGAAACTACCAAACATTAATCATTTCTCTTTCTCTGGTTCCTCCTACCTATCTCTCTACTTAGCAGTTCCTGGCCATTGTTTTTAACTTGTTAAATTGTAAGTGAGATTTTCTGACCAATTAAATGTAGGAGAGAAAGAATCATCAAAGATAATTTTATTCAGTTTAACAAAAGAATGTATATGCTATGGCCTACAAGAGTACTGTTCTTCATCTGAAAATATTTAAAATAGACATGTAACAGGCTATTTCATTATAAGGTATGTGAATAACAAAGTATTCACAAGGTACTAAAGGAAAAGAAAAGCCCTTAGCTCAGGGATGTTGAGAAGGCTTCCTGGAATAGGTGATACCTGGATTAATTATTTAAAGATGAGTAAGAAGTAGCCAAGTGAGAAAGAGAAAAGGTCATTCTTGACAAAGGGAACCAAAACTCTCTAGCTTGAGCATATAGGTGGATAGAATTAGAAAAAGTAGATTGGATATTATTAATAGTACAGTTATTTGGTGTTTGCATGGCATGTTGTAAAAGCAGATTTGAAAGATAATTACTCTTAATTTTGAACATGTAGAATTTGAAATGCATATGGGACACATGAGATGTGTGATGAGAAATATAATTATGAAGTTTAGGTAAAAGACTATGATATAGTATAGAAGTTAATTGTGGTATAAATGCTTTCCTTTATTCAACAATTATTGAATTTTTGTACTATAGCAGACAATGTTCTAAATACTGGGAATACCGTAGTAAACAACAAAGATAAAAATCTGTGCCCTTTTGGGGTTAGCATTCTAGCTGGAGAAAACAAACCCCAAACAAATGAGAAACAGATATGTAGTAGAGACCAAGGGACTATGATTTTCTTTTTTCTTTTTAATTAACTTTTATTATGGAACATTTTAAGCATATACAAAAGTAGAGAAAATGAAACCCTATAACCCAGCTTTAATAATTAGAAACAATCATTGATCTTATTTTATTTGTATCCCTTCTACTTTCTTCATCCCAGGAGATTATTTTTAAATAAATTCCGGATATCATAACATTTTGTCTGTAAATACTTCACTATGTATCTCTAAAAGGTAAGTTTTTTTAACATCATGACTATACCATTATCACACTTAAAAAATAATATCAGTTCTTTAATGTCATCAAATAATTAATCAGTGTTCACATTTCTCCAATTGTTTAATGACTTTTTTTATAATTGATTTCTTAAAATCAGAATCTAAACAGTCCTCACAGTTCCTCTTAAGTCTCTTTTTAAAGCATTTCCATTTTTATTTATTATAGCATCATCTTAATTTCTACTTGGTTTATAATTTATAATGTATTTGTACTATATGTCATTTATTAAAATATTTTATTGCTTACATAATTAATAGGGCATGTGTTCACAATTTTCTACTGACAGAGGTATGAAATAAAAAAGTTTGGAGACTGCCATTCTCTATTACACTCTATTTTCCTCTTATCACTTCAACTAAACTTTTTATTTATTTATATTTTGTCCCAAGATTTTATTATGAAAATTTTCAAACCTACAGAAAAGCTGAAAGAATCTTGTATCTACCACCTAGATGCTACAATTAACCTTTTACTGTGCTTGCTTCATTACATATCTTTCCATTTATCCATCCTTCTGTTTATCTGTCAACCTACTTTTTTTTTTTTGAGACAGTCTCACTCTGTTGCCCTGGCTAGACTGAGCACTGTGGCATCAGCCTAGCTCACAGCAACCTCAAACTCCTGGGCTCAAGAGATCCTCCTGCCTAAGCCTCCCAGGTGGCTGGGACTACAGGCATGTGCCACCATGCCCGGCTGATTTTTTCTATATATTTTTAGTTGTCCAGATAATTTCTTTCTATTTTTTTTAGTAGAGACGGAGTCTCGCTCTTGCTCAGGCTGGTCTCGAACTCCTGAGCTCAAACAATCCGCCCACCTCAGCCTCCCAGAGTGCTAGGATTACAGGCATGAGCCACCGCGCCCGGCCAACCTACTTATTTTGATCAATCTCTAAGTATCAGTACATTTTGCCCCAATATTTCATCATGCATATGATTAACCAGAGCTCAATATTTGTTTATGCTTCTTTTTTTTCTTTTGAGTTAAAATTTACATACAATGAAATACATCTTAAATGAACTATTCTATGAGTTCTATCAGATGCATATCTGTGCAATCCAACCCCTGTCAAGATGCAGATCATTGAATCTCCCCAGAAACTTCCCTGTGTCTCCTTTCAAGAAATCACTGTCTTCTCTGGCCCCCCAGACAACCATTGTTCAACCATAAATTAGTTTTACCAGTTCTAGAATTTCACATAAATGGAAGCATGCAATAGGAACTTTTTTTGTGTAAGGCTTCTTTCACTTGGCATATTTGTAGGTTCATCCATGTTGTTGTGTGTATCAATAGTTGATTCCCTTTTATTGAGTAATATCTACTGTATAAATATGCCACAGTTTGTTTATCCATTCTCCTAATGAGGTTGTTTTCAGTTTTTTACTATTGTGAATAAAGTTGCTGTGAACATGTTTTGTACATGATATTTTTGTGGGCAAATGTTTTCATTTTTCTTGGGTAAATACCCAGAAATAGAATTGCTACATCATAGTGTAGGTGTATGTTTAGTTTTATAAGTAACTGCCAGACTTTTTAACATAGTGTGTACATGTTACACTCCCACCAACAATGTATAAGAGTTCCAGTTGTTCCACATCTTGAGTTTCTTTAAATCTGAAGGTTCTCTCCTTTTGTATTCCTTGCATTGTTTTCTTTTTGAATAAATTAAGTTTATTCTATAGTTTCCTGTAGAATTCCCCACGTTTTGAATTTTGCTGATTGCGTTCCTGTGTTATTATTTAATATGTTTCTCTTTCCCCTGCATGTCCTGTAAACTTGAGATAAAAATTTAGGTGATCATATTCAAGTTCAATTTTTTTTGGCAAGAATACTTCCTAGGCATTACTGGTGCTTCCTGTTATATCACATCTGGTTAAAATTGATTAGTACACCTGGCTGCTCTTAGTCTAATCTGTTTGTCGTAGTATTTCTGAGGAATGATTTTAGATTGAGTGACCTGGGGTGGTCTCTGTAAGAGTCACTTTAATCAAAGGCCTGAATGGCAGGAAGGAGTACGCTCTGTGAAGATTTAAGGAGAAAATGCTTAGAAAACAGGGAACAGTAAGTTCAAAAGCCCCAAAGTAGGGAATAAGGTTGGCATGTTCAGGGAACAGAAAGAAGACCAGCATGACTTGAGTGTAGTGAGGCAGAGGAGAATGAATGATATGAGGTATATAGCCAAAGAGGTAGCAATGGATTAGACCAGTTAAGGCCCTGTAGGCTACTCTGTGTAGTTTAAATTTTATTCCAAGTACAGTGGAATTTCTTTCAGTGGTTTTATGTGGGAAAATGGGTGCCATGGTCAGATTTGATTTTTCAAAGGTCACTTTGACTGTCGGGGAAAAGGGGGAAGTAAATGTCCATTCTTAGTTATGCTCTTCATGAATCGTAACTTTAGCCTAGACCAATGGATATCTATTTTCTCTGTTACTTTAGATTAGTTATGATGCTTAAAATGAGATATCACTTATGGGGGAATGTTAAATGGTCCTTAGAGTAAAGTTTTTAAACCAAAGAAGAATTGAAACTTAAAAATAAATTTGAATACAGTTAGAATAGCAAGTGGTAGATGAAAATGAAAATGTTCTTTGAAAGTGGCTAATTTTTAATTTTGGGCTGATGAATAAATGTGACTTTTTGACATAAAAACAGAAGCTCACGTATTTTCAGTCTCCAGTGAAGAGCCAGCCATTTATCCATCTCATATGCCTATGGCCTGCCTTATGGTTTTACTGTATTATTGTCAACTTGCAATGAATTATAGTTAAAGCTTCAGTGATATTACACAACTTAGAAGAAATATGTGAAAGTTTTTTTTTATTTCTCTTTTAATCTTGACAAAGTAGAACATAATCCCTTTTACTCTACCAGGTGCTTTACTTTGTCCATATGTTAAAGCTGAATAATTTAGTATGAATCTATAATCTTCGGTCAGTTCCCTTTCCTGATCACAGGGAAAAAATTAGATGTATATAGCAAGTTGGTGGCATTTTACATTTAAAATTCTTTCACAATTATTTTGTTGTTGTTGTTGTTGCCCTGGAGGACTTGAGTGTGGTTTGTTTTTTAAACTGCTTCTTTGTAGTCCATGTAGCTTTAAGATTTAGCAAAGCCAGACTGACCTGAAATAAATAAATTAAATTAAATTTTAAAAAGCCAGGCCGAGTGCTGTGGTTCCACCTGTAATGCTAGGGAGGCCAAGGTGGGAGGATCCCTTGAGGCCAGGATTTGGAGACCAGCCTGAGCAAGAGTGAGACCTCATTTCTACAAAAAATAGAAAAATTAGGTGGGCATGATGGTACATACCTGTAGTCCCAGCTACTCAGGAGGCTGAGGCAGAAGGATTGCTTGAGCCCAGGAGTTTGAGATTGCAGTGAGCTATGATGATGCCACTGCACTCTAGCCCCAGCAACAAAGTTAGGCCCTGTCTCAAAAAAAGATTTAGCAAAGCCAACCAAAAACTGGTTGCTCCTGATAGTAGGTTATCCCACCAGTTATAAAGACTGGTCTTCTAAACTTCCTAACAGGAGAAGTCCAGTAAGTATTAATGTAATAGTCTATCCCAGTTTCTGAACCCCAAGCATACCATAGATGACTCACAATTTACTGTAATTGTTTTAGGGGGACTTTTTTTGGAAAATAAACATTGAAAATGTCTTTTAAAATGAGTTTTATTTCTTTAGCAGATATTCCAATTTTATTTTGGTTACTTCTTTAAATGTGACGTAGCCCTCAAATAAAGCATGAGGCAGCAAGAACAGAATTGTGCACATGTAAATTATGAAGTGTAGGAGAATTAATGCCTTATCACCAAAGTATGAAATGAACAACTATGGAAACAAGCAACCAATCTCTAGCCATTAAGTAGGTAAAAGGAAGGTCAAGGTAGAATAGTGAGGCCTGGGGTGGTCAAAGAGGATTTTAAAAGGAATGTGGCAACTTGAACTAGATCTTATAAAGGATGGAATAGTATTTAGATAGGAAGGAAAGAAGGGCATTTCTAAGAAGTGAGCAAAGGCAGCAAAAGAGAAATGAACTTGGTGTGTTCGTGATGCTGTGTGGAAACTGCTTGAGCAAAACGTGGCAGATAAATCGGACAGACAGGTCAGATCACTTAGGCCTTAAAAGCTAGGCAGAGGAATTGAAAAAACAGTAACTGATTAGGAAGCAGGGCTGAGAAGTAACATGATAAGAAGCCTAACTTGAGAGAAAATAATTTATGTTTATGTCACGCTTTGCATTTTCAATGTACTTTCTCAATCTTTGGTGTTGTTTTATCCTCACAAGATACTTGTGAAGGAGGCAGGAAAGATGATAGTTTCCCCACTTTACAGCTTAAAAACTGAGTGTTAGAGCAGTTATGATTTACCCAAGTTTATATAACAAGTAAGTACATGATGGAGCTAAGACTAGAAAAAGTTTGTCTTTTCTGTTGTAATTTACTTTTTAAACTTACTAGGCTGCCTTAAGTCAATTTGGCAGTGATATGGAGAATGAATTGGCATTAAGGATGCCGGCTAGGAAGCTATTGTAGCAATCAAATTGATAAGAGCTTAAACCAGTTGTACTCAACTGAGGCACTTTTATCCCCTTTCCCCTCCCACCAAGGCAACATTTGGCAATGTCTAGAGACATTTTTGGTTATCACAGCTGGGGGTGGAGTGCTGTTGACTTTTAGTGGGTGGAAGACAGGAGATGCTGTGCCTGCAGTGCACAGGACAGCCCCCCACAACAAAGAATTATCCACAGTGGCAGTGGGAATGGAAAGATAATGACTTGTCAACTTGGTGAATCGCTGCCTATATAAAAGGCAAATAAGGTAGGTAAAAATTGAATGTCATTCTAAGTCTGAATAATTGATAATGTGATGAAAAACCAATCTGAGCAGGGGAAAGTATGTTGAATTTGAGGTAAAGTGATGGCCTCAGAACATATTGTATGAGCATGTATTGTTACATATTCTACAAATAATGGTGGGCAGAAGTGATCCTACTATGTACAGTAAAAATTTCTGAATTAACAGAAGCCATATTCCTCATCTCCAGTTGCCATTAAAGAACTAGATCTGGATATGAGGTTCTGAAGGTGAAGTCAAGAAACTATCACCAGCTTGGAATCCTTTGTAAAAATGTCTGGGTTGGTGGGGAGAGCGTAGTGCTTATAATAATTTTATTTTTTTTAAAGCTGTAAAGACTCAAAATCAGTTTCTTTTACAATTTTTTTCCAAGTTGAGTATGTCATATTCTACATGCACTACATCTCTGCGGGTATATTTATATCTATGAATTAGTTTTTAAAAATTCCTACTCTCAGCCTGCACATATGAATTTCTTTTTCTGGCACATCATTTACCACTACTTTAGTAGGTCTCCTTTGCAGTCTTAGCTGATAACTATCATGATGACCCTTTGGCATTATATAGTCTTAAAATGCTTTCTTGGTTCCTGAGGGAAAAATATGTTCAGTATTTTTGGTTTTACATATTCAGAATCATAGAGTATTGCAATTAGAGGAGATATTAAATGTCATCTAGCACAATCAAATCCGGTATTTGATTCCTGCCATGTTAGTCACTAGGGCTACTGTATGTTAGCACAAACTTCATGGCTTAAAACAGCAGAAATTTACTGTCTCACAGTTGTAGAGGCCAGAAGTCCAAAATCAAGGTATCAGCAGCACCACACTCCTTTCTTCACCCTTTCCAGCTTCTGGTGGCTCCAGGCATTGCCCGGCTTATAGCTGTATAACTGTAATCTCTGCCTCCATCTTCACATGACATTCTCCTCTTCTCTTTGTCTCTCCTCTGCATATTCCTTAACAGTGATATTTACTGGATTTAGGGCCACCTGCATAATCCTGGTCGATCTCATCCCAAGATCCTTTTTCCAAATAAGGTCACATTCACAGGTTCCAGGCATTAGGATATGGACAAATCTTTTTGGAGGACACCATTCAACCCACTACACCCCCTGAATACGTGTCCATTATTTACTTGTTGCCCATCTCTGATTGTCTGCCTCTACCCAAGATCTTTTGGAGTTTGAATAACTTTGTGGTGAAATGAATTTTCCATACCATTCACTTTGGTCCTCCCTTCTTGGAGCCATGCAGAATAAATCCGGTTCTTTTTCTCTCTGAAAGTCCTCCATTTGTTGTCCCTGAGACTTCTGTCCTCCAGGCTAAACACCTCTGGTTCCTTTAACCATTTTTCTCAGTGCTGTAGCTCCCATTCCCCTAATCATCCTCAGTGTATGTCTCTAAATGATTTAGAGACAATAGGAAGAATATTGAATCTATCATTGTAGACCTAATATTGAGGTCATGTCTCTTCTACTTACCAAGTAGGTGACCAAGGCAAATCAGTTTCTTTTAAATAATAAAAACACTGGGTTACTCTACTCCACTTCATGCCTTTTGTAGTCAAATGAAATTGTTACAAAAGTTCTCTGTAAATATAAACTATCAGTAAGATTATAATTATTTATCTCTATACTCGTGTGAAATACTAAAACTCCCAGAACTGAACATAGGTCTCTCAGTATAGTCTAACCTAGTACAAATAGCTGTCACTAGCACATTCCCCAGTTTAGCTGCTCTGCTTCTATTAAAACAGCCTGGGACCATATTATCTTTTTTGGTATTCATGTCATAATTCTTAACTCATATTAAAATTGCTGTGTACTAAAGAGCTCCAAATCTTTTCACATAATCATGTTTTCTCATTCAACAAATATTTATTGAGTGTCTACTACTAACAGCGCTTAGACACTTGACTACAGAGGCAAAAGAGGGACAAAATACAACTTGTTTCTGCCTTCTTGGAGCCTACAGTATACCAGGGGAGACACACATGAACCAAATAATCACACAGTGAATGTAAATTTACAATCTGAGACAGACTGGAAAAAGAAAGGGTTGCAAACTGACCTAAGCCAACTTGATAGTTCACAATGATAAGATTATTTATACTAGATAAAGGTGGGCTCCCATAGGTGGTCTGAGTTCTCCCACTCACCTCCTCACCATCAGGTGTCAGTAATAGTGACAGTAAGTCTCAGATGGAATTCTGTAGCACACATAATCTATTTATTGCTTTCTAATTCATTGATATTTTTGACCATGTAGAGTCAGTGAAGTTTTAAACAATTTGGGATATAATTTAATTTGAAAAATAATTTAATATTGGCCATTTTAATTGAGTGTAGTAATAAATTATCTTGAGTCTTCACAGGAAATATTTAGTTCATCCTCCATTTATTTAATGTAATACTCCTTTAATGAGTCCTGTTTGTGGTGTTATGGACATTTTTCTGGATGTACTTGAATGACCGCATTCTTATCTAAACCTTCCATGGTTTATTAATGTGATTTTCCATCTATATTAAAATGTCATTGATTTGTATCTTATGTCCTGATGGTAATAGTTTTTAGCCTTAAATGGATTCTATTTTTCTAGATTGCTTGATAGACCTACAAATCCATGTATTTTTGCAAAGTAAGATGAATGTGTAATAGTTATAAGCTATTATATTATTCAACTTGAAGTGACCCGTTAAGAATTTCAAAGCAATATAATTCTGTCCTAATATTTGATCTGTCTTAGCATTGCCCTATTTGAATCTTTGGCTCTAAAAACTCTTCAGATTTGTTTTAATGCTACATACACACCTTGTGGATCTTTCTGTCAGTAAGTCCCAATGAAGTCATAATAAAGTCAAATGTTGTAAGATCCATTTTTTAGGAATATAAAGGCTTGATTTTCTATATATGCTGATCTCAATTTACCCTTCCAACGTATGAAACAGTTTCTGGATTTATAACATGAAAATGGAGATAGCTATGGGTTTGGAGGGCTATTCAGATAGTCTACATGTGATGGCTTATAGAATAACAGTTGCACAGTATAGAACTTTGGGCCTATAGTAGATTCCTCTAAAGTACCCCTGTCGTTAAGTCTTTGCAAATATGTAGTTTCTATGCAGGCTACCCCATATGAATTTGACTGATTCCCAGGCACCTTGCAAAAGCCTGGTATTGCACTTTGCTTATCCTGAATTTGCTATGCTGTCATTTTTATGCATCTTGATTTGAGACCAAACCACATGTGCTAGTTTATTTTTACTGTTTCAATTAAATACAAAGCTATATCTTCTCGATGGGTGTATGAAGCATTTGGTATTCCTTTAGCAGAGAATAAGTACAGTTCATGACCTTACTCACTCCCCAGTGCCTATAATTTTACAGTGCAAAAAATTTACCTTTTGGATACTATATAAACAACAGCTCTAGAGAATTTAATATAAAGCTTTTAAATTCTGTTTCCTTTCTTTTATTTTCACTTGAAAACAATATCCTCCAGGCTTTATGGAATGTATCTTTTCCTCAGGCAATTAAAAGACAATTGAAATTAAGAATATCCAATAATTGTCATCTACCATTCATTTCAATGAGATTATTTTATTCTTGAGAGTAATTGTATATTGCAGAACTAAGGAAGATGAAATTTTCTTCTTGACCCTATCTCAGTAGTGATTGATCTGTTTGTAGAAAAATCTGTTTCAGATGGTAAAACTTATACATGATCTTGAGAATCAGAAAAATGGCTAGACTATAGGTATGCTCTAACCTTTTCTTCTTCATTTGCAGGGGTAAGGAAAGGGAAATAGGTGTAGGAAGCTTATTCCCTAAAATAACTCTTCATCTTTATGAAGATCCAGATCTCATGCTTTTGTTGCTTCAGTGAGACAGGTTAAAATGAAAAGTCACTTAAAAAGAGCTTTTTGGCGTGAGCACATTGCCTTGGAGAAGTAGCATCCAAATGGCCATCACTGTAAATGTGAATGAATTTTGGCTCATATTGGTACTACTGGCCACCTTAAAAGAAACAGAAATCTTATATATTGTTTCTAAGTCTGATTTTTATTTCTTCTTAATCTTCCTCTCCCATTTAGGAGTAGTTGAGATGTCAGGTCCAAGATATTAGAGGAAAAAATTTGGGGATCTTAATCTTAGCTAAGGTGGCAAGCTCATGATATATAAATAAGAAACAGGTAGCCTTAATTCCTTGGGGTTGATAGATCACTTTATTACATATTAGTCCCTTGTTTTGTGACCTATTCACTTTTTCCTTTGAGAGAAGGCAGCCGTTGTTCTGACTTGATTCATAGTATGAAGATGTCAGTAGATTACAGTGACTGTAACTAAATGATTTAGTCCAGTTCTTCAGATGTTTGTGCCGTATCTAAGAAACTTTACCCTCTGTCAACAACTTGGAGGTTGTATTTATTGAACTTTGGAAAACTTCTGATCCTTCTTTATCTTTCTTAGGTTTCCACTGTATCCAAAAGGAGGGGAGAAGTTGCAATTTGATTATGGTGTCTATCTTCTGAACAAAAATATAGCACAGGTAAGTAACTCTTATTCACTCCTCTCCTACTTCCCACATACAGCCTACTTCCTTAGATAGCTAACTTACTTTCTTTATAGTATGTACTACAGTTGATCCTTTTATTTAACTAGTTAAATAAGTAGTATGCATTAGTAATACATAGTTCTTTTTTGGCCACAGTTGTCTTCCGTGCCATTATAATGACTGCAGTGAAGCAATGGGTACAAATCAGAATCCTATTAAGCTCAGAATCCCTTTTTTGTGTTTGTACTTGCTGGTAGACTGTACTTGAATGCATGAGCTTTATAATCTCTTGCCTCTTCAGCTTGACTGGTAATAACTTTCTTCTCTTAGACCACTTCTAGGGACTTATTTTGCATTGTTGTTTATGGGGTAAAAGTGCCTTTGCAGGTCCTTCATGGTCTCCTCACTTTATTATTCAGGGCCCAAAGGAAAAGACCAAGCATATGATCCTTCCAGCCCATCTTGGGTTTTGTCACGCTTTCAGCATCACATCTGTTAGTATCTCACTTGAATAATGTCTTTCCACATGCCTTAGTAAGACTGTTAGATGCCTGGGTTTGTATTATATTTTCCTGAAAGAAATATGTAGCGTTTCTTTAGCACTTTTGGCTCTACTTCAAGAGGTAGATGTTCCATAAATTTTCTGGTTTAAAGAAAGACTAGCTTCCTTTGTTTTTATAAATAACAAATGCTTTTTTTGTTTTTATTTGGACATCCTTCCAATTGGAGCATCACATGGATGAATATCCACAAGTTGGCTGTTATTCGAAGACACTATCAGCTGTATCCCCAGACCTTTCAGTTTTATAGAAATAAGATTTGTGATGCTTTTGTTTTTATGAGCCTGCGTTGCCTTCTACCCAAACGAAACTAAAGACTCACTGAACAATTCCTTTATTCATGTCTGATCAATCTAGAATTACCCCTCCATATAGTATCATCTTTGCCTTTCTTCCCTTGAACCAAACTCAGTCTAATGGTGGGTTTTTAAAAATTTGTTTTCTATTAAGGTTGTTATCCTTTTCTGAAACTGAGTCAGATTTCTAGTTTGCAGTCCTCAATTAATCCTTTGCTTCATAACCTCATGCTCATTGCCCTCTCAATCACATTGCTTTTACTGTTACTTCCACTACAGCTCCAGGCAGGCAGCCTTGCTCGCAGTTTCTGGCTCATGACTCACCTTTCCATGTGCCATTCTTCCCACAACTGATGCTTTCCCACCCTCCATTTTTGGCAGATAAATATTTCAGTCAAAGAAACAGTACTTTAATTTCAAGGCTGCTTAGCTCACACTCTGCTGATCACAGTTGTGTCATACCATGGAAAAGGCAGTGCCTAGACAGAACTGGTCAAGAAATGCCCAGACTAAGACTGCATTAAGGAAGAGGTAAATTAGTAAGAAAGTTAGAGAACATTTCCAGTGAAGTCAGCCTTGGTGGAAAGAGCCCATGGATACTACAGGGTACAGAGTCTGAGAGTAATATTGGTATCATTTAATAGAACTAAGTTCTGATCTGAGTTCAGAACTTCCTTTCTTGCTCTATTTTGTATTTCTTGCTCTAGGCACATAGGTCCTGAGGTTGGAAGGCTGTTAGAAGCTTCAAGGTGAAACCTGCTCTTGCCGAAATGCTTGGATTTCCTCATAAATCCCAGATTCAAACACACACATACACATATGTGCACAGACATACATACACATACACACAGACACTTATTTCTTCTCAAGAACACAATAGTATTGAATACCAAGGGATGATTTAAAGAGTTGCTAAGAATGCCCTAGCTTGCTTTGAGAGCGTGATCAGTGGAAAAGTTAGGAAAGTCAGCCCTCCACATCATACTCTTAGTTCTAGCATCTGTTTGGTCCCTACTTGGAAGCACTTCCCAAGTGGCCCCTGACTTTATTCTTAACTGAACCAAGAGTACAAATATGTTGAACTAGTTTTATTCATCTGTTTAAGAAATGGATTGCTTCTAGTAGTTTTATATCCTTTCCAATTTTATATTCTTTCTGAAAATTGAGGAAGTGTGTGTGTGTGTGTGTGTGTGTGTGTGTTTGTGTATAACATCAATAGGCTTAACCACTCTAAATCTATAGGGAGCAAGTTCTTGCTCTCTGTTGTTTTTTCATCACATTTTTACAATTTTAAAAGGAGGGGACAATAGACTTCTTAAAAAGAGACTTTTCTTATATTTCAAAATTTATTCAGGAATCTTCTTTTGAGCATTTAAAAAGAAACTTTTAGCAAATTTGTGACCTTTAACTTTTTTTGCTTCAGCTCTGTCTAGTCCATCTCTTGCTATTTTTTTGAGAAGGTTTCATTTTGTCTTTGACCTTACTACCATCACTTTTTCACATTTTGATTTGTAACAAACCAAAGAACCATTAATTATTATGGCTTCTAACCAAGTATCATAGCAATAAGATATTTCCAGCTTTTGAAGGTTTATTTTTATATACATATATACTAATACATGTTGTCAAAGGAGAGTTTGTCTTCTCAGGCAGTCTCATTTGTACCCCATCTCTAGAGATGTGAACAAATCATACTATTAAAATGGCCTCACCTCAGTAATTTATAAGCCACGTTGGTGGAGGTGGATGAAAGCATTGGCATGTGTTTAAGTGCCAGAGAAAAAGGAGTGAAGTCATTTAATACTGCATCCATAACTTGGTTGAGGATTTGAATAGTCAATAGGACCTTTCATCATAACCTGAAGTAGTAGTAAAATCACTTTTTTGGTAGAGGAAATGACAGAACTTAGCAATATTTGTTACTTCAGTATTTGGGATCAGTCCAGCCCAAGTTTTGAAAGCACAAGCTTAGAAAGACAGGCCTTCAAGTAGAAATCCTCAAGTGTTGTTTGAAGAGCTGAGAGCGCTGTTAGGGCCTGCTTGCCCTCTTCATGTCACTGCTGTCTAAAGGTGTGTGTGTGTGCTGGATTTGGTATAGAAAGCATATAAAGCAAAATGCCTGTTTTCAGCACCATTTACTAACATTTGTCAAGTGCCAGCCCCTTTGGTTGGAAATAGCCTTCCTTGTTGGTCAGCGTATAATGCTATAGGCATGGGCCTGCCAAAGTCAGGTGCAGTGTAATTGACATTGATTTTAAAAACCAGATCCTGCCATAATTGTCAGTAAGTTTGTAAGTATGTTATATTAGCATTTGTGTAGATCACAGTAATTTGCTTTTAATTCTCAGAGCATAAAAAGTAGTATAACAAAAATTTTAAAACTTTCACCTTACCTTTGTAGAGAGCTTTATAGTTTGTAAATTACATGCATATATATTCATTTGATCCTCATCATAACCCTGCAAAGTAAAATGGCAGATAATGTGAAATGGATTTGAAGACAGTTTGGCTATGACATCTGCCACTCTGGTGTGATATTACATAATTTGATAGGCTTGGCAGAAGTCCCCTTACTTCCATGCGTTTCATTGTTCTATATATTTCCATCCTAAAAATGAACCAAATCAAAGAAGATGACTCCCCCAGATAGAAAAGGAAC
Organism: Propithecus coquereli; assembly: GCF_000956105.1. Taxonomy (NCBI): domain Eukaryota; kingdom Metazoa; phylum Chordata; class Mammalia; order Primates; family Indriidae; genus Propithecus; species Propithecus coquereli. The sequence continues at coordinate 5,479,763 of NW_012147897.1, forward strand.
TAAAAGTTCCTTGAGAGCAGAGATAATCTATTTTGTATATCATATTTCTATTAGCAAGCATTCCATTAGCAATGCCAGAAATGCTAAGTTCTGAAGAGATGTTTAATAAATGAATGAATAATGATATAGCACCATCACACAAGTAAAGAAACAGATCTAGAAAAGTTGAGTGGCTCGAATGGATAAAGAAATTTATATATAAAGTATATACATACACACACGCACATACACACACAATGGAATATTTACTCAGCCTCTAAAAAGAACAACATACTGCCATTTGCTACAACATGGATGACCCTGGAGGACATCATGCTAAGTAAAATAAGCCAGACAGAGAAAAAATAATACTGTTTGATCTCACTTATATGCAGAATCTTAAAAAAAAAAAAGTTGAATAAATAGTTGCATAACAGAGTAGGACGGTAGTTACCAGTGTTGGCAGGGGCGGAGAAGTAAGTCAAAGGGTATAAATTTGCAGTTATATTGAATGAATAAGTCTAGCAATGTAATATACAGAATGAGAATTATAGTTAGTAATAATGTATTATATACTGAAAATTTGCCAAGAAAGTAGATTTTAGGTGTTTTTATGACACAGAAAAGTGAATGTTAATGCTTGACTGTTGTAATCATTTCACTATGTGTATGTATATCAAAACATGTACACCTTCAAAACATGTTGTACACCTTAAATATATACAATAAAAAAATAAATTTTAAAAAAAGTTAAGTGTAGGCCAGGTGCAGTGGCTCACACATGTAATCCTAACACTTTGGGAGGCTGAGGTAGGAGGATAGCCCAGGAGTTCAAGACCAGCCTAAACAACATAGGCATGTACCTGTATTCCCAGCTACTCGGGAGACTGAGCCAGGAGGATCACTTGAGCCCAGGAGTTGGGAGTTGCAGTGAGCTATGATGATGCTACTGCACTCTAGCCTGGGTGACAGAGCAAGATTCTGTCTCAAAAAAAAGAAAAAAGAAACTGTTAAGTGACTTGCTTAAAATTTGGTTAATTATTTTAGGTCATTAAATATGAAATGTCTGATTTCAAATCAAAAGTTTAATTTATTATATCTCAAATAAGAAGCAGTACAATTAAAGTATGCTTCTAAACTATTGACACAGTTTTGCCATCTTAACAGTATGCCAGCAGCAAAGAAGCCTAGAGAGCAAGTGGCGATGAAATCACAAAAGGCATTTTCCACAGCTTGTTGAGAATTGAATATTTTTCCTTACAAGAAGTGGTCCAAAGTCTGGAAGAAATGGTAGTCAGGTGCAAGGTCTAGTGAATGCGGTGGATGACAGCGTGTTTCCAAGTCCAGCCTCTGTAGTTTAAGCAGCATTGTTGTTTTTTTTTTTTTTTTTGAGACAGAGTCTCACTATGTTGCCTGGGCTAGAGTGCCGTGGCGTCATCCTAGCTCACAGCAACCTGAAACTCCTGGGCTCAAGCGATCCTCCTGCCTCAGCCTCCCGAGTAGCTGGGACTACAGGCATGTGCCACCATGCCCGGCTGATTTTTTCTATATATTTTTAGTTGTCCAATTAATTTCTTTCTATTTTTAGTAGAGATGGGGTCTCGCTCTTGCTAACTCCTGAGCTCAAACAATCCGCCCGCCTCAGCTTCCCAGAGAGCTAGGATTACAGGCATGAGCCACTGCGCCCGGCCAGCAGCATTGTTTTGTGACATGTGGTCAAGCTTTGTCTTGCAAGAGGATTGGCCTGTCTCTGTTGACCAATCTCAGCTGCTTAATCACAAGCATCTTCATCATTTCATCCATTTGGTTGTAGGAGACATCCGCTGTAATCAATTGACCAGATTTCATGAAGCTGTAGTGGATAATACCAGTGCTGAACCATCAAACAGATACCATTAGCTTTTTTTATGAATATTTGGTTTTGGACTGTGTTTCAGCACTTCATCTTTATCCAATCATTGTGCCGAACACTTGCAATTGTCAAAAAGAATCCATTTTTTAGCACATGTAACAATATGGTGTAGAAATTGTTCGCCTTTATGTTGTGACAGCAAAGAAAGGCAAACTTTGAGACAATTTGTCTTCTGACGCTCGTTTAATTCATGTGGAACCCATCTATCCAGCTTCTTTACTTTGCCCATTTGTTTCAAATGGTCCAATATTGTTGGAATAGTAACGTCAAACCTTGCTGCTAATTCACGCGTAGGTTAAGATAGATTGACTTCCATGACAGTTTTCAGCTTATCATTATCCACCTTGGTCTCAGGTTGCCCATGTGGCTTATTTTCCAAATTAAAATCACCAGAACGGAACTTCTAAAGCCATCAACATATTGTGCGTTCATTAGCCACATCCCTCTCATACACTTTGTTGATGTTTCGAGCTGTCTGCACAGCATTTGTTCCATGATGGAACTCATATTCGAAAATAACACAAATTTTTGATTTATCCATAGTTTCATAAAAATTGCTCTAAAAAATCTTTGAAAGATAATCACAAGCCAAACCTAAAACAAGAAGTGTTAAAGTGAAATGTCAGAGATATCAACTGTCATACTTAGTACTTAAGGAAATCGGACATTCCATACTTAATAACCTAATAATTTTCTCGGTGTTTTTTGAGCACCTACTGTGTGCTGTATACACTGAGTTAGGGTGCAATGGGTAGAGCAGTGAATAAGACACACAGGCTCCCTGATCCCTGCCTTATTAATAAGCTAGACACAAAAGGACAAATATTGTATGATTCCAGTTATATGAAATAATCTGCAATAGGCAAATTCGTAGAGATGGAAAGTAAGTTAGAGGTTACTAGGGTCTGGGGGAAAGGGGAAATGGGGGAGCTATTGCTTAATGGTTACAGAGTTTCTGTTTGGGGTGATAGTTTTGGGAATAGATTGGTAATGGTTGCATAATATTGTGTATGTAATTAATGCCACTGAATTATATACTTAAAAATGGTTAAAATTGCAAATTTGGATTATATGCTTTAAATGAGTGAATTATGTGGTATGTGAATCATATCAATAAAGGTGTTTTAAAAAAAAAAAAGGAAGATCCTTAGCTCATTAAGCTTATAACCTAATGGGAAGAGACATACAGTAAACAAACAAAGAAGATAATTTCAGATTGTGATAAGTGCTGTGATAGAAATTAACTAGGTGATATAATAGAGAATAACTGGACCTACTTTAGATAAAGTTGTCAAATAAGCCATATTGAGGAAGTGACTGTTGCTAAGACATAAATGATGGCCAGGAGCTAGCCATGCAGAGAGCTAGGGAACACAGAGTTCCCTAAGGCCATGGGAATAGCAAGGGCAAAGGCCTTGAGGTAGGAAAGAATTTGTTGTGTTCAAATAACAAGTAGAAGGCTAATGTGGCAGGAGCACAGTAGTTTGAGGGTAAGAGGTAGCCAGGGAGTGTATTGTATGAAGCCTTAGAGATCGTAGGAAAGAGTTTTAATTTTATTCTAAATACACAGGGAAGCCATTGAATGAATGCTTTAAGCAGGAAAGTGGCATGATTTGATTTTTTTTCCCCCCCAAAGATCACTCTAGCTACTCTAATGGATTACAGGAGGTAACTAGGGTTGAAACAAAGTTTCCAGTTAGCAGGCTATTTCAGAAAACCAGGTGAGGGTTGGTGGTGGCTTGGACCAGAAAGGTAGGGATAAAGATGGAGAGAGGTAAACAGATCTGAAATATATTATGGAACATGAACTAATGGATTGAACGTGGGAGATGAGGGGGAAAGGAATATCAAGAATAACTCCTAGGTTTTGTGTATGAGTGACTGCATGGATGATAATGCCATTTATTGGGATGGGGAAGGATCCAGAAGATGGGGATGGGGATGCACCAAAAGATCTGTTTTGGAGATGTCAAGTTTGAGCTGCCATTTAGAAATTTAAGTAGAGTCATTAAGTAGACAACAATATATACAGGGATATATAGATCTGGAGTTCAGGGTTGAAGATCAGTACAGGAGATGGAAATTTGGGAATCATCAACCTAAAGATAATGGAACCAGATGAGATTAACCAGGCAGAGAATACAGAGCTAAAAAGAGGGAGAGACAGAACCAGACACACACATACAATGGGATTTAGCCCTGGGAAATCACATTTACAAGTTAAAGAGAGGAGGAAGAACCAGTAAAAACTGAGAGGACTGGCCAGTTGAGTAGGGAGAAAACAAGGAGAGAGTAATAATTTGGAAAGTAAGCGAAGTAAATTTCGGGAAGGAGGAAGTAATCAACTATCTCCAATTATGGGTTTATAATTGGATATGCCTGTGGGATCAAGGGAAGTTTCTTTGGTTTTTGTTTGTTCATTCTGTTTGTTTTGTGGGGATGTGGCGCTGTTTGTTCGTTTTGTTTTTTAAGATGGGAAATACCATATGCTGATGTGAGTGAGCCTTTGCTCTTTTCACTTATCCCACACTTCCTTTTTCAGATGCATTAAGGATGGGCTCTGGATAAGGAAGAGAGCAGGGAGAAAGTCCATCTTATTATGTATCTTATAAAATGAAGACTTGGATGAGTATAACTTAAATGTATAGTTGTTACTGTAGTTTATAGCACACTGTGAAGACATTTAATGTGAGGATGGCCATTTGTACAGGCATTAAGTTAGTTTAACTTTTGAATAAAATAAAGCAAGCAAGTATAATGAAACTAAATAATTTTCTTCTGGGTTGTTAGTACTGAGCCTTTAATAGATTTTCTGAGTAGTTTCACGTGAGTATGCCAACTGTTCACAATCTAAGTGACGGAGATTTCTTTTCCTCTTAGAGCCTCAATGTAATCAGTCCTTGGTTCCCTGGGGGTCCCCGAGACCCTCAGTGGGTCTGGGAGGGCAAAAGTATTTTCATACAATATTAAGACATTTTTTGCCTGATTCACTGTGTTGACATTTGCATGATGATACAAAAAACAGTGATGGGTAAAACTGCTGGCCCCTTAGAACAAATCAAGGGAGAGACACTAAACCCTAGTAGTTTTTGTCTTCTGCGATACCATGCACTCATAGTTTATATTTAAAAAAAAAAAAAAAGCCAGTTTCACCTAAGAATGTGCTTAATGAAGCAGTAAAAATTATTGATTTATCAAATCTTGACCCTTGAGTGTACATCTTTTTAATAGTCTGTGTGATGGGAAAAGAGTATGCATAAGGCACTTGTGCTGCATACTGAAGTCTAATGGTTGTTTCAAGAAAAAGCACTTGTGCAATTGGGTTACTAACTGAACTAGCTGCTTTTTTATGGCGCATCATCTTTACTTAAGAGAATGACTGACAACCTATAGTTATTCAGACTTAGGTATTTGGCAAACATTTTCTCAGAATTGAATGAAATGACCCTGTCACTTAAAGGAAATCAACTGATAGTAAAATTGAGGAATTTCAGAACACTTGTGTTTGTCACCCTGAGATTGGCAGCTTCCCAATCCTTAATGACATTTCTGATAAGGTTGGTAGTGATATTAACACATGTGATTTTAAATATTCTATAATAGAATATGTCATCATTTAAAATATATATAACTCAGTGAGCCAATAGTTCCCAAATGGCCACTATATGGATTCTGTGAAATCATGTGTGGGTAAAAGATTCCTTCAAAGTGTAAGAGAGACCAGTGGATTTTAATGTAACAGAGTATGAGAAGTTTATTGATAGCATTTCAATCTGAAGATTCTACATTGCTACTAACCTTTAAAAAACTATTACTTGATGAGTTTGGGAATAGTATCAAAGAAGAATATTCACTATTATCTGAAAAGGCTGTTAAAATACCCCTTTCTTTTTCAGCTAAATATCTGTATAAGAGCTGGATTTTCTGATAACAACACATGGGAAAAAATTTAGTGCAGAAGAAAATATGAGACTCCAGCTGGCTTCTATTAAGTTAGACATTGCAAAAGAGACTTGCAAAAATGTAAAACAATGTCACTCATCTCACTAAACTTTTTTGGAAAATATGCTTGTTTTTTATTCAAAATATTTATATTAACAAGTAATAGATTTCTGTTGGTATTTTTAAATGAATTAATAAATATCCAAAAGTTTTCTTAATTTAAATTTCCGATATGGTAAATATTGATATGTATGACCCACATAAACAAAAGCTCTTTGGAGTCCTCAGTAATTTTAAGAGTTTAAAGGGATCTTGAAACTAAAATGTTTGAGAACTACTGCCCTAGAGAATGTGGCCATCAGATTTCCTATGAAACTCTAAAGTTGCTCATAGTCTGATTAAACAAGACACGTGAGTCAGTTCCCCAGATGTGGAAACATTATATAAGAGACCTACCAATTTGAATTCCAGTAATGCTATGCAGTACAAGTCAGAAGGTATTCACTATACTCTTCAAATGCTGGAAGTAATAAATTGACAAGATAAAACAGTTTATTTTTACCTCAGTTGGACATTTTTTCCCTTTAAAACTAGAAATGCAATGTCAAAAATGTCTTTCCATGGGAAAAATAAAACAACATAACATATTTATATAGCTTATTTTAGGGTGCCCTTTCACATGTATTATCTTTTATCCTTTGCGAAAGCCCTGAAAGTATTGGTGGTATTATCTTCATTTTACATTTAGATAAAGTGAGCCTCTGAAGGATGAGTTCTTTGTTCACAGTCACATAGCTGTTAGATGAGCAGAGAAATGCAGACTCTAATCATCTAACTCTTAAGATCAGGGGACCATACCTGCTACTTTTCTTTTATCAGACAGAAAGAAACTTATTATGTAATGGGTTTTCCCTTTTTTTCTGTGGCTATCTAAGAGCTAAGTATAAATTTAGCACCTTACTTGGCTTAGCATCTTTGGTAACATCTGTCTCTTCCTTTATCCTGGTAGTTTTAAAAGATTCACTTTAGTCCTTTTACTTCTTCAGCAATCAGATTAGCCTTTTCCAAAACACCATCATGAGTGACATCTTTTGCTAGGAGGAAAATATTTAAAGAATGAACCACAACTGAAATGAAATATGCAATGCTTAGTTCAGAGAGGGTGGGATATAAATTCTAACTATATTTTTTATGATTAAGCCTCATGAAATGAATTATGAGCTATATGAAAAATGAATTTGGTCTGATTTTAGTTGGCATTAAAGTGACCAGCATAGCTTAGGTATAAGCTATTTGAAGAAATGAACTCCAAAAAATTGTTATATTTAAATTCTGATATTTACTTGAGCAGAGCATTTTTAAATTTGTGGACTTGGGATTCCAGTTAGGATAAAATAGTATCCTAATTAATATAAATTTATTAAGTGAAAGGCCAAAATCCTAAAATAAAATAATTGCAGCATAGCCAAACGGTTAAGAACAAGTACTCTGGTTCTAGACTGTCTGGGTTCAAATCCCAGTTCTATCACTTGAGCTATATGGTTTGGATAAGTTACTTAACCTCTCTGTGCCTCAGTGTCATCATCTATAAAATGGGGATGATGATAATAATACCTATCTCTTAGAGCTGTTATGAAGATTAGATATTTGTAAAGTACTTACAATAGTGCCTGAAACAGAGGAAGTGCTAAACAAGTGTTTGCTAAATATATAAAATGCAAAGTACAGTGTTTTCTTTGTGATTAAGAAATCCCGTATGTGGGCCAGGCATAGTGAGTGGCTCATTCCTGTAATACTAGCCTCTGGGAGGCTGAGGCAGGAGGATTGCATGAGGTCAGGAATTCGAGACCAGCTGAGCAAAAGTAAGACCCTGTCTCTACTAAAAAAAAAAGAAAGAAAGAAAGAAAAAAGAAGAAAAGATTAGCCAGGCAACTAAAAATAGAAAAAATTAGTTGGATGTAGTGACACGTTCCTGTAGTCCCAGCTACTGGGGAGCCTGAGGCAGGAGGATTGCTTCAGCCCAGGAGTTTGAGGTTGCTGTGAGCTAGGCGGACGCCATGGCACTCTAGTCTAGGCGACAAAGCGAGACTCCGTCTCCAAAAAAAAAGAAATCCCATATGTACAAATATGAAATGAAGTGAAAATATGTGGAAGGACATTGCAAGCTAAATTCAAGTTAAGAGCAAGTAAGGAAGAGGGGAGGAAAGGTTGCATTTTTCGCTGCTTCAGTCAGATTACTAAGGGAGGGAAAAGTATTCAAACACCTTATTCACTGCCACTGAGCTTTTAGTTTCAAGTTAAGGTAATGTTTTTTCTTATTTTTTTGAAATAGAAGTAACTTTTTGTCATAAATGATTCAATGTAGTATAATGTTTTAATACAGAAAAGCATTAAGAAAAAATAAAAATCACTTGAGATTCCAGTACTCAGATAACCATTGTTAATATTTTGGAGACCATCTTTCCAAACATCTATGCAAATATACATACATAGGTTAAATAGATAACATTTTACATAAATGGTTTTACACAGTGCATTCTGTTCTGTGTCCTGCTATTTTTCATTTAACTATATTGTGATGATAGTTTTCTGTTGATAAATATAACTATAAAAAATTCTGTGTGCATTCCATTCTGTTGTATGGACACACTGTTTATTTAACAGTTTCATTGTCGAGGAACATTTAGATCAGTTTCTGATATTTACGTATTGTGAATGTCATTGCAATGAGTAAGCATCCTTCTTAGATTTTTGCATGTGTGTTTGGTTATTTCCTTATGATAAATACTCACTTACTGGGTCAAAGAATAAATACATTTTAAAGTTTGACATTTTTATTTTTTTACCCTCTTGCCAATATTTCATGTTATTAACCTTTTTCATATGATCTCTGTTTTTATTTGTACCTCTTGGATTATTAATAATTATTAATTCATTTCATATATTTATTTGCTATTTTAATTTATTTTTTGAATAACCAGTATACTTTTGATAAATATGCCTTTCTAAAAACTATAGGTAGACTGTAGAGTCCTAAGATCTGAGGAACTAAGGCATAGGCCTTGCAACTAACTGTGAAGAATTTGCTAAGTCACAGACTTGTGCTAGTCTTTATTTCTCTATTTTTAACCTCCTTTTTCCCCTAAGCCCTCTCCAGCATTCTCAGTTCTCTTACTATATAAAAGCAACCTATGACAGTAGGAAGAAAGCTGGAGTGAAGACAGATTTTAGAAGAAGCATTTAAACTCTCATCTCCCACGGCCTGGCTCATTTCTTCATTCTTTTCCACTGCTTGACACTTCTTGTTGCCATAAAATGTTTCTTTTATCTCTCAGGGCTGTGGCTGGTGTGACTATCTGTTTACTCTCTTAGTGTTTCTGTGGCTCCTAGTAGGACCAGTTGTTCACTAACTCTGTGTCAGATGCTGGGCTGGGCAGGCGGGAAACAAGGATGGAAAGGACTTGGTTCCTAAACCTGGTACTCACTTTCTAGCCAGGGTGACATTATGGTATAGTATGTGCACATAATGGAGATATGTGAAAACTTCTTTGGAAGTATTCCTAGAGGAATCATCCAAGCTGGGCCTTTAAGGCTGAGTCAGGGTATGAGTTTTGGAGGGAACATTCAAACCATAGCAAATATCTGCTGTGATTAAAATTTTTCTGAAGATTACGTACCATAGAAATACCTTTGGTATTAGTGTAGGAAGGAAAGTATGGGGTTTAATGTATACTATGATTACAGTTATTAAAATAGAAATTTTAAAAGCACCAAACAAGCTACCCTATATATAGTAGGGGAAAGACTGCCTAGATGTATGCCAAAATTGTGTTGTATATTTTATGGGACCTTGGATAATCTTTCTACTTATTCTTTTATTTCTGATTTTTTATTGAACACATATTGCTTTTATATAGAATGTGTGTGTGTATATATATATAATTATTATATTTTTTTCAGATAAAAACTGGGGCCTAGTGAAGTTTTTTGACATTCTCAAAATGGCACAAATGCTTGATGGTGAACCTGGGACTAGAAACTAGGTTCCTTAATCTATTCATTAGCGTATAGCTTCTAGCATCAAATTGTAGTATATTTAACAGATCAAGAAATTTCAGCTTTAAAGAGGTTGTCTAGCTACATTTTTTTTTCTTGATAGTGTGTACTTCCTCTTTAAGGTTCATTATTAGTTCATAGTAAAATTAACAACATCAGTGTTATTTTTTCGTACTTTTTTTTTTTTTTTTTGGCCCCTACCTTTGCATGGATACTTTCTTCCTACTTTCTAAAATACAACAGTGTTCCCCCTGGCTGAGTAGGTCTGGCAGTACATGTAGTCAGGAGAACAAGCACAGACAGACATGGATTCAATATCTGGTCATTGCTGCCGCTTTGATAACTGTGGCATTGTGTAAGAAATTTCTCTATAGGCCTCAATTTTCCTATTTATATAATGGGGCTTACAAACTCTATTGTACAGCACAATGTTGTTGACTTTTTCTAAACTGCTCTAAAACATTTCTTTGTCCCCATTGTGTCCACATTTTTAGATAATAGTTATATTTCATTATTTCCAGAATGCCTTGCAAGGCAGCATAATGTCTTGGAAAGAGCTCTAGATTGTGTTCTAGCTTCAGAGTTGCCACTAACTCTTTGGTTCACTCAGTGTACCCTTGCTCTCCATGACATTAGGCCAGTCTCTTAATCTTTCTATGCCATGGATCCTTCGTCTAAAATAAGGAAAAATAATTTCCATTTCTTTCTAGCAATAATATTCTACAATTTCTGCCAATCTTGTTTTGAGCACATACATGATAAAAACCACAATAAATTGGTTACTTTTAAAGCAGAGGTAATGGAAGTGAAAATTGATCATTTTAGAAAATAATTTGGCATTATGCAGTGAAATTGAAGATGTGCATGTGAGAATGTTTATAGCAGCACTATTTATAATAGTCAAAGATTAGAAACAACTTAAAATGTATCAGCAATGTGTGCACCATTAATCATGGTGTGTTTACGTAATGGAATACTGTGCAGCCATGAAACCATAGCAATGATAGGAACAGATTTCACAAACATAATGTTGAGTAAAAGAAGCAAAGCAAAAACAAAACAAAACATCTCTACAATCTTATTCTATTTATGCATGGCTCAAAAACAAACAAGACTAAACTATATCGTTCAGGAATGAAGACTAGGAAAAAAAAAAAAAGGAATGAAAACTATACAAAAAACAAGGATGGGCTGGGCGCAGTGGCTCGCACCTGTAATCCTAGCACTCTGGGAGGCCGAGGCGAGCGGATTGTTTGAGCTCAGGAGTTCGAAACCAGCCTGAGCAAGAGCGAGACCCCATCTCTACTAAAAATAGAAAGAAATTAATCGGACAACTAAAAATATATGGAAAAAATTAGCCGGGCATGGTGGCGCATGCCTGTAGTCCCAGCTGCTTGGGAGGCTGAGGCAGAAGGATTGCTTGAGCCCAGGAGTTTGAGGTTGCTGTGAGCTAGGCTGACGCCACGGCACTCTAGCCCGGGCAACACAGTGAGACTCTGTCTCAAAAAAAAAAAAAAAAAAAAAAAAAAGGATAGTGTTTACCTCTGGGAAGGGGAAAGGATTATAGAAAGGGCTCATGGGGAGCTTCTGGGTGACCAGCAGCATTCTGTTTCTTTACTGGGTAGGAGATACACAGGGGTTTACTTTATAATTCTGATCCTTTAAACAATGTGTATATGTGTTTTATGCATTTTTCTATATGCATATTATGTCTTGCCATTAAAAAATTATAGGGTAACAACAATTTTAAAAAGTGACACCATTTCATTGAATTCTTGTAGTCTATTGAGAAATATTATAATGCCATTACAAAGGACTTCATGTTTCATTATCATATACCAGAAGAAAAAGCATTTTGAGATAGAGCACTTCATTTGTCTTAGCTTTACACATAATATTTGTTTTTATTGATACCTGCATGCAAAGCATTTTTTATTCTTTGTCCCTAACCTTTCAGGTTTTTATTATTATCCTCATTTTACAGATGAGGAAATAAGCTTAGAGTAATTTTTGGTGTAGGAGGAATTTTAAAGAAATCACTGAAACAAATCTGTGTGGAGTGTTTTTGGCATTTTTTCTCCTTCATTTTGTGGAAAAATAAATTGGAAACAACATTTGTGACCATTGTAAGGATATGTAATGTAAAATAAGCTCTAAACAAATAAATAGACTGAGTTTTGGATAGATGTCTTTTCTTTCAAACATAACTAAAAGTGTGCAAGATTTCCCAGATGCCTAGTAGTAAATGAATTTGTGGGTCTTTGGGCATTTAGTAGGTCAAGCCCCTGCGCTGAGTGTTGAAATCAAACCTAATTGGAAGAGAAAGTGAGAGAAACAGTGTCTACATTTTTGATACACTAATTGTGGTGGTCACTCTATCCAAAGTTTGCTGAACTATGACCGCTAAGCTAACCACAAAAAGGAAATTACTTTGTATAGCCCAGCCAAAAAGTTTTCTTTTTAGATTTAGTTTGTAATGTCACTTAAGATTCTTCTTAAAGGCTTGTGAACCTTTGCCTTATTTTAATAAGCCTTCATAATGACAAGGTCCCCTGAGAATGAAATCATCTGAGCGGAATGTGCCTGTGTCTTAAAATCTGATAAACATCACTTCATGGTATTTAGGAGATTAAAAAAGACTTAAAACACGTAAACGTTACTTTCAGGTTATTATAACCAAGGAAACCTGTGGCCCAGCTATCAAAATAGCTTAGCTTCAGCAAGTTCTAAGCAGTGGGCTTAGCCAGGTTGGTTATTGCTGCTTTAGGACTGACTGCACTGTCTTTTTTTTTTTTTTTTTGAGGCAGAGTCTCGCTTTGTTACCCGGGCTGGAGTGAGTGCCGTGGCGTCAGCCTAGCTCACAGCAACCTCAAACTCCTGGGCTCAAGCAATCCTTCTGCCTCAGCCTCCCGAGTAGCTGGGACTACAGGCATGCGCCACCATGCCCAGCTAATTTTTTATATATATTTTTAGTTGTCCAGATCATTTCTTTCTATTTTTTAGTAGAGATGGAGTCTCGCTCTTGCTCAGGCTGGTCTCGAACTCCTGACCTTGAGCGATCCACCCGCCTCGGCCTCCCAGAGTGCTAGGATTACAGGCATGAGCCACCCCGCCCGGCCTGCACTGTCTTTTGACTTGACCTGTAACACATAATGTAGAATGTAATGGCTTCATCTCTGAGGCACATGTGTGTGTCCCTTTGCCCCTGACGCTAATTCATCATTTGCTTTATAGTAGTTCCACTCAGACATCATCCTCAAGCCCCACTGGAGGCTACTAAATGATGTGAGTGGATATATTTCCTAATCAGTGACATTAGTTTATATTTCCTTATTAAGATACCCATTAAATTCATACCAGGAGAGATAACATGAACACTAATGCACTTTACATCTTCCATCAGTGCTTTTTTATTTATTTCTATAAAGGCAGTATTAATATCTGAATTTAAGAGTCTAAGAGAATGCATAGCATTTATTAATGGTCTAAGATCTTTTATTCTGGTAAGACATGGAAGACATGAAAAAGAAAGACATTCATTATTATGCTGTCATTTTTATTCTCTTTCCCTCCACAAAACATAGCTATTAAAATACACTTAATATCATTTATTTTAGAAATCAGTATCTTTTATATATTTTTTAAGCAAGATGTATTATCCTAGTTTTCCTGTACTTTATAAGTTATCTTGGTTTTCTAATTTTAACCAGAAAGCCAGAATATATACAGAGTTTTGTGTACCTTTTGGATATACCAGCGGAAAAATATTTGTTGAATGTACTATACATGGTGGTGGAGAGATACAAAAGAAGTTGCCCCATGTGAAAAATAGTCTACGTGTGTGTAAAATCTAATTGTTCTGCTGAGTTCACCCCTACATTGCCTTAACCAGAATAGCTATTCAGTGACTATCTCTTTATTCATTATCATATCTTTTTGAGACATTTGGCAAAGTTGCTAATGTGACTTACTTACCATTTGAGGAATCCACAAATTACTGCCTTCAGGGACTATAGCAACACCGTGGCAGTGTGGTGCCTTTTAGTTTTACTTTGGGTTTTTGCTGTTATTGCTTTTTCAGAATGGGCAATATGAAGTTAATAATACCAGGAAGGAGCAGTTTTACAAATCTGCTAGCACACACTTCTATTAGTCTCACTTCCAACATCATTACCTTCTACCTTTGGTCCTCACTCCTAGTATGTTATCCCAGGTGCAGAAAGAGAAAGGCAGTGGAGCCTTTTTAATTTTCTCATTGTATTGGACTTCTCTACTGTGAGTAAAATACAATGTCTTAGACTCATTGTAGTTAATTCTACACTAGCATTTTCTTCCCCCCGAATAATCACATGGTTGATTGCCAGTATTCACATTTACATAGCTGCATTAGTTTGGGTACAATAAGAAGCAGACTCTAAGAGGGAATTAGATGTACAGAAGATTTACTGGGGGAGGTTAATGGAAAAAGGGAGGAAGAGCCTTTAGACTGCAATGCAGGTATGATACCTATAGAAGGAGAAAGGAAAGGAAGGAGGACCCGGTAGGAAGAGACTTGGACTGCAACTCAGTTCCAAGAAAGGTTCTTGCAGTTTGATAAGAAGTCCTCAAGCCAAAGTTGCCGAATGGAGGAGTCCCATGTGTCACCCAAATGGACCTGCCTTAGTAACACTGTTGTGCACACTCACTGTCTGGGAGCAGTCTGCAGGAAGGGTGGCATGGATGCAGTGAGGATCCAGAGGGGTAGTAGCTGGAACCATCAGTAAATTATGCTCCCTGCTTCAGGATGTCTGCAGGCCACATCTCATGGCTTCCATACTTGCAGCTTTTAGAAAAGTATAGCACCTCTCTGAAACTCAGTTTCGAAGGGACTACTGCCAACACAGGGTTATTATAAACCTTGAATAAAATGTATGTCAATAAAAATATTAAATAAAATGTATGTAAATAATGTATGTAAAAGCCTTGGAACATAGTAATAATAAATATTAGTTCCCTTTCTGTTCCCCCTTTTACTAGCCTGTGGTTATTTTTAGATAGTCTAATATTCTTTTTCCTCCTTAAAAAATCATCAGGGTAGGCCGGGCGCAGTGGCTCACGCCTGTAATCCTAGCACTCTGGGAGGCCGAGGCGGGCAGATTGTTTGAGCTCAGGAGTTCGAAACCAGCCTGAGCAAGAGCGAGACCCCGTCTCTACCAAAAAAATAGAAAGAAATTAATTGGACAGCTAAAAATATATAAAAAAAATTAGCCGGGCATGGTGGCGCATGCCTGTAGTCCCAGCTACTCGGGAGGCTGAGGCAGAAGGATTGCTTGAGCCCAGGAGTTTGAGGTTGCTGTGAGCTAGGCTGACACCACGGCACTCACTCTAGCCCGGGCAACAAAGCGAGACTCTGTCTCAAAAAAAAAAAAAAAAAAAAAATCATCAGGGTAAAAATTGTGCTGAGGTTGTATCAGTGCTGCTTAAAGTGTGGTCCACAGGCCAGCAGGCAGTCTGTAGTCCACAGAACTGCTTGTTGCAGTTTGCAGAAAGATAAGGAACTTGTACCAAATGTAAATCAACCATGTTACTAAACACCCTGCTTAATTCAGATGCAATTTTTTTCTTTCATATCAAGACATTCTCAATGAAGGAAGTAGTGCATGTATTTATATTCTGTCACAAGCTCCTATTTGTTGCATCCTGGCACTTTGGGAAGCATTGAAAGTATAGTCAGATATAAAAAGCAGAATATAATATCCTTTTAAAAATCAGATTTTCTTTTTCACTATACAGGAGTTATCATCTGTACTTCTGCTTGGCTGCTACAGGGGAAACCACTCTAAGCTGGGCATTGGCAAATCATGTTACTTATGTCAGTGGCAGGCAATGGCACCGTTAGCATTTTTCAGCACCAGGGCTTGTGACCAAATGTCAGAGTAGACAGGTTTGTCATTGTCATATTTCCAGGTCCTTTTCCATGTGTCCTTTTCACAACTCATTTGTCAAAATACATTTCTTGAGCTCTTTCTATATGTCAGATACCATGTTCCTGCTGAGGTCAGTGCCCTCGTTATACTCTGTTACAACTTTGAACCCTTAAATTGGAGCCCTCCCCCACCAAATCCATTTTCCCTCACAGTTCCAGAGAAGTAAAGTTCCATTGCCTTAGTAAGCAGATAGGTAAAGGGAAATAATCTGATTTAAATAGGTAATACAAAGGTAATTTACCACCTAGTTACATATTTGTATTAATAGCTTATACTTTGGACCTGTTAATAGAACTCTATAATACATTTTTTTTTTTTTTGAGACAAGAGTCTCACTATGTTGCCCGGGCTAGAGTGCCGTGGCATCATCCTAGCTCACAGCAACCTCAAACTCCTGAGCTCAAACAATCCGCCCGCCTCAGCCTCCCAGAGAGCTAGGATTATAGGCGTGAGCCACCGCGCCCGGCCTATAATACATTTTTGAACCATGAATACCCTTGCTTAACCCATGAGCTTGAATCTTTTGGTTCTTTTCATCATGTATTCTAGAAATATTTGTCATCATACGTCTGTAAAGCTGCTGACTCCTGCCCTAAAATGGATGTTGGATTTTCCCGCAGCCTTTTACTTTGTTTGGTAACCTTCTTCCTTGGAATAACCTTGGGCAGGCAGACATGAATACAGGAAACCAGTCAGACCTATTCACTGTATGTTTAAGGATTCAAAGTATTGGCTGTATTTTGTTTTTAATTGTAGATATCTTTTCATATTTGAAACTAGTTAGAGATTTGGTGTATTTTTGTCCTATTTGATGCCTTGTTAACATGATATAGTCGACTAAGAATATCTAGTTTTGCTTTCATGCTTTTAAAAACTAAAGTGCATGTTTCATAAAATTAAATTGCCCCAAGAGTCAGTCAATATAAAGTAATATTTTACCAAGGTCATAAGTGATTTAATATGCAAGATCATATTTTATCGTAACCATAACAGACTTAACAAAATGTAGGCAGACAAATTGCTAGTTTAGAAAGGATCTGAACTTATTTTTCCCAAAAAAACAAAAACCTTCAAGATTGTATATATGTGGCAAGAGGCATTATTTCATTGATCCCCAAGGTTGTGGATCTAGCAACAGCTATTATAACGTGCTTTGTTTTCATTATTGCAATGTTTAGTTAGTCATCTGAATTCTAGCCATTGCTGTTTATAGCAAGAAATAGCATCCCGGCTGAGGCAGCACAGCTAGTCATACCTTTTTATTGATGTAATGTAACTTATTTTGGTTCCTTTCCTAGTGTCTAACATTTTGTGAAGCCCTAACATAAATTATTGGCTTGTATAACCCACTGCATCAACTTCACTCAGAGATTTGCTGCCTATGCAGTTCCTTAATTTTCAAGTGTGAGAGATTTATTTTTCCTTAGTGAGTCCTAATGTTTCTACATGTGCGTACACATACACATGCTTACGAATGTGTGTGGGTATACAGGAATGCCAATGAGAGAGTCAAATATATTCTTAGTTAATTCCTGCATGATATTCTGGAAAAATACTTAAACTTATAGGTACTAGTTGCCATGTTCTAAAATTGATCTGTTCATGAGCAGTATAGTAGTGTTTTTAAAGTTTGTCCCTGTTTTGGTTATTTTTCTCAGAGATTTTGACTAATCAGGACTCCGCATACTTCATGTCCTCCATGAATACTTATTAACTGCATAACTGACTGGTCAATTTTCCATAAACCAATGTAAATGGCTAAGATACTGCTACAGGTGATAATCATAATTATTGTATGTCAGATAAGGCAGTCTTCATAGCACCCTGTAATATAGATGGAATTATCCCTACCTTACCAATAGGATTTTGAACCTCAGAAAAATTAAACAACTTGCCCAAACTCATACAGTTTGTAAATGATGGATCAAAATACTTTATCAAAAGATTTTTATGTATATTATTTTATTTGATCCTTATAACATTTCTTAAAATGGACAGAACAAATCCTTGTCTATTCCCATCTTAGAGCTGAGTGAAGAGGTTTAGTAACATGGTCAATGCAATGGGAATGGTTCAGTCAGCACTATCCTCAGACCACTGATATTACTTGACATTTGTAAAAATTTATAGACCATTAATGACATTAATCACACCACTGTAGTGCCCCTGTAGTAGTTTTCCATTGGCTGATTTTTGTCACTTAAAAGATCCTTCCTTGCCTCTAAGGTAGAGCCCCTGCTCAAATACTTGGCATTGAAGTAAGCACTTTGTAATAAGAAAAAGGAACAAGGGGGAAATAAAGCCTTGCAAATCTGTTCATGTCAACCCCCTACTTATAATCTTTTAAAAGTTTTTCGTAGGCTACCCTTCCCCAGGCCTCTCCTTCTCCCATACCACTCCCCAGTAAAACTCAAAAAAACTCCTTAGCATGGCAAAGGCTTTACAATATCTGTATTCTTCCTCACTTTTCAGCCTCAGTTTCTGCTACCACTTCCCCAAAACCCCTGACACTAGCCCTTTATGCCAGAATAGTTGAACTACTTCACTGAAAGGCCCATCTTCTAATTTTCCTTTTCTACTTCCTTTGCCTGAAATCTCCTTTCTCTTTTGTCTGTGTAGTAAGCTGCCATTATTGTCCATGTGGTAAACTCTCCGGTATCCAACTAGACCATCTTCTCTTCTGTGAAGCCTTTCTTTACCCTCCTGAACCTTCTGTCCCTGCCAAATTTGTTTTAAAAAACAAACAATTAACCAAATATATCAATATTCTTACATTTCTGTTATTATTTTGCATGTATGCCTCCCCTACTAAACTAAATTCCTTAAGGGTCCAAGACTGAAAGTTTATTCATCCCTTTATCCTAATACAGTGCCTGGCCCATAACGTAGGCTCAGGAAAGGTTTGTCCCTGGAAGATAGACTGAATCAGCAACATTCCTGTTAATACTTGGAATAAAGACTAAGAACTCAAAACCAAAAGGAATAGCCTACCATTTAAAAGGAGAGGGGGAGCTCACATTTGTATCAGATGGAATTACTGTCTTCACTTATAAATGTGCTTGGCTTTGCATGTGTCTAAGAAGATAAATGCAGGGCTTTTAGAAGTGAGGTGAGACTAAAGAGACATTATGTAGTAAATGAGCATTTTTCCCAAAACATGTGCCGTTCATAGTAAGTTGTTATATGTTATTGAGTGCCTTTTTGTCTTCTTCTAGTCAAATAGAGCTGACAAATGTTTTCAAAGTGTTATCAGTGTTTTCTAATAGTTTTCCTTTCACCAACAATTTTATTTAATTATTTCAGATACAGTAGTATCTTTGGATCTAACTGCATTACTGCCTTATGTATAATTCAGCTAATATATTCATAATGGCAATACGGGACAGATGGTTAGCAACTCACAAGGATGCATGAGAGGTTGCCATTTAAATGAAGAATTGAAAATGGAAGGAAGAGGGGTGTGTCTTTAGATAACTCAACCCTAGAGTTCTGGCCCATTAACATTTTATTTTTAGTTTCATAGTTATACATGCTGCTAATTTAAAGAGTGAAATAGTTACTTAAGGCTTATTATGAAAAATAGTATTTCTCTTTGTTTCCCAAAGGCAGCCACTTTTGACAATTTTAGTAGATTCTCTTAGTATTCGCCTCCAAATTACTAAATAACTTGGTAATATTGAGACTTCTTGGGTTTTATTTTAGGATTATCACTGATTTCTTTAGTAGGAGATGAGAATTTGGTTCCCTTTCAGCACATACATTTCCCTTTTCTGTTCCCCCATTCTACCAGTAGAAGTTATTATTGAAATCACTACATCTATGCAAATCCCACTCATAGATAAGCCATGTAATATACTATGATTATTATTTTTCCTATCTAACGTTTTTTGTTTCCTTTGGAGTTTATTATTTTCTTATTTTTTCTTTGATTAGTTTTCAGTCTGCTTATAACTAATTCCATCCCAGCTTTCTACCAGTTATCTAAATCTCCTCTCAAGAGGTTCACACATGTCAGATAGACAAACAATTACATGTCAGGTATTCAAACAATTTCATCTGTCCTAGAATCTTCTGATCTGCTCCAATCTGTCATACTGTTCTCTGTGCCTTTACCATTATCCTAGGGATTCCCATAATTTTTCTTATGTTGAAATCCCTGTTTCCTGGGTAGATCCCATGTCTTCCTCTTCTCAGTTTTCTCCCTTGTTTTTATTGGATCACATCCTTCTATAGCTTCCTAAGAAAGGACACATGGAAGTAAATTTTTGAGACCTTGTAAGTCTGAAAATATTTTTATTCTTCTTTGGTTGAATATGGAATTTTAGGCTGGAAATAGTTTTCCTTAAGAATTTTAAAGTCATTATTCCAGTATATCTTAGCTTCCAGTGTTACTGAAAAATCTAGAGACATTTGATCCTCCCCTTTTTGTGTATGTGATCTGTTTATTTACTTATCTTGTTTTGCTTTGCTTTATCTTTTTGGAAATTTGTAGGAACTGCACTTGTGCCCGGTGTTCTGAAATTTCAGACTGATGGGTTTATTTTTATCTATTGTGCTAGGCACTCGGTGAATCCTTTCAGTCTGAAAATTCAAATCATTAAGTTCTGGGAAATTTCCTTGAATTTTTTCATCGATGATTCCTTCCCCTTTATTTTTTCTTATCTCTCTTTCTGGACTACTATTATTTAGTAATTAGGTTTTCTAGACTGGTCCTATAATCATCTTACCTCTTCTCTCCTGTTTTCTATCTCTTTGTTCTCCCTCCTGAGAGGTTCCCTTAACTTTATCTTCTTGCCCTTCTGTTTTCCATTTCTGATTTCATATTTTTAATTTCTAACAGCTCTTTTTCTCTGAATAGCATCTTACCGTTTTATATGTATAATATCTTCTTTTCTATCTGAGCATATTTATGATTTTTATAATTTTTATTATTGTTTTTATATTGCTCTTGATATATCATTTGTGTTAGAGGCTTTTCTTAGAAGCTTGATGATATTTGATTGCATATTTATTTTTAAGAGGAGGGAACTAGAAAACTAATTGGAAGCTCAGAGCATGCGGTTAGGGGTTGTCACTACAGGGTGATTTGACTGGGCTCTTTCATTCGGGAACACCTAATGTCATTCTTCTGAGGACTTTCCTCTTAGGCTTGTCAAGTGTTGCTCTATAAATTAATATAAATATGTTGGAGACAGAAACGTCTCAGGAGTTTTGTAGAGGACAAGCTTTGTCTTGAGGACAAAGCTCTGCAAAACTCCTGAGACGTTTCTGTCTCCAACATATTTATATTAATTTATGGAACAACAGTAAAGGATGTTCCAGTCATCCCCCTGTGAAGTGCAAGCCTATTGCCTGTACTCCGGGAGCAGTGTGGGGGAAGGAGACTGGAGATCTTACATTTAATGTGCATGTGTTCACTTAATCACCTTGTTTTCAGTACAATGTGTTTGCCCTCAATTGTACCTCATGTTTCCTTCTCCAAAGAATAAAATTCTAGTGTATTTGTCAGGGTGGGAGAGGAGTTGTTGTCTGGCTCATGGAGTTGAAAGGGGAATTTGGGAATATAATTATGTTATAGATTTTGAACCATTCTTCCTGTTCTTAACACCAACTTTACTGTGACTTCAGTAGGTACCTGTGACCACCAATTCTTGAGGCTTTGGGGATTTTTGAGGTATAGCTTAGATTGCCTCTCAACTTTCCCTACTTCTGACTTTTGAGTTCAACTTTTTCAATTCTGCTAAGTTATTATAGTTACTACTTGTCCATCTGCTTTTTAGCTTGCAAAATGTTGTTGCTATTATATCTTATTCTATTCTCTGTCTTTGAAATATGTGTATATATGGGGATTCCGCTTCTGGTACTGAGTATCTCCTTTCAGATCAACTCTCCCGCAGATTAAAAGCTATAAACTATGGGTAAAAATATAATTTAAAAAAATTACTGAAGGCACTGGAGAATGACCAAAAGCTGGCTATTACTGAGGAAGAACCTAACTTGGAAGAAGGGAACACCACTTGTTGGGTGACATCTGTATAGCTTTTAGCTTGAGGACAGGCCCCAGTCTGTACCATACAGGGCAGCTAAACTTATCATAGATACTCATGGTCTTTCTGGCTTGAAAAACCAGAGAACAGAATTTGGGGAATTACAGCTGCTGGAAAGTGAAAAGAGAAATGTGTGAAGGTGAGAACTAGAGAGGAGAGCCCCAAATTCTCTGCCCAAATCTCTGACTGACACATGGAGCACACATGTACATTCTCTAGACTCTGAGAAGCCCCTCTCCCCTGCCATAGGGAAGACAGAGTATGTAGTTTAAGTCCAGCAAGTTAATTGTCTGCTAAACAAAACCAAAAAAAAAAAAAGGACTCCCACAATGTCTAGGATATAACCCAAAATTATTTGACATACAAAGAAACAAGAAAATGTGAACCATTCTCCAGAGAAATTAATAAAGATCAACCCAAAGATGACCCAAATGTTGGGATTAGCTGACAAGAATTTTAAAACAGCATTTATAACTGTGATCAATGATAGAAAAGAAATATGCTTTAATTAATGTAAATATAGGAAATGTCAACAGAGAAACAAACTATGTATAAAAAAGGAAACAAATACTAGAACTGAAAAGTATAATATCTGGAATAAAAGTAAAACATCTTCATGGGTTTAACAGCAGAATAGAGATGATAAAATAAAGAGTATCTAATCTGAAGGAAAAAGATTGAAAAAAATAAATGATTGGAGTCCCAGGGACGTGTGGGATAGTATCAAACAGTCTAACCTATATGCAACTAGAAGAGGAGAGAAAATGAAAAAAAAAAAAAAAAAAAAAAAAAAAAACTGAATAGATTCCCAAGGGCCTGTGGAACAATACCAAAAGGTCTAGCAGGCCGGGCGCGGTGGCTCACACCTGTAATCCTAGCACTCTGGGAGGCTGAGGCAGGCGGATTGTTTGAGCTCAGGAGTTCGAAACTAGCCTGAGCAAAAGTGAGACCCCATCTCTACTAAAAATAGAAAGAAATTAATCGGACAACTAAAAATATATAGAAAAATTAGCCGGCATGGTGGCGCATGCCTGTAGTCCCAGCTACTCGGGAGGCTGAGGCAGAAGGATTGCTTGAGCCCAGGAGTTTGAGGTTGCTGTGAGCTAGGCTGACGCCATGGCACTCACTCTAGCCCGGGCAAAAGAGTGAGACTCTGTCTCAAAAAAAAAAAAAAAAGGTCTAGCATACACGTAATTGAAAGAAGAGAAAAAAAATGGGGCAGAACAAAATTTTTAAAGATATAGTGATTGATTTTTCTAAATTTTATTTTTTTAAAAAGACTTAAATGTATAGATTCAGAAAGCTCAGCAAACCACAAGTAGGATAAATACGCACACACGGAGATGGCATATCGTTGTCAAATGGCTAAAATCAAAGATAAAGGAAGATCTTGAAAGCAGCCAGGGAAAACAGCACACTACGTACATACATACAGGGGAACACAGTTTAAAATACGACTGTCTTTTCATTAGAAACAATGGAAATGTGCAGATAGTGGAAACACATCTTTAAAATACTAAAGAAAAAAATAAAAGAAAATCCCATTACTGGCATTTTATTGGAGTTTCAGGAGGTTGCAAAAGTAAATGTAGGCTGGGCGTGGTGGCTCATACCTGTAGTCCCAGCTACTTGGGAGGCTGAGGAAGGAGGATCGCTTGAGCCCAAGAGTTTGAAGTTGCAGTGAGCTATGAGGACACCACTGCACTCTAGTCTGGGCAACAGAGCCATAGTCTGTCTCAATAAATAAATAAATAAATAAAATTTTTAAAAAACTGATAGAGAAAGAAATGATGTTCTTCATGCTGAACCAAAATTAGTCTTTATAATGTTTATCTATGTATACATGCTACAAAGAAAGTAAATAGAATGTTGTGGGAGAGGCAGTATTCCATATTCATGGGCTTTAAATCAGACCAGGGTTTGAATACCATCTGGGCTATTTATTAGTTGTGACCATCAGGAATTGCATAACCCTCTGAACCTCAGTGTAGTCATCTGTGAAGCAAAGATAACAACGCCTTGATCGTTTGTGAACTTTAGGTAAGGCAAGATACAGTACTAAAGAACATGACAGAGAGCTTGCCAGGTAGAAGCTGATAATTAAATGATTTCCGTTCTTCTTACTGGGTTCAATCAGGGAAAGCTTCTCAGTGTATAACACTTGGACTGGTATCTAAAGAAAGGGTTAGATTTTAATAGATAAGCCAATGTCTTAGTCATTTTTGGGCCACTGTAACGAAAATACCATAGACTGGGTGACTTAAATAATAGATATTTATTTCTCCCAGTTCTGCAGGCTGAGGAGTCCGAGAACAAGGTGTTGGTGTATCCAAAATGCGTCAGAGGTTATGCTCTATTCCCTATGATTCCGTGCTTAACCAAGCAAGGCTCTTGTTGCCATCTAGGTGTAAACGTTGCTCTATCAGGCTTTGTCACAGGAACCTGTTTATTAAGTAAATACCCTGAGGCAGTCCTTTCCTTGAGTCACCAGTTTCATCTAGTTTCATCTGGAACTTTAACCAGGGACTTTTCTGCAGTCCTGTGGAACATTCTGAGACAGTCTTCATTCAGATGAAGGCTTTGGTGCTGCTCCGTGGACCTCACAGGCATCCTCACCCAAACTGGAGCCTCCAGTCACATTGAAGCAGAGCCTTCCAGCCCCTTGCTAAATTCCTAGCAGCCATGGAACTCTTTCCTTCTTTCTCTTAGCTGAAGCATGCAACCCCTTCTACTGGAGACTTATTTTCTGGCACTCTACAAGAGCAAAAAGGTGATGGAGGTGGAGGGAGGAATGGGAAGTTTGTCCATGTCTCCAGAACGTGACTTTTCTCCCTCCTTGTGTAAAACCATTGTCCTTCTTTGAGACCGCTTAACTCTTCAACCCTCTGTCATACTAGTCACTGTCACCTGACATGCTAGTTACTTCTTTGGGGCACTCAGAATTTGGAACCTTGCTTAAGATCTTTCTAGGCTGCTACTCCTCAAGTGACCTACATTACTCTGATCTCATCCCTTGTCTCCCCTATACCAACCTACTTGCTATTTCACATGTTCTTTCTTGCTTTTGGGCATTTGCACATGCAGTTTCCTCTCTATGGAAAACTACTTCCCTGCCCTTTCACCTAAAATCCAGTTAGTACTGCATAGTCCAGACAGGTTATCGCTTCTTTCCAAACTTTCTTGTCTCCCTGAGACTTGGTTAGGTGTGCCTTCTCTGTGTTCCTATATTTTCCTCTAATGTGATACTTATTATTTTTTAATATAATTATGTTTCTGATTTTTAAATGTCTTTTCTATTATATTATGATTACTCTAAAATCAGGAACTCCTTCTTCTGAATCTTTGTAACTTCAGCCCATGGCCTAGCACATAGAAGGTGTTCAATATCTATTGACCAAATGAATAATACATGGTTCTAGCTGCTTGTCTTCCTTGTACCTATACAAGACTAAAGGCGGGACAAGAAGGAATAGACTTGATGTTACAATAGCTAGTTTATATAACTAGTTACAATTCTGTTTGAAACATTATCTTCATGCCATTTGAAAATATATATATAGCTGAATGTTCAGAATGTAAGTCTGCCCTTTACCCTCTATAGTTTTGTGCTCTCTACCTGATAACCTTTCCACTATCATCCCACTTTTATTTTTCTGTCAATTTTCCAATCCCCTTACTTCAGGCTACTCTTATCTACAGAATTTTGGCATTTCTTATCTTCAAAATGCTGTGGATCTTATTGTTTATCTTGGATGTTTTCTTTTTAGTGAGTCTTGTCTTTTTTTATACATGCCTGATTCGATTGAGACCCAAAATAGCAACATCTAGTCTTACCTAAAGGAAGTTAGAAAGAAAAACTAACAATGAATGAAGTAGAAAAATAAGGTACAGCATTAAGGGTTTAGTGTACAAAACAATATTCTTAGGAATAGCTAATGAGGGGAAAGGCAGAAAACTAACATTTGTAAGATACTTATAACTCGCAGACTATATTGGGAGTTTTACATACATCAATTTAATTAATCTACACAGTACTTCTATGAAGCAAGTGTTATATACACATGTAGATGAGGAAGGAGACAGGTGTAAGTAACTTGCCCAAGGTTGCACAGGTGGTTACTAGCAAATCTTGAGTGTTAATAACCTAAGACCCTGTCACTTTTTTGCTCCTTCTCCTATACCATTTCATATATTTTAAATTGGCTTTTTATTAGATTATTTTTGAGTTAAGAACTTTGGAAGTTAGCTAGAATGTAAAAGTGGCAGTTTGAAGATAGAAGATCACATTATTTATTAATAATAACCTTGGCATAGTCCTCAGAACAGCTAATTGATGGGTTAGTTTTATATCATAACCTGTTCAAAGATTAATAGCACCAGAGAGTAATATTTGAAAAGCAAATGAAGCTCTCATTTACCAAATCTCTTGATGGAAATTTTAATGCATTTGAAGCAAATTCGTGCTGGCATTTTTATACCCCCAATATAGTTGTCCGAAATTGTTCATGCCTGCTTAAGTGATTAACACATTACATAAACTTCGTTTTCAAATCACTTTATCAAAAAAAAAATTGCCTTCCTGCTTTATTGTGTGAAATTAAATAAAATAAGTAAATTGATTCCTTGGCCAGTCTACTACTTGCAGACACACATACACACACATTCATGATACACACTCACCTGCCTCTGAGCTTTGCTTAGATTCTTTCCTCCATCTCCACTAACCGGCCTCCTTTTTCCGCTATTTCCAGCTCAGTTCAGCTTATTTTCTGTCTGATGATGGATTCGGTCCCGGCACCTCAAGAAAGCTTTTCCTACAGGGATCTAACCATAACTAAGGAAGTGTGGATTTTATCCCTGCAATTTGCAATGCAATTCTCAAAAAAAGTATATTAACTACTACCTTGTACCTAGCATGAAGTTAGGTGCTAGGTATTTAACAATAAGTAAAATAGATCCTCTGTCATTAAAGCATTTATATTTGCCTTGTAGGTCTTGTGTAGGGACTGTGCGAATAAATTATTTAATCATTCTGTGCCTCAGTTTCTTCATCTGTTATATGGGAATAATAATAGTACGTGTTTTGTTAGGGTTCTCGTAATAATTTAACAAGTTAATATTTATAAAGTACTTAAAATAGGGCCGAGCAAACAGAAAATTCCTTAGAAGTGTTTTTATTTACTAAAACAAAACTGAACTTTTGAATCAGTTTTCTAGTTCTAACAAAAATCTTATTGGTATTTTTTACTAGGATCATTAGTAAATTTATAGATTAATTTATAGAGACATATTATCTTTATAATAACAAACCTTTCTATCCAAGAATAGGGTATAAGTTTCCACTTGTTAAGATCTTCCTTTACATCCTTCAATAGAAGGAATATTTTCTTCATATAGATTATGCCATTTTGGTTATGTTTATTTCTAGTTATTTTATCTTTGTTGCTGTTTAAAATGGCACCAGGTTGATATTCTAATTCATTGTTATTTATATGAAGGAAGATCATTGATTTTTGTTTTTAAATTTTGTACTGAATTATCTTATAGTTTGTGATGAGTTTTCATATGGTTTGCTTGAATTTTCTAGATGGATGATCATACCATCTGTTAAAGAATTATCATTTTGCCTGTTGTTTTCCAATTTTTATAGCTTTTAACTTTTTCTCTTATCTAGTCTAATTAGTATTAACTGATTACGGTCGTAGTGAACATCTGTCTTACGTTGTGATTTTTTTTTTTTTTTTTTTTTTGAGACAGAGTCTCACCGTGTTGCCCGGCCTAGAGTGCCGTCGCATCATCCTAGCTCACGGCAACCTCAAACTCCTGGGCTCAAGCAATCCTCCTGCCTCAGCCTCCCAAGTAGCTGGGACTACAGGCATGCACCACCACACCCAGCTAATTTTTTCTATATATTTTTTGGTTGTCCAATTAATTTCTTTCTAACTTTAGTAGAGACGGGGTCTCGCTCTTGCTCAGGCTGGTTTCGAACTCCTGAGCTCAAACAATCCGCCCGCCTCGGCCTCCCAGAGAGCTAGGATTACAGGCGTGAGCCACCGCGCCCGGCCTACGTTGTGATTTTTGACTTGTGGCTGTTATACTTGAAAAGGACTATTATACATAAACAAGGTCCACTTAATACTATTCTTTGCTTTAACCACCAAAGGATTTGTCCTGTTCTGCACTAATTATTCCTGGGTTTTTTAATTGTCCAGTCTGTCTTCCATAAACTTGAGCATCCAAATTTGACTCTTACCCCAACAAAAATCTTCCAGAATATTTTAGAGAACCATAATGTATGGAGAACAAAAATTCAGACTCCCAAAAGGAGTTCAGGATTACTCTTCAGTGTCTCTAACTCCTTCCCCCAAACACTTGTAAATTAGCCACTGGGACATGTGTCCCGGCATGTGTTCAGTGTTATTTGCTACCTAAAAACCCCTGTTGTGCCTGATGCATAGTAGATACACGAAAATGTTTACTCAAAGAGTTCAATGAAGTTCTAGAAATGCTCTCTCCCAGTCTTCCCACATCTAAATATTACCTGTCCATCAAGGACTGCTCAGGCCATGTTCTCCGTATGAATTCACCCCTAATATCTTCAGGCAAAAGGTAGACGTAATCTTTTCTACTTGAATTAGTTTTCTATTGCTTTGTAACAAATTTAGCAGCTTAAACAATACCCATTTTTATCTCACAATTATGTAGGTCGGAAGTCTGGGTGGGCTCAGCTGGTTTCTGTGCTCAGGGTCTCATAAGCCAAAATCAAGGTGTTGGCCAGGCTGGGCTCTTATCTGGAGGCTCTTGGGAATAATCCCCTTCTAAGCTCATTTACATTTTTGGCAGAATTCAATTTCTTGCAGCTCTAGATCTGAGGTTCCCATTTGCTTGCTGGTTTTCAGCCAGGGGCCACTCTTCACTCCTAGAGGGTATCCACATTTCTTCTTCCACAGCCCCTCCATCTCCAGACCGATAATGTGCCATCAAGCCCTTCTCATACGTCAAGTCTCTCTGACTTTTTCTTCTACTACCAGCCGGAGAAAACTCTCTGCTTTTAAAGGGTTTGTGTGATTAAATTAGGCTTACC
This sequence comes from Propithecus coquereli, assembly GCF_000956105.1. Classification (NCBI taxonomy): domain Eukaryota; kingdom Metazoa; phylum Chordata; class Mammalia; order Primates; family Indriidae; genus Propithecus; species Propithecus coquereli. The sequence goes on from NW_012147897.1 coordinate 5,508,749, forward strand.
CAAATAATCTCCCTTTGCCTTGAACATAAAATTATCAAGGGAGTAATGGCAGGGAGTGAAAGTCACGGGGGCTATCTTTAAATCTGGCCTACTACCCTACCCTTCAAACTCTCATAGAAGGTTATACTTTCCTTACAGGTTCACCTAGCTATCACTGTATTAAGAGGTCACCTCCTTCGGGGTAGTATTCATGGCTGGGTCATTTTGCAATACCCCATCACAGCTGGTGTACCTTGCAAGTAATAAGTATTCAGTACATATCTAATGAATGAATTACTTTTTGTTGAATGAATTCTGAGATCAAGCAATGATTAAAATCATTTTCAAAACAAATTGTAAGAGTATCTATCCAGTTGGAGGAGCAATGTCTACTCAAAAGTTCATTGCTGTTTTTGTTTTTGTTTTTTGAAGCTACATTTATTTATGATTAACCAGAAAACAGTGGACTCGTGGGCTTGGACTCTGTTGCAATTAAAGTGAGGTTAGAGGAATTACACACACACACACACACACACACACACACACACACACACAACCTTAAAAGGCACGAAGTCACCATTGTAGTAAAATTAATATTTTTAAAGGAAATATCATTAATGAGAGAAAAGAGCATTCTAGAAAACTGTGTTCCATTTAAGGCACCTCATTACTAGATTCTTTAAGGGAATCTGGAGGAAGTTCAGATATGTAAAGAATGATTAAGAGGCTGTAGGGGTTGACTTAGAAAGATTTTAAAAGACTAAATATGTATTGCTTAGCTAAACAGCTGCTAAGTAGAGATGTAGCTATTGTCAAATTTCTGAAATCAAGAGACATAATGTGTTTCTCTGATGAAAATTTGAGGGTCTTCTTTATAAGTATTGGAATTAAATGAGGAATAAGAAAACAAAAATCTTTTCTAACCAACTTTTAAGCAATATTTAGGCTGTGTGTGGTGATGTAAGTGCTCAGAGTTGAATTCAGATCCCACCTCCTCTATTTGCTACCTGGGAAATTTCAGGCAATTCCTTTGACCTTTTAAACTTGTCATTTGTAGAATGGGAATTATACAACTTACCTTATCAGGTTATTATGAAGATTAAATTCAGTAACATAAGTAAATAGTCAAGTTGCATGCCTGGCACAGATTGCAGTTTCAGAAAAACAGTAGCTGCTATTGGTATCACCATTATTATCATCATTCTTACATGGTTAAGACTTCATAATACTAGGGTTCAAACAGACCTGGGGTACAAATTCAAACTCTACCATTTAACTCATTCTCGATGTCTCAGTTTCTTTAACAATAAGAGTGTTATAGTGAGGACTGAATGAAATAATACAATGCTTAGAATAATTCCTGGCACATAACTAATCACTTAGTAAACATATTAGCGGCTGTAGAACTGTTTTCATTAACACCATCATTATTCTGCGATAGAACCTGGCCAAAAGTGTAACATATTCAAATCATTTTCAGACTTCCCCTATTATAAACAGTGCCATATACATATCTCCATTTCTGACATCATCACCACCACCACCCCACACACACAAAGCTCAGTATTTATTATTTGTTGAATTGAATTAAGTAATTTCTACTAATGATCATGTCAGGTATTTGTGGTCACTTGTTCATGGCTGGGGAGGTGCCTCTATGTTCCCTGTGTAATCAAATTTATAGCAACAGATCTAAGTGCATTTTTCATTCCAATAAAACTGATACCTAGATTTATATAAATTTTTATTAAAGAATTCCTGCACTTATAATAGCATTTTCATTTTGTGTTTTCCACACATAGGAACTCCCTGTGACTCTTCACAACATGTAGGATTTTATTGTTACAGTAAACAGAATCTACTTTAGCTAGAGTAAGCAAAAATGATATTAGAGTGTTACTAATTAGAAGGTATTAAGATTAATCAGAAGGTATTAATCAGATATATTAGGTATTCATCAAAAGTAGCTTACATTTGTCATTAAATAGGTCACAGAAACTGTGAGAGGGCCAGAAGAAGAGATACAGATGGCAAATAAGCATATGAAAAAAAGCTCAATATTATTAGTCAGTAGGGATATGCAAATTAAAACTAGAATGAGATACTACTACACAGCTACTAGAATGGCTAAAATTTTGAAGCTGACAGTATCAAATGCTGACAGCAGTGCAGAGCAACTGAAACACTCACACATTGCTGCTGGTAATGCCAAATTGCATAGCCACTTTGGAAAACGGTCTGGCATTTAAAATAATTTTTTACTAAAGTTGAACTGCCATTCATCCCAGCAATTCCACTCTTGGGTATTGGTCCAAGAGAAACCAATATACAAGCCCAAACAAAAACCTGTGCCCAAATACTTATAGTGCCTTAATTCACAAAAACCAAAATTGGAAACAACCCAAATGTCCATCAGCTGGCATATAAACAATCTGTGGTATATCCATACAATAGAATACTACTTAGCAATAAAAAGGAACAAACTATTCACACATGCAACAACCTGGATGAATCTCAAATATGAAAGAAGACAGACACTAGAGGCTATATACTCTATGATTCTATTTCTACAATGTTCTGGAAAACTGCCTCTGTTCTATTAGACTGTGATCTTCATCTTAATGTGCAATTTCTTGCACCAAGATTACATCAAAGTCAATGAACTGGAAGCGTAAATGCTACGTTTGATGAGTTTAGGGAGTAAGGTTTATCTCTGAAGGGAATCAGGGATCCAGATTGGATCAAAGGTCAATGCAGGTAGTTTGGGGTAAATCAGGGTACACAAGACTATCAACCTGAGGGCAGGGAGGAAAGGTTGGGCCTGCCGGGCCTGCCGGGCCTGCTGAACAGCATGAATATCTACAGTAATGGATCCCACACAAGTTTGTCTCCTCACATAACCTTTAGCCTCCAGAGAACATAAACTTTCAATGATCGTAAATTAAAACTGATTGCAGTCGCTGCCAAGGTTATGGTTTACCTGCCTTTGACAAATTTCCAGTTCTGCTTTGTTTATCTATTTGCAATATGCATTACTGACTCTCTTTAGCAGCTCACAAGGGCTGGCAGTGATAGAAACTACACTTACAGGTCAGGTTGACTCCAGAGTTGCATGAGTTTAACCCTGCTTCTAGTTGTTTTCTGACTAATGTGAGATTCTGAAGTAAAGGACCATCCTAATTGAAATGTTTTAACATGACAGATTTCATAATGGTAAGTTTGATTCAACTATAACCTATGCCTCATACATACAACAAAGCAACATATGATGTAAAGAAAAGAGCCTGTGGTTAGAACTCAGCAAACTTAGATTCTGGTCCCTGGACTGAACCTGTTCAGCCTTACATAGGCCATTTAACCTCTCACTTAGCTACAGGGTAAATGAAGCAGGTGGGCTAGATTCTTTCAAAGGTGCCATTCAGCTCTAATATGAATTCCATGATTCTGAGAGCAGTTGATAGTATGACTGGGAGAAGAAATGGAAGAAGCTTTCCCACTTCTTAGATTTTAGAGCTTTTAGACTTGACTTTTAGGCGTCAGACATCAGAATGGTAGGCCTCAGCTGTGTCCAGGGTTTACATTATAACGTATCTATTTTGGAAAAGACTGGCATGTGTTTATAGATGGGTTGGAAAAGTACTTAGGTTGTTCTTGCAACCACAGGCCCATAATCGAGTTTTTATACTTTTCCTTAGAGGTATATATTGCAGTGACTCACTGTAAGAAACAATATTATTGCTCATATTAAATATTCTTTAAGTAGCTTTTCCACATCTTTGAAAGAGGTGTGTTTTCTTCTAGGAAGGCAGATTTTGTTTTTGACATGGTGGTACCCCTTTTTTTTTAAGCTTGTAATCTAGTTCTTTTCATGTCAGTGAAACGTTAGTAGTATTTAAAAATGAATTGAAATAATGTTAACTAGTCCTACAGAGATTTTTGACTATATAAGCCAAAACTCTAAAGTCTTTGATGTATATGTGAGTTTTTAATTTCTTATTTTCAGTTCCTCCAGACCAGTTCTCTTTGTAGTCAAGTTCATTGTAATCCCATCACGAAAGTGTTGATCTTTTTAGTAACCTTTATCGAAGTATTGTATTAATTCACATTCCCTCACGCTAACAGACGGTTTGTATCAAACATATCATGCAGCTTAGCTCAAGCCCCATATGGAACTAATAAGCCATGCAATAAGTGGCCTTGTGTAGATAAATGTAGTTTGGAAGGCAGAGAGAAAGAGTGAGAGTGTGTGTGTTGTCTAAACTGAATTTCTCCTCTGCCAAAACCTAAATGACAAAATGATTCTGAACCCCCAGAGTCATTCCTGGCCTGGAAAAATTGTGTTTAAAAAATAGAAATAAAATTGAGCACTTTGATATTAAATTAGACTTCTCAGCTCAGTAGGAGAATGCTCACTGAGTGCAAGAACTCAGCATTTATTTCTCAAAAGTACAATCATACTACATTTTTAAATATGATCTCCAGTGCTGCAAACAGTCTTACCTAGTCAATGGAGCAGCGTTTATCAAGCTGCATGAACTAGTTAATTCCACCTGCAAGAGCTATAACATCATAGTTGATCTGCCTTATCTGGTGAAACTGAAAGTAAATATATAGTGATTTGAGATGAAACCAGCATGTTGCTTTGGAAAAATACTGTATTGTTATACAAAAAGGGCGTGTGGGAGAGAAAATCAGAGAGAAAGTAGTGAATGGAATTGACACGGCCATAGTTGTCTGTTGGCAGTCTAAGTGTACTCTTTGCTCTGGTTTTCTTTATGTTCGCTTGCTCCAATAACTAGAAAGCCAGATCTTCCTGGTTATTTTAGTATATGGATTTTCTTTTGCTAGTAGACAATACCATTTGTTCATTTTTCCAGGGAAACCACTGAACTTTGTTTCTCCCTACTTCCCTTCTAGTATAGTATCTGTAGGTAGTTTTCACATTCATTGCCTACTAGTCATGGAGTTGAACAAAAGTTTAATTGCCCCATGGAGTTCTAAACCAATCAAAGTAAACCTGAAATTAAAGGTAATTGAAACCAAAATTCCACTTAAAAACTGTTTAGACTCTTTGGGTGGTGGTGCAGTAGGAAGTTGATACAAAAGGTGTTTATTTCAGAGGCTAATTTGAGGCAGTTAGACCCAAAGCAATATTTTACTTGCCTGGGTTTCTTGGCCTCTGCCTTCCCCAATCTCTTAGAGAAAAGAGTACTTCACTCTTTTAACCTGTCCTTCATAGCTGCTTCTGCAGTTTTCTCATTCACTTTCTTGCTTAAAACCCTGGAGTAGGTTCTTAACTACTGATAAGCAAGTCGGAACTCTTCGGCTTAGCGCTCTAGGCCCTTAACAGTTTTAATGACTGCCCTCTAAAAGTCAGGCCTCAGGGGCTTCCATTCTCTATAAAAATTCTAACTGAACTCTTACAACAGTCTTATGAGATAAGTATTGGTCTTGTTTTAGAGATAAGGCACAGATTGCTTATGTGACTTGCCCAAGGTTATATATATCATATGGTGAGAATAGGCTATGATGAGTTCAGGCCTGTCGTTCCAAAGAAAGAGCTGATTCACATTGCCTGGCCTAGTGGACACTCAATAAATATCTGTTGAATCAATGAATAGGAATGTAGGAACCTAGTAAATGTAGTTTTCTCACCTTTCCCTATCCTTGTCCTTTCCTTCTTGGCCTGGTTCCTTCTTTTCCTTTCTATTTTTACTAATATCTTACCAGAGTGTTAACTTGTTAGAGAGTTCTTAATTTAAACAGTTTGAAAATTATTTGACTAGCCCAAGCAAGCAAGGAGGGAATTTGCATGGCCATGAAGCAGAGCTGGGTCTGTCACCCAGGTCTCCTGACCGCTCACATTATGTATCAGTCTCTCCATTTCACTTGACATGTGTATGTGTTTATTGCTGCCTCTCTGGAGTGCTTGCAGTCAGAAGCTTAATAAAAATTAACATTTAAAAAGTGAATTTAAGGCTGGACTTGGTGGCTCACACCTGTAATCCTAGCACTCTAGGAGGCCGAGGCAAGCTCAGGAGTTCAGGACCAGTCTGAGCAAAGCGAGATCCCGTCTCTACTAAAAATAGAAAAATTAGCCAGGCATGGTGGCACACACCTGTAGTCTCAACTACTCTGGAGGCTGAGACAGGAGGGTCTTTGGAACCCAGGAGTTTGAGGTTTCAGTGAGCTGTGGTGATGCCACTGCACTCTAGCCTGGGCAACAGAGTGAGACTCTGTCTCAAAAAAAACAAAAGAGCCGGGTGCGGTGGCTCACGCCTATAATCCTAGCACTCTGGGAGGCCGAGGCGGGCGGATTGTTTGAGCTCAGGAGTTCGAGACCAGCCTGAGCAAGAGCGAGACCCCCGTCTCTACCAAAAATAGAAAGAAATTAATTGGACAGCTAAAAATATATAGAAAAAATTAGCCGGGCATGGTGATGCGTGCCTGTAGTCCCAGCTACCCGGGAGGCTGAGGCAGGAGGATCGCTTGAGCCCAGGAGTTTGAGGTTGCTGTGAGCTAGGCCGACGCCACGGCACTCTAGCCCGGGCAACAGAGACTCTGTCTCAAAAAAAAAAAAAAAAAAAGAAATACAGTTAAGATTTTCCCCTTAATTCAAAGTAACTCTTTCCTTCTTCCTATTCTGACTCCCATTCCAATTAGTTAAGTGATAAGCCGTTATTGAGCACCAGTTATATGTCTATCCTAGTGGTAGATACTATGATGGTGATGATTTAGAGAAAGAGTAAACGTATATTAACAATGATAACAAATATTATATATTGAGCCCTTCTGTGTATCAGATATTATTTTGGACACTCTATATACTTTATCTTATTTAAACTTTATAACAGCTCTGCAAGGGAGGTAACATCCCCATTTTCCAAGTAAGGAACCCAAAGAGAAGTGCAGTGACTTATCCAAAGTCAAACAACTACTAAATGACAGTACTGGTATTCAAACTCAGATCTTCTGTATCTAAGGTCTTTCCCTTGTGTCATGATGCCTTTCATTCCCTCCTATATATACTACATTAATTTAACCTGTTAATTAACAAATAATATTTATTTATTAAGTACCTATCCAGTTAGTTAAGGTTTTCCAAAGAGAGCACATGGAAAGGTAATATAGGAAGGGATTGGGATGAGAAGGAAAATGTCCCCCTTATCCTAGGGTAATCAGAGAGGGCTTCCTACAGGAAGCAGAACTTGTATTGACTCTTTAAGAATGCGTAGAATAGGACCAGATGTAGGATGCCTAGAGAGATACATGGAGACAGGAAAGAGAGGTCGCTGCCAGAGTGGTGAGTACTGTGTATAAAGCTGTAAGGAGAGTTGTTAGCTAATATTGGAAAGTTGTTATATAGAGACGTGACTGCACCATAAATAATTTTAATATACTAATTTATGTCACCTCCCTACTGAAATGCTACTAATAAAGATAAAATAACTTAAAAATTGTAAAATCACAATGATGAAAAGAACAGAAGAGACAAGACCAGGTAATAAAGTTGACAAAATTTTAGAAAATTGCAAGTAAATAAATGAATGATAAACTGACTTGGAAGAATGGAGAAAACTGAAAGCTAAAGCCTTCAAAAAGCAGCATAACTCAAACCATAGAACTCCAGAAGGATCTGGAGGTACTATGTACCTCACAGAGTATAAGAGCAATATGTAGAGCTAAAACTAGAAGGATTCATTGACAATCTATAGAAAGGGAAGTAAGACTCCCAGTTCACTTTCCCCACCCTACATAGCCAAGCAGCTGTCTTCCCACACACCCCCGTGGGAAGATGCAGGAGGTTTGCTTTCTGAAAAAAACTGAACCCAAGAAGCTCTGAACTCTGCACTGCCTGATACACTGGGGCAAGAAGGAAGGTGCCTTACCAAAAACAAGGGGATTAAGTGAAAGTACAGCATACCAACCCAAAGTTTCCCAACTTGATTCCCAAAATGAGATCCAGATTATACTTCCAGACAGAAGATTGGAGGACTCCTCTGGGAAGAAATAATCCCAGCAATGAGAGCTACTGGGGCTGACATGTCCCTCATGAGGAGGGCTAGGTTTCTGTCTACTCATTCTACATCCAGTCATCAAGCACTGCCAATGCACAGACTTTCTTAAAAGCTCTTTGAAGTCTCACAGTCTTACTTGTAAAGATGAACTGACAACCACAGATGACTAGACATTAAAGGAAAGCCTCTAATACTAATATTAAAAAAAAAAAAGTCTGAAACAAAACAGATCTATGCCAAGTTAAGGCTTTAGAAATTTTTTTTAAAAAGAAGAGGGAAAAAAAGGGACAAAAAGAAGATATAAACCCAGAGGTAACAGAAAATGAAGAAGGAGGAGATAATATAAGAAAATTATCAGAATTAGGCAATTAAGCATTTTTATATTGAAAAGACTCACCAAGTGCCCAGCCCAATGAATAAAAGGAGACCCAAAAGAAGGCTTATCATTGTGAAATTTCAGAATACTAAGGTTAAAGGAGAAAATTCTAAAAAATTCCGGAGAGAAGAATCAGCTCACATACAAAGGATCAGGAATCAGAATCTTATCAGGTTTCTCAATTGCCATATGCAAAATTAAATGACAGTAAAGCAATACCTTGGAAATATCTAAGGAAAATTATTTTCAGCCTTGAATTCTATACCTAGGCAAGCTATCATTCAAGTGTGAGAACAGAATAAAAATATTTTCAAATATTCAAGGTGTCAAAAAAGTTACCTCTCATGCTACCCTTTCCTAGAAAGATATTATAGGATACACTCCACCAAGATGAGGCAGTAAATCAAGAAAGAAGAAGATGGCCGGGCGCGGTGGCTCACGCCTGTAATCCTAGCACTCTGGGAGGCCGAGGTGGGAGGCTTGCTTGAGCTCAGGAGTTCGAGACCAGCCTGAGCAAGAGCGAGACTCTGTCTCTGCTATAAATAGAAAGAAATTAGCCAAACAACTAAAAATAGAAAAAATTATCCGGGCATGGTGGCACGTGCCTGTAGTCCCAGCTACTCGGGAGGCTGAGGCAGGAGGATCACTTGAGCCCAGGAGTGAGAGGTTGCTGTGAGCTAGACTGATGCCACGGCACTCCAGCCCAGGCAACAGAGTGAGACTCTGTCTCAAAAAAAAAAAAAAAAGAAGAAGAAGAAGACATGAGATCTAGGAAGTAACAGCTTCAACACAGGAGAGAAGTAAATAAAATTTCTAGGAGGCTGGTGAAGGGATATTCTAGGAAAATAGTACAGCAAGCCTAGCGAGCAGCCAGTTCAGATTGGAGCAGAAAGGGGGCTTCAGTAAATAATAATATATCTTTAAGGGAAAAATGAACTCGATCGATTATATGGTATATTTAATTAGATTGAGAAGAGTTTTACAATTTTGTTAGAGTTTAGGGAGTATCTAGTGATAGGTACATAGAAAAACTCAACAGGCAGAGAAAAAAAGGAGTTACCACTTCCAGAAAAACAAACAAAATACAAGAAAGGAATAGTACGTTACATAGCTCAGCCATAAACAGCATTTATGTAGGTGTAAAGAGGTAAACACTAATACTGATTTAACAAAAAATGTGATATTTAATATATTGAGAAGATGAAGAGGGGAAGTGTGTGGGGGAGGGTAGAGAGTCAAGTTCTCATGTTCTTTAATAAAAAGCCAGTAGATCATATATGGAAGAGGTGATAAAATGTGCGAGAGAGGAGTGGTTTAAGAGAGCTAAATTCTCATCTTTCATGGTAGGAATATGGTAGATGATATCTAAAACAGGAAGGGGGTAGGAAATATTAATATAAGCATATTATTTAGAACTATGAAGGTAAAGAAGAAACAGCTAAAAGTGGTTTGCGTGGAAGAGCAGAGAACCATTTTTTCATTATAAAAGTTATAGTAGTCAGACTTGTTCAACAGTACCTGTACTTTATTAATAAAAATTAAATTAATATGTATTATGTATGCATTTCTTTTTTAGTTCTCTGTGTAGAAAATTAAAAGGTGATATGGTAAAATTTGGAGCTATGATTAAGAGGGTCTATCCTTGGCTTTGTCCCTCATCAGCTCTGTGACTTTGGACAGGACACTTGCCTTCCAGACCCTTAGTTTCTTCATTTACAAAAGGAAGAAGGTTGGAAAGATGATCCCCAGAATCTCTTTAAGCTGTAAAATTCTAAGATTTTTTTTTTTTGAGACAGAGTCTCACTTTTTTGCCCTGGCTAGAGTGAGTGCCGTGGCGTCAGCCCAGCTCACAGCAACCTCAGACTCCTGGGCTCAAGCAATTCTACTGCCTCAGCCTCCCAAGTAGCTGGGACTACAGGCATGCGCCACCATGCCCGGCTAATGTTTTCTATATACTTTTAGCTGTCCAATTAATTTCTTTCTATTTTTGGTAGAGACGGGATCTCGCTCTTGCTCAGGCTGGTCTTGAACTCCTGAGCTCAAACAATCCGCCCGCCTCGGCCTCCCAGAGTGCTAGGATTACAGGCATGAGCCACTGCGCCTGGCCTAAGATTTTATGATTAAAAAAATAATAGTCCTATGCAGCAAATGAAGGGTTAAGACCTGGGTGGAGACTTGAAATTTCCACATTTTCCTTTTTTGGTTGAAATCAGACTTGGAGAGAAATTTTCATTGTGGTCTCTGAAAAGAATTCAACACCCAACTTCCAGTGTGGAGTCTGGGGCAGGCAATTGTCTATGTACTGGCTCAAAGACATATAGCTTGGTGTTATTTCAGTATGGTTTTTTTGATATTTAATATTTTTCAGTATGAATCACAGGTGAAATTTCCATGCCATGTGTAAACAATTTCACTTTTTTATTGAAACAATGAATTCAGGAATGTCATATTGGGATATCAGCCATTTTGCTTTTATCAATATGTGGAAAAAATGCATTTATATTAATACAAGAAATGATGTCATTTCATATGGGGTAGATCTTATAATTCAAGGTCAGCAAATCTCAGGAGGTGATTTAGGTCACCAAGCTAGGTTTGGAAAAGGAAAAGAATATTTTCCCTTTGTCTTTTCAAGTACTGTTAACAATTTTCTTCTCAGACTTTGGGGTAGATGTTAAGGTAGCATGGTTTCTGAAAAGGAGACCCTGGCTAATAATATCTTTGCCATTGAACCATGTGGCCCTGGATAATTTACTTCCCCTTTGTGGGCTTCAGTTTCTCCATCTACAAAAGGAAAGGATTGGCTTAATTTTCAAGATACCTTTTAGTTTTAATATTGCATGTTTCTACTTCCAAACTTTCTGTGTGTTTTCATTTAGACCATTCACAAGACCCACTTAGGTTTGGGAGTTTTCCTTGAAAAGCTCAATATCAGTGAGAGTGAACTCTTTCTCTGTCAAGTGTCACTCACTCAGGGAAAAATCAGTTGCATACTAGATTCAAACAAAAGAAAAATTTACCTTTTTTTGTTGATAGTGGTTTTATTTTTTAAGAGAGGAAAACATTTGAAAGTTTGACTTCGCCACTCTTAAATTTAAGTGCTGAAGAACTGATGCCCCTTCATATTTGTACATGAGTATACAGTTTATAAAGTTTATAAACTTTCTTCACACATATTACGTCATTTGGAAAACACATTTTTCAGGGCCATGTTGTCCACTGACTGTGTGTTTGATGTGAGGATGCGTGTGTATAAATGTGCACATATACTTCCCTCTGTTCTCCATGATGGTGTGTTAAGGAAGCAAATGGTGGTATCAGAGATAGAGTGAAAGGAGGGAAGAAACAGACACGTGAAAACCATTCAGCAAGTTATCCAAAGTACACAGAAGGACACTTAATTTTAGAAAATTGGCCTCTGGCAGAAATAAGTCAAAGGACAAATCTCGCCCACAAGCCAGTGGTTTTCTTTACTAGGTCTCCAGCTGTGTGCTCTGGTTCTGGATGAAGAGGAAAGTTAGAGACTCAAGAGAAATATAGAATACAGCCTCTGTCAAAAGTGACTTGCTATTTATTTGTTTAGTAGCGTTGACTGAGCACCAGCACTATGCCAGATGCTGTTGGAATCAGAGATGAGTACAAGATGGTCCTTACCCTTGTGTATATAAAGGGAAGGGCCAGTGAAGGAAAGGGAAGCTGCCAGTGTCTAAAATGAGATACTGGTTTTATGGTATATGTCCTTAGAAGTGGTGTTAGCAAACCCTACCAGGGTCTAGGAGTAGAAAAGCAGGGTAGATACAGGGGTCTTTGAAATATCCTGATCCCACAATTGGTCACTCCTAGTCTTCTCCAAGTTTAGGGGACAAAGGAGCAGTAGAAGGGGCTACCACAGCTGGGTGCAGTAGTTCACGCCTGTAATCCTAGCACTTTGGGAGGCCGAGGCAGGAGAATCGCTTGAGGCTGGGTATTCAAGACCAGCCTCAGCAAGAGTGAGATCCTGTCTCTACCAAAAAAAAAAAAAAAAAAAAAAAGAGGCTACCTTTAAATACCATCTCAACTGGTAAATGTATATGCATATTTATACACACGCTCATCCATACATCAAATACCTAGTAAATGAACAACACAATGTAGTTGATAACAAGATCATACATTTACATTTCCTTTTGTGGAGTTCAAAAATCAACTTGGTTAGTGCTTCATTTTTCTGAAGTATTGCCTATAATCTGCCAAAATTTCTTATAATTCTATTCTTTTGCCTTTGCAGCTAAGATACCAACATGGACTAGGGACTCCAGACTTGAGGCAAACCCTTCCTAACCTGAAAAACTTCATGGAGCATGGACTAATGGTCAGGTGGTGAGTACCCGTATCTCTGATAACCAGAAACTGTAATGTGGATCATGATCCTGAAAATCTTTCCTGACTTCCATGTTGCTCCATACCTGTCTCTGGGTTTTCTTCTGTAATAAGATATCTAAAGAAAAGAAAAGGCAACCATCATAGTTGGGTAGAGCTAAGCTCCAGTCTGGCTAAGGAGGATGAAGCACCCTTAGAGGGAGGAGGGCTTAGGTGTATTCTTTAAACATTGGGAAGTTGGCATGGCAGAGAATCCTTGAGTGCATTGCTGAGACAGACTGCAGGACAGCCAATATGATTGAGGGAAGAGAGACATGGTGCCCCTAGGACTTCTCCAAAGACCAAGCAGATAGAATGAGCATCAAGATCATTGACTATCCAGACAAGGGAGGAGGAAAGCAGACAAAGAGTAGGTCAGGTTGTTAAGACCTAGTCTGAGACCAGGGGATACATTCTGAGATGTTTCTTACATTTGATGTCAGTGCTTGTTGTACCATGAGGACAAGCTGCTGTTTAAAGTGCTTTGTCGGGATAGACACGATCCTTTTAAAAAGAGAAGGGGAGGAGAAATCTGATACAAAGAAGGCATTAGATTGATTCACTTGACTTATTAATAAATAAATGGAAGTCTGTTGGCCTAGCCATTTAGTAATTCTTGAATTTTGAATCCTTGAGTGATGAGCAATCACTTACAAAATCACATGAATGGGAAGCAAGCTTTTAGAGTTACAGGGAGTGAGGAGGGCAGGAACGATCTGTTGTGAAGAGCACTGGCTTCTGATCCCAGGTCTTTTCTGATGAACTGTGTGGATTTGAAGTCCTGCTTCTCTGAAATTTGATTTCCTTATCCATAATCCCTGCCCAGCTCATCTCACCTGTTTGTTGTGAGGATGAAATTAGATGTTAGATGGAAAAACTGCTTGTGGGGAGGGAAGTATCGAAACAATACTGGTTTCATTTTCTTCTGTGCCCTAAGGATGGGCCTTGAAGATAATAAGAAAGTGATATCTATGGTCAATCTTTACTTTGTTTTGATTTTTGTCCCATATGATCCTCAAAATGGCAAGTTCAAGAAGTCTAAGATTAGATCTAATTAGATCTAATCTTAGATGGGACTTTCCTGTTAAGCAGATACACAATTGTTTAAAGAATTCTACTCAAAATATCAAAATAATTACCAAAGCTGGGTGTTGATATGGACCTGGATGCCTTGAGGAATTGAGTTTTAGTGTAAAATAATAATAATAAAAGTGACCTAGCAGACATTTATGTAACAGTTTCTCTGTGTAAAGCCCTGTGATAGGCACTCCTGGAGGGTAACAAGAAGTATAAGGCTCAAGCTGTGCTCTCAAGGGGTTTGTGGTCTAGTTGGAAACAAGGCCTATAATTCATGAAAAGTTTTCTAACACAAATGGTAAATAACCTAAAATAGTGAAAAAAGAAGCAACCCACAACACTACATGATTAATCACTAAGTGAATCTTGCTCAGTATGGATAGCAAATTGTCCCTGTATCATTTATTGAAGGGCCTGTCTTTTCTCTACTGATTGATAGTGCCGTCTGTTTCACATACCAAGTTCCTTTGTATACATGGATCTGTTTCCAGGCTCCCTGTTCTACTCCATTGTTTTATTTGTCTATCCCTGGGCTAGTATCACATTTTACATTATAAGATGTAATTTCTATAAGTTTTGTTGAGGTTTGGGGAGGCCCAATAAATAGCATCCCTCTTCCACCCTGACATTTGGAACCATTTGAGAGTGAGAATAAAAGAGACAGACCAATACAAATCAAAATGTCAGTTTTACTATTGATAAAGCTGCTTGGCTTAAGATCTGTAATAAAAAGGGCTTGCAAAGATACCACTCAAAATCGAACTTACCCTCATAATCGCAGTGTCACTGGCGAACCACAGGCTGTTTGTCCCTGAAGAGGCAGGCCCTCGCTACATTGGCAGATACTGATCAGATGACTCCTGCAGAAACCCAGATAGGGCTGAGCCAGAAATACCCAGCTTCTATTTTGCCCTATAAATCCACCAATCAGAAAAGTCCCTTCTCCTCTGAGAGAGAGTGAGAGGATGCAGAGAGCCAAGAGTGTTACTCCTTAGCCATATTCCTTCATAGGAAGGGGAAAGGAAGATGTTGCTATCTGGTAGGGAGAAGCTCCTACTTCATGTTCTTTTTCAAAACTGCTGGCTTTTCTTGACTTGTGAATCTTATTTGAGTGATTTGACAGCTTTATGATACTGAGTCTTCCTACCTTTGAACATGGTATCTGTTTATTTATTTTCTACCTTTGAAGTTTTATAATTTTCTTCATAAAGGTCTTATGCATTTTTTATTGGGTATACTTAGTCCTAGTGCCTTACAGTTTTGCTTGCTGTTTTAATTTTTTTAGTGAATGATGGTGTTGTTTCTATTTTTATTATATTACTTTTTCTTATTATGTTTTATTATGGCATAGGAGCAGTGATAGTGGGTATCCTTTTCTTATTCCTGACTTGAAAGAGAATGCTTCCAACTTTTCACCATTAAGTGTTATGTTTTTTTCAGGTTTGGGTAGATATCCTTCATCAGCAAAAGAAAAATTGTTTCTATTTCCAGCTCACTAAGAGTCTTCTTTAATCATGAATGTGTGTGTTTGGAATTTACCAAATGCTTATTCTGAATCTACTGATAGAATACTATATTTTTTCTCCTTTAACATGTTAACATATTAATTATTAATACATTTTCTAATGTTAAACCATCTTTGCCTCCTAGGATACACTTTACTTAAGTCATGTATTACTTTTTCCTGCATTATTGAATTGATTTGCTAATTTTTTAGTATGTTTACATCTACGAATTGAAATGAGACTGGCCTATAATTTTTTTCCTTGTTAAAACCTTCTCTGATTTTGGTTATAACATGACCAAACATGCTGAGGTTGTAACAGCCTCATAAAATACACTGAGGATCTTTCCCTTCTTTTCTGTTCTCTGGAATAGTTTATATAAGATAGGAATTATTTATATCTTGAAGATCTGATAGAACTTAGCAAAACCTACTTTTTTTTAATGTTGGTGTTGAGGGGGAAAATGCAGATTTTTAACTACTGATTTAATTTCTGTAATGATTATTGGTCTATATATGTTTTTCCAATTCCTCATTAACTCTCTCCAGTCTGATTTTTAGTTCTATGGGTATACTCAAATTCCCTTTTTCTAGCTAGGTGTCTATTGAATTCTAAACATACACCCAAGCCCAAAGGTCACTTTTCTATCCTTATCCTGCTCAGCATGTCAGTGGCATTTGCCTTGCTGGCCTTTCCTACTGTCTTGAAACTTTCCACAGTACTACTTTCTCCTGGCTTTCTCCTCTGGCTGCTCTTTTTCTGTTTTGCATATTCTTCCCCTTCTACCTACTCTCAAAATATTAGAGCTCACCATGGTCCCACTTTGGTCCTCCTCTCTTTCTCTCTCAACTCCCTTCTTGTGTGTTCTTATTCATTCCTGTAGTTTTGAAAACCATCTATATGCTTATGATTCCCAAAGTTTGGTTTTCAGCATAAACCTCTCCTGAAGACTCTGGATAGCCAGAGACCTACCTGACACCACCCTTCAGAGTATCACAGGTACCTCAGCCTCAACGTAATCTAACACTGTCCTCCCACTTACCTTCTTCCTCTCAGCAAATGGCACCCTGTCTACCCAGTTGCTCAAACCAGGGAATCATCCTTGACTTCCTTCTTCATTTCCACCAGATCTAATCTAATTCATCAGCAAACCCTGTCATCACTACCTGCAAAATATGTATCAATCTGACCACTTCTCACCACCTCTAATATTGCCACCCTAGTCCAAGCCACCACTTTTTCTTACCCAGACAGCTGTACCAGTATAATTTGTCTCCCTGATTTCACTCGTGTCCTGCCACTCTTCATTCTCCATAATGAGTGATCTTTGTTAATTTTAGCTATATCTTAATCACTCTCCAGCTTTGCTGGCTTGAATAAAATCCAAGTTGTCTTCCATGGTCTCCCTGTCCCCTGGCTCATCTGATATCACTCCCCCTCCAGTCTCCTGTACTGTTGCTCTACTGGCCTCTGTTTAGTTATGTGAACAAGCTCTTTCCTGTCTGAGTCACCACACTCACTGTTCCCTCTGTCTACAATGTACTCTCCCTGCTCCTTCTCTCCTACCACCATCCTCACTCATCTCCTCTTACAGAGGGAATAGTTTAAAAAAAGACACAGCAGCTTTATTGGCAAAGAATAGACCACCTTGGCTGGAATGCAGATTTATTTTAGGAATGAGGAGAATCTGGGTTTTGTGGTTCTTTGGCAGTCCTTTTTAAGGAAAAGAATACAAAATTACAAATACAATATTAGAAAAAAAAATGACTTAGAACAAGAAACAAATCACAACAAATTACTGGAACTTTAGAGATCAGGTCCCTTTCTTCTGAGATCTCTTTAGACAATTTAGCAAAAATATTAACATAGAAATGCTTCTTCATTGCAACGTAACTGCCTTTCCCCTCCTAAAACACTCTGATTTCCAGCAACTCTCAGTTCTAAGGTACAGAGAAATTAAATGACTTTCCAGGCATGGTTGACCCATGAACCTGTAGCAATTAAACTAGAATCTAGGTCTCTTGGCACCGATGTCGAAACCCATTAAGCTCCAAACTCATTCATTTATGTAGTGCCCCTCTGTGCCAGCTGTGCCAAGCACATTAACACTGAATGAACAGCAATGTCCCACTTTATGGTACTCTAATTAAAAATAGGCTACTAAGGTAGATGCAGAGTATAGCAAAATGAATGCTACATAATGGTTCCAAGTAAAGGCCACAGCAGAAAGCCAGGCTGGAAGTCACAAAGCTAAACAAAGCCGGAACAAGCACTTTTAGCCTCAGAGGAAATCTGAGAATTTCCAAGAGCAACTGTGGAATGAGGAGTTACCTCCCAAGCCTGTGCTCCTAAGGGCAAAGGGTAAAAAAACTCACATTCCTAAGGGAGGCTCTTACATCCTTTGTGAAAGAAAACACTTCCATTTTCTGTGCAGTTGTTACCATTCACAGACTGGTCCTTGTGGAAGCAGATTGCTGTATGTTCTTTTGGTGTCGAGGATTTCAGACTGGCTGAGGGTTAGTGCATTCACTGAATTCCTTCTTATGGTAAGCTTCAAAGTTATGTGACAGCTTGTTTTACTTTGTCAAGAAAAGATTGTGATAAAAATTCTTTTAATGAAGTGATTTTTTTTTCTTTGCACATTACAGAATTCTTAACTAGTATCATAAGGCTCTACCTGATTAATCATAAAATGAACCCCTTTTTCCTCATGAACACAGTTGCATAGGGCACACTTCTCAGTGATTTATGCCAGTTCTTTCCAAAAAAAAGCCCCCATTTTCTCATCCTAGGATCACAAACCCAGTCGTAACTGCCAAGCAACACAATTTTGAAAAGCAGAATTTCAGCTCAGAGGCCGTGCTCTTGAATACTTTGATTAAAAGTCACCAGAATGCCATTTAAACATCCCATTTTTATTTCTTTTACTACTGACTACAAAGTGGTCCCAGACTCAAACTAACATGCACATGCACAGCTGATGCTAGTGCTGAGTTATGGTCAGGGAAGAATGTGCACGCAAGCTGCTGCTTGATGGCTGTCGGTAAGACGATAAGTTTAGAACTGAGTTGAAGTGATTATGTGCTATGGTTGCTGTGAATGCACTGTGTGATGGGGCCACAGTATCCGGGTCCTGAGACAACGTCTCAATTACATCTCTCCATCACTCTCCTACCCTGCCTCCACTGACCCCAGACATAACACACTCATTTCTGACCTCAGTTCTTTACTCTGACAAGTTCCCACTACCTAGAATAGCCTGCCTCTTCCTCTGCCCTCTCCAAATGGTGCTCTCACTTGAAGGTCCAGGTCATATCCTACCTCACTGATTCACTCACTGCCTGCACAGTGGCAAATAAAAGTATGTATTCCCTCAGTAGCTTCTCCCTCCAGGTCTTACCCACTAGGCTTTTGAGCAGTTTGGGGTTGGGGACCACATCTCTCTCCTCTCTGTGGTCCCAGCCTGGCATTAGGGAAGCATTAGGGACAGCCATCTGTCCTGTTCTAGTCATGTAATATCTCCTTGAACTTGCATTCAAGGAGCTTATAGACTAATCAATGCAATGAAATGGGAACACAAATATATATAATAGAAAATAGAAAGTACAAAGTGCTGTAAGAAAGGTAGATAAATTATTTCAAACATTCAGAGGAAGCCCTTTACTTCCTGGTGTGAGGGGTGTGGACAAGCCTTCACTAAGAAGATAATATTTGAGTGGACCTGAGGCCAAAGAATTTGGACATGTGAGGATTGGAGTATAGGGCAGAGTAGGTTAAGAAACAGTGACCCAGTTAAGTAGAAAGCACATAAACTATGAATTTGAATACCAGCACCACCACTTACTGTCTCTGTGACTTCAAGCAAATTTTAGCTGTCTGCCTCAATTCCTTTATCTATAAAATGATATTAGTGCCTACCTGATAGTGTTGCCATATGGATATTAAATATGTAAGTATCTAGCATACCACCTGGCACTTAGTAATACTTAATAAATGGTAGCTATTATTATAAATACGTAATGAATAAATGAATCATAGTTACTCTGTTTTAAAAATCAAATCCATTCTTTGTTGTAGGTGTTTTGTTTTTCCTTTAAAATCTGTAGTCTTCTTACAAATAGATATCGAATGTGATTCTTGTTCACATCTTTAAATGATGGCTTGTGCTCTTGAACATTGATAGTGCAAAATATTCACTATCTCCCTCTAACTTTCCCCAAGTCCTTTATAAGACCCTTCTGAAGCCTTAGAGATATGTACCCTACAAATCTGTTTGCCAACAAACTTTTCTTGGTACCTGCTTTCTTAGGTAACTCTTCACCCACAGTTAAAAGTTATGAGTAATAAAAATCTCTTAGGTGCAAAACTAACTATATTTTTATTTAGGCTTGCAACAACCCTGTGAGGGAAGCCAGGCAAGAATAATGATCACTATTTCACAGATTAGAAAACTGAGACTCAGAAACAAGAAATGACTTGCCATGATCACATAATAAGTGATAGAACAGGGACCAGAAACCCAGATCGTCTAACTCCTAATCCCGTGTTCTTTTCACCATATCACAGTGCTCTTACTAGGCATTCTGTTCCATCTGTGCCCTACCCCAGCCCTCCTAGCTCCGTGCCACCTGTATTCTAACACCTATTACCTTCCACAGGGAAACCCCCAAAGTCAGATCCAGAGCACTGGAAAGATAACTGCAAATTCAGGCAGTAGTTCTGCTGGAAGCATTCTCTGTTGCTTATTCTATCCCGCTTACCTCAGAGAGGTAGGAGACTAAGAGTCATAAAACTTTGTGAAGAATTTAAGAACTTTTAGACCAAAAGAAACAAGAATGATAGTATATTTCAGCTCCATTGATTGAGAAACAAGAAAACTGAAGAAGGAAGCACATGAGTTGGATAAGTGGCCTAAGACATGTTTGCCCATAGTGTTTGTCTTCCTTGAATGTCATATTCTTTTTTCCAAACAAGACATGATAAAGGTAGGATGTCAAAGACATCTGTCCCGTTTTATTCATGAAATTTTCTATTCTAAGTTTAATTTTTCCTGATTATGAGGCTTAATTCATATAAGGCAATGTGATACAAAGGAAGAAACACTAGATTTAGGAATCAGAAAATGTGGGTTCCAATTTTAGCTCTATCACTTAATTTTCATAAATTGTTTTGAGTATCAGTTTTTTAAATGGAGTTAGTAGCACCAG
This sequence comes from Propithecus coquereli, assembly GCF_000956105.1. Taxonomy (NCBI): domain Eukaryota; kingdom Metazoa; phylum Chordata; class Mammalia; order Primates; family Indriidae; genus Propithecus; species Propithecus coquereli. The sequence goes on from NW_012147897.1 coordinate 5,529,309, forward strand.
CCCTATTTCCCAAGCATAGTCTTATAGAGCAAATATGAGACAATGTCTGTCAAAGTGGTTTATAAACTAGAAAAAGCTATGCAAAGTATTATTATGTATTATTCATGTATTTGACAATTCATTAAGTGACTCCTGTACGTATAGCATTATTCAAGGGACTGAGGAAGATTCAAAAGCGTAAGATTTGCACTGCCTTTGCTTAGTTGACAGTTGTTTAGTTTATGATCTAAATTATTTTAAATTAGATAAGACAAATTAAATATTTTGAAGGACATGACTTGTAAAAATATTTCTATGCATTGTTCACTCTGTTTGGTACTCAGAGCCTGAGACCCAACTATAGTAGACACTGGGCTGCAGTGAAGGAGCACAATTTTGGACTGACGTATTTGATGTGTTAGGGCCAGGCAAGCCATTTTTAAAGAGATTGAATCAATACCAGCGACCTTGGTAAGGACAGAACACTGAGAAGTATCCTTGGCCATTCAACAGTGTCTGAAATATTACCCCAGATTCCTTTAGTGTTTAACAAACACCAGTGTTTAATGTTGGAAGAAGCAACTTGTGGCTTTATGTAAGGCCATGTTATTTTAGTGGTAAAATATCCAACTAGTGTTTCTGCTGACCTATTTCTGATCTAGTCTTCCATGTTGGCAGATAGAAACAATCAAGTTCAACAGCTTTAAACACAAGTAGAAGAAAAAGAAAATACCTAAGAACTTTGGCACATTTTAGGAATTTTTTTTTTTCAGTAAACTGAGAATAATGAGAATCTAGAATAAGTAAGCCAATCTACTTTCTGTAAGATCAGAGTAATGATATGATAGTTCCGCTTTTAAGCCAAACCATTTGAAACCTTTGAAAATGAGGCAGCATCTGGTATTAAAATCTTTAAAAATCCTGACTTTTTAAAAACAAATTTGCCCCCTTCCCTTCCTCTCCATCATGCTTACGCTGAATTCAGACTGAATTCTGACAGGTGACCCTCGAGGGACTTAAAAAACATGTCTAGCTGACGTTGGATTTTAAATTTAGATCACATAACGTTGTCTTTGAAGTCTCAAGAGCCTATTTAAGGTAGCTGCATCAGATAGGCTTGCCTTTGAGAGTATTTCTTGCAGGCCAGCATCCCTAATATGAAAAGTGAGGCCTAGTCAAAAATGAATGAAAAAGTTTTATTGGTCTTACTTACTCTAAGATAGCTATTTTAGAAGGAACCTCGACAAGTCATCTACTTGCCTCTAGACAGGAACACACAAGGCATATGGGTATCTGTAGTATTTTAAAAGACCTTGGGGGACCAGGCTTCTTCCATAACTCATTCCAGAGTTTAAACACCCTGACTTCAGGAAATTCTTCCCTGTATTTAACTTACAGACCCCCTCCTGCGGTTAACACCCATTTCCACCTTTTTCTGTCTCCAGTCAGGATGGAGAACAGCTGGCCAACATCCTTTGTGCGCTAACCCTCACCAGTGGCAGAGGGCACTTGAGTATCCCCTGCTTTTCTCCACCTCCAGCAACCAAGCCTTTGAACCAAACTGAGATTTCTTTTCTCTTTGTTTTTATTTGTGTCATCTTTATTTCTATTATCTCCTTTTGATTATGAAGTAATACATACTCAATGAATAAAATTTGGAAGTTGCAAAAATATGCAGAAGAGGGAGAAATAATAGCCCCACAATTCAGGGACAAAAAACTCTATTAAATTAGTCAGTTTTCCATGTAGTCATATCTAATTCAGATCTTATCATCTATACCAGCACTATACAATAGAAATATGAATATAGTATGAGCCACATATGTAGATTTAAATTTCCTGACAGCCACATTAAAAAAGGTAAAAAGATACAAGATAAGTTAATTTAAATAATATATTTTATTTAACCTAAATAAAATCCAAATTATATATCCAGAATATATATTCTGGATATATAATCTTTTTTAAAATTATTAATATTTTATATTCCCTTTCTTCATGCTAAGCCTTCTGAATCTAGTTTATACTTACAGCACATCTCAAATCAGACCAGCCACATTTCAAGTCCCAGCAGCCAGTTCCTAGTGGCTGCAGTATTGGATAGCGCTGTCCATAATGCTGTGTGTACCGCTTTTTTATATGTCATATCTTAAGCATTTTACCAATGTCATTAAAAGCTTATTAGCATCATTTTAATGGCTACGTAGTATTTTCATCATTTAAATGTACTATAGGTGTATATTTAGACAGTTTTGTTTTCCGTGTTGTAAGTAACCCCATAGTGTTCTTTTTTCTTTTTTTTAATATTAATTGATTATTTCTCAACACATATCCTCCCCCCCCAAAAAACTAATTTTTTCCTTTTGAGTGCAACTAATTAAACACAAAACAGATAAAACGTAAAACAGATACATTCACTGAGTATCGTGTGCTCTATACTAAGTTACATTGGAAAGTGGAGGAGTGGATTTCAAGAAATAGAAGACTAGGTCCTTCCCACACAAAGCACTATAGTGTTCTGATTATTGGCTTACTCTCTGTCTTCTCTAGTAGAGTGGGAACTCCTTAAATGATAAGAACTTTATTTCATACATCTCTTTATTTGCAGAGCCTCGTAATCTGTTAGGCAGTGAATGTGGATTTCAGCAACGTCTACTGAAATATGTGTTGAAATGCCAAGTAATCATATTAAGCATCAGTGGGATGGTATATAATAATTGCAAGTACTGTTTCAGGGTTCAAAGAAATCACTTTAGGTTGGCACGGTTAAAGAAGGTTTAATAAGGAGTTAGGACTTGAATTGAGTTTTGGAAAATGGGCATACTTAAATGAATAGGAGAGGCAATTAGTAGAAAAGCTACTTAGATATTCTGTACTAAAAAGTCTGTTTTTTCAGGAGGGATTCTTTAGCATATGCTAATAAGTATCAGTAGATAAACATCCTTCTAAATCTAATGCACTGTGCTAAGTTTCAGGAAAACTTAGAAATATGGTCTTTTCCCATCAAAAGCTGATAAGGGTTTACAGCATTAGAAATGATCACTAGCTACTTCAGTATGACCTTTGAGTTTAAGCTAAATTTACATATAATTTCTGTGTTTCAATTTTGGATTTGTTAAAGATCACTTTACATGTTTATTCAGTGATTCTTCTGTCAGTGGATAGCAATATATAATATGTAATATCATTACAGCTAATATCAAATGACTGTTACTACAAACCAGGCACTCTTCCAGTACACTTCGAATGTACTATTTAGTTAACACATTTAACCCACACAACAACCCCGTGAATTAGGACCCATTTTCCTCTCCCATCTTACAAATGAGGAAACTGAGGAACCAAGGGATTAAAATACTTTATATGTGACACAGCCATCAAATGGAGGAGCTAAGATTTGAACCCAGGCAGAGCAGTTTTAGAACCCCTGCTTTAACTATTACACAGTACAGCCTCTCTTATAACTATGTTAAGAATAAAGTGCTTTACACAAGGGATCATTTAGCATCCGGTGGTTCCAGAAAAGGAATCGCATTACTCCAGCCTTCTCCTGGTTTTCTTCATTCCTCTCTGACTCCCCCTTATCTCATTTGTAGGCTCCTCTTCCTCTACTTCATCATAAAAGGCTGGATCTCCTAAAGGCTCAGTCCTGGGCCCTCTTTTCTCTCACTTTATCCTTAGTGTAGATAAGTTGTGATATCAGACCTGTATTCAGATTGTTTCCTATACGTCTTCACAGCACATTCTACATGCCCACCTATTTTTCTACCCATCTTCCATCCCAGTCATCATAAGCCTCATGGTTTTCCAGTGTGCTCTGTTTTCAGTAAATGAAACGTCTTTCCATTCTTTCACACTAACCAGGAATCCTGGCATAACCCTTGGTTCCTCCTTTTCCCTCTCACCCCTATATCTAACCCTAGCAGCTCCTGCCAGTTTTCCCCACTCTACTCGTCTGTATCTATACATTTCCATTCTGGTCCAAGCCTCCATCATCTCTCTCCTATACTGCTGCACAGCCTGCAGGCTCCCAGCATCCACTCTGGGCCCCCTCCAGTCTGTTTTCCAACTGCAGCCAGAGTGCACTTTCTAAAATATATATCTCAACCTCTCTCTTTCTCTCTCTCCCTCTCACACCCCCCAAAACACACACCCTTGCCTAAAACACTTTAACAACTTAGAGAAAGACAAACATTCTAAACATGGCCTATGGACTTCTGCATGGTCTAGACTTTTTTCCCTCTCTAGCTTCATCTTCTACCATACAGCTCTTCACTTGCTGACCTTTGGGATCTTCAAATATTGTTCTCCTTTTTGACATAGTTGTTGCCATATGTTGTTCCTTCTGCCTGGAAGATACTCTCACCCACCGACCCATTCTTTACCTGGTGAGGAACTTTACTAGCCCTTTGAATCTTGGCCTTTTCTGAGTCTATTCTCCATTGCAGGCATTAGTCCATGTCCACTTCTGCACAGCGTGTGAGAGGTTGCTGTTTTACATTTATGTGTCTGATTCTGTCTTCTCCCACTAGACAATAAGTTCCATGAGAGCACGAACCATGGATTTTTTTCAATTATTATTGTATCCCCAGATTCTAGCACAGTGCCTAGTTTGTAATAGACACTCAATATATACTTGAATAAGGGAGTAAATCAATTTGTTAATATGTTCTGTTAATATGCATATAGTTTTATACTACACCTTTTTAGTAGTGCAGAGGACCACAGAAGAGAGGGTTTCCTGGATGGCATCCTTAGAGTCCCACAATCTCTTACTAAGCAGTGATTAAATAGCAGCTAACTGTAACTCAAGCACTTCTGCCCAAGGCCTCCAGCCTTTCTGAAAATGGTGGCAGAGCTGTCCATTTTTCTTTTAAAATATAATAACAAATGACTAAAGCCCCATGGTTTGGTTCATGTCAGAGTTTATTAGAAATTTGATGGTAGTTCAGTTTTAGCAGTATCTTTCAAAGACTTTGTTTCTCAGATTCTGTCATGGGCCTCAGGAGTCTAACACTTCCTTTAGCTCCCTTCCAAGTCTAGTTTTAAAATTCTGAAAGCATTCTCTGACCAGGGTTTTAATTCCCATATCGAGTTCTTTCTGGGGCTGGGCTCTGTGAGATTGCTATTCCTCTAGTTTCCCTGGCAAAGGTAGAATTTTTTTGGTTTTTTCCCCCTAGTTTTCAGCATAAACAGTTTATTATTCCCAAGTCTCAAGTGCTGTCCAGACACTCCAAGGGGTCCCCAGGTATCATTCCTGGCATCTCTTTCCTGTTCTTTACATGTTTTCTTGTAGGATGTTACTTAAGCTCTATATAAATGACATCAAGATGGGCTATGTCTGTTTCTAGAGACCATTTTACAGTCCTCATAATGTCAGTTGCCTGACTGTGATTTCAGTACATTAATTTGTATGATGATTTCTTAAAGTGAAGGCTTATCAGTGAAGTGGTTGACTTGACCCCTCCCAGGACCTCTCTTTGACTCCCTGGAGGATCACTCTGTATTCCCTGATCCCAGGAAACTCAACCTGGAGACTGAACGGGCCTCCGGACAGGCTCTGGCCTGTAGGCACCCCCTTGCCCTCTGACCACTGGCCCGTGCTGGGGCCGCCTCCTCCGAGCTGCAGGGCCAGGCCCTCACGTCACATAGCCGGGGGAACTGGATTTCCTCAGCTTGCTTATTTTGTCCTTTGCCTATGGAACTTTCTCTTTCACAAATTCATCTTTCCATCACTACTCAGTTTAAATAAAATCTAAAGGCCCCCTTGTTCAGTTGTACCTTTTTATATTCTGTTTTTATTTAGTCAGACTTTGGCAGAAAACTTTCCAAGCTGAGCCCAAGGGAAAAGTGACCATTGGCACAGATTTTAGCCTGTGCTTTTGGCCCAGTATTTTGTTGCGTATTTTTGTTAATATCCAGAGTGAAGATTAAACACTTACACTTATCTGGTAACAGTGAGAGGCCTTTAGATTGCTTGCCTGTGGCCTGAAGACTGCATGCTTAGAACTATTAACCCTCAGCTACCTCCTGGGAGATAAGATCTAGCTGTTAAATTTGGCTTTCCCAAAAGGATGCTCTGAGTTTCTACTTGATCCAAGAGAGGGAGAGGAGAAAGATAAATCCCAGCCTTTGCTGAATTTTGAAAAAGGATAGTAGCCTAATTTATGGAGGTTGTTTTTTTGAGAAAACTAACTTTATGTCATAATTTCTCAGCTGCCAAAAGACGTAATTCTGCCTTAGCTTTGCCTTGGCAACTAGCTTTTGGCACTCTGTGCAGCCCTGTCGTTGCTCTGCATTATTTAAGCAGTAATCTTTAAGAAGGTGAGAAACTATTATTGCTTTTTAGTACAGTTGACATGATATTGGCGCAGAGTAGTACCTAGAGCTTCAAACATTTCTAATGGCCGTAAACCAACTTAAACACCTCCATGTAGAGGTCTCACTGCCATGAGGTCATAGCTTGCTATGAGGGGGGAGAAAGAAGAAGATCAAATGTTGTTTAAAGGGTTTTTTTTTTCTTTTTAAGTATTCTTATTCCACCGAGTTGTAGCTGTAGAGTTTGGCCAGGATCCAGACAATCAAGATTTAGTATTTTGACCAGCTGTGATCTAGTAATGTTCCTCAGAGGAAACATTTTGTAGGGGAGGGAAAGACACATATTTGAGACTGTGAATTGTACTCTTTCCTAATACTTTACAGTGTGAGATCTGGTTGTAGGCAGATAAAGCAAGCACAAGTGAATCTGAAAGAGAATAGGGGAAAAAAAAACCACCTGTTCTCAAATACTTAAAAACTGACTCTAGCTTCAAGAACTCTCTTGATGTGGTAAATCTTTACATTTTTTATTTATTTCATTTTCCCCTAAGTTTCCACATTTACATCGTTTTGTGGCAGAATTCATTTCTGTTCATAATTGATGCTTAGAATGCCTAACTGTATAACAAGTCCTAAAAAAATCAAAAAAGCCATACAAACTTAACACAGGCAGGAAGAGAAGAGAAGGAAAAGATACCAATCCACTTGACCTAAAAATTACCTTCTGATTCTCACCCCTCCCTCAAATAGAAATAGAGATCAAATGTAGGTGTTTTGGTGGCAACAAAAGAACTTAAAGGTCCTAGGGATTGAGAGAAGGGAACTAACATTTATTTAGTCAGACTGGCTTGGTTAAATCACAGCTTTCCACCTAGTGGCTTTGTGATCTTGGTCAAGTTACCTAACCTCTATGCCTCAGTTTCTTCATCTATAAAAGGAAGATAATGCTCATAATACTTCATAGAGTTGTTGAGGATTAAATGAGACCATGTATAATGCTGTTAACAGCGCACTCAGCCCATAGCACTTAATACATTTTAGTTGCTGTTGTTTTATTATTAATAATAATTTATCAAGTACCTACCCATTGTACTAAGAATTTTACTTGTATATCTCATTTAATCCTTACTGCAATAACTATTAGGTGGATATACCCATTTTACAGAAAGGGAGCATAAGTTCAGAGCAGTGAAGTAAGTGCATCACCAATGTCCTATGTTTCATAATGGTGGAGCTACATATGGAGTTCTGGAATGTAACAAACCGGAGATGCAGAAACAGGAATCACATTTGACCAGTGCTTTCTTACTTTGTTTTCTCTCTTCCCATCTCTTTTCTGTAGAAGGAGGGTATAGCTTCAGGCAGTACAAGCAAAAGAAAGAGGAAGAGTTAGGGGAGATGATGGGGCAAGGATGGTGGAGTAGGAACCTGGGCCCTGTCATTTTCCAGGCTGGCTTCATGGCAAGGCATTTGTATAACAGTTATAAAAGGACTGAACATGGTCTTCCTCATTCAGGTCAGGGAAATAGAGGATTTCTCCCTCTTGCAAAAATTCTCTCTCCCTGAAGCTAAAATCATACAGAAAAATGATGTATCAGGGGTTTGGGGACAATTGGAATGTACTTCACAGGATTCTGGGAAGTTCTTATAGTCCCTAGCAGTTGGTAGGTCATGCAAATAGAGGCATTTTGAGCACTTCTACTTTATTCAAAGCCTTGCCCACCTCATGCCCCCAAGAAAAAAGGGGAAAAAGGCTGGAATGATACTTCACATTGAACAGAATAAATCTATTGATTGATTTGGTACTTTTTCTCCAAAACTCTTTCACACTTGCCTTAATTTTTTATTTGCTTCTTGCTGCTAGCTCTCTGATGTACAGAAATGGAGATGTGGCTGGGTGGGAAGAGTTCTGTTTGTTCCTGCTTTAAACAATATGCTGTGTAGGGGAAAACAGTGGAGGAAAGGAGATCTAGATTCCAGTCTTTCCTCTGCTGCCTCACCCCATGTTCCTGTGCAAGACACAAATGTCTTTGAGCCTCAGTTGTCCCTTCTGTAAAATGAGGATAATACTTTTGGAATTTGAAGCCTGTGGAAGCTAATCATAATGACAGTAACCACAGTTACTGCTGCCATCAGTGTATATGCCAGGCATTCTGCCAAGGATTTTAAGAGCATTATTTTATTTAATCCTTATCATAGTCCAATGATCTAGTTCACAAAGGAGAAAACTGCCCATAGTCATAAAGCTAATAAATGGTGAGCTCAACCTTAAGTTGTAACTCCAAATCATAGTGGCAGAGCTGGGAGTAGAATCCAGGTCTTTGCACATCTTTTCTCGTTACCTCCACTATCCCAGAGAGAGCTGAAGAGATAAGAAAAGGTAACTGAAAATAATAAGTAAGGACTCACAGAATGAGAAAGAAATTAGTCACCTTAATTCAGAGAGCTCAGAGAAAACTTGATCTAACGAAGCCAAATTGAAACCAGACTGTCCTCCTTGACCTCTAAACTCCAAGTCACTTGGCTTCTCCCTCATCATGCTATTGTTTGTGACCATAGTATATCCTTTTTTACTTATAGCAAAAGGTTTATTATGAAGTAATTTAACAGTCTCTGGTGTGGTTCAATTATTCAACAATCTATGCTGTGTTTCACTAAACTGTAGCCTAGTAAATTTGCAATTACGATATCTTTGGGTGGTTGTTTTTTAATAAATCTCAGCATTAAACCCCAGATGTCATGTTTCCAGTTTGGACGTAAGCCAAGCTGGAAGAGACATCCTCTCAAGGCTAATGGAGATGAGAGGGCGTGCAGTGAACTGGGGACTGGATCCAGATGCTTGAACCTCAGGCTCTGCGCCTTCAGCACAGATAGGGCCCCTGGTGGGAGCGGAGGATAAAGAAAAGCCACCATGTTTCCTGCTGCGTCCACTCCTCCCCAAACACCCACATTTATGCTTTTGGTCGTTTTTAAGAATAGAAACTCCCTATAAGTTTTTCATCACAACCTAAATGAATGTACCAATTTCATGTGATAAGTTGTCACCAGCCTTTAAAAATTGGTCATATAATTAGTAAATCTATGAATTTTCAGTCTCTTTATCTAACTGAAATAATCATGAGGCCAGACTGTAATCAGACAAAACGAATCTCGAAACCTGCTGTGCATTCTTCTTTTCTGATCTAGCATTTGCCTTTTCAATTGCTACCTTTCTCTTTTTCGGCAATAGTCGAGGTAAAATCCTCTTTTTTTCCTTCAGCTTATACTAAAATATATAATGAAGGGTCTTTCTCAAAACCTTCTATTAAATATGAAAATCAACATTATTTTATTAAAACTTATGTTTTTATACAGAGATGCTCCAACAGTTTATTTTTTAATAGTAGAAGTTTAGAAACAGCCTAAATCTACAAAATTAAGGGAATAATTAAGTAAATTATGATATTCCATTCAATGAAACAGCCATTTAGAATTGTATTTACCAAGAGGTTTTAATGGCATCCAACAGCAGTATATAGCATTGTGTATATATGCCACAAACACATCTTTAGGGCTTTTTAAAAATTAAACACACATACATACATAAAATCAAAGTTTAAGAGGAAAATGTCCTAACTAGTAATTGTTATTTGGTAGGTGATAAGCTTACGAATTTCATGTTTTTATACACCTTATATTTGTGGGGTTTAACTGTAAGTATTAACTATCATAATAATTTAAAATACATGTGTGTTTATATGTATTTTAATGTAACCATCTAATATTTCAGCTATTTAGAGCTCAGCTATCTTTAAAATCTGAAATATATCTAAGATCCTGGAAGTAATAAAAAAATTAATTCTAAGCAGCCAAAACTAATGTTACAAAACTCACGTAATAAAGCATATTATGCCTAGGACATCTCCTGGCCCATCGCTCAAATCCTGTTTACTCTTACTTTGCACACAATTCTTAGGACCTCTGCTTTACAAGAACACAGCAAACTAGCAGCAGAATATTTAAAGAAGAAGAGAGCAGCCACTGCAGGCAGGAGCACCGACACAATCACACTGACCATCTGAGTGAGAGAGGACACAGAAAAACCCCAACTTAGACTCAGACTTCACTCCAGACTCATGTCCTGAGAAACAAATGTCCCTGAAAATCCTATGGTCTCCTTACTGTGTCATCACTTAGTCACACATGTTCGTATCAATGGCCCAAAGGCAACAAGAAAATACCTTTTTTGTTCAACTTTTTTGAGGTTATAAGAAAGGCTTTAATAAAAATTTTTGAAAAGTTTCATCTCACATAGCTAAAAATGGGGAAAGAGACAAAATGTGGTGATAAAAGGATAATCCTGGCCAGGGGCAGTGGCTCACACCTGTAATCCTAGCACTTTGGGAGGCCAAGGCGGGAGGATCGGATCACTTAAGCCCAGGAGTTCAGGACCAGTCTGGGCAACATAGTGAGACCTGTCTCTGAAAAAAAAAAAAGAAAAAACTTTTTTTTTTAATTAGCTGGGCATGGTGGCATGCACCTATAGTGTTGGCTACTCAGGAGGCTGCGGCAGGAGGATGACCTGAGCCTGGGAGGTGAGGGTGCAGTGAGCTATGGTCATGCCATTGTACTCCAGCCTGGGTGAAAGAACGAGACCCTATCTCTAAAAAAAAAAAAAGTAACCTCAGGTATGTTATTGCCTATCCAAAATAACTCATTTTCTTATCATTCTTAAGAGAGACCATTTTACTGGTATTTGGATTTTCCAATTTGCATCTGAATTCATTACCTGAGTTCTCATAAAAATCCAAGGGCACTGGAGAAGAATGTCACAAAATCAGGATGTCAGAAAATACCAGTCTCCACCTCTCAAAGCCTTAGAATCCATCTGTGAAAATGGGAGTATCATACCATCTCAGACAGAACTTGTGGGTAAGTGAGAAGGCCTGTGCAATGGCGTTTAGCTTGATGTGTGCCATGTCATTGGCACTTAGCAAGTCTTAGTTGAATTTGAATATGATGTTCCCATGTGGGACAAAACGGACAGCATGGGCCCTGGAGTTAGACCGAATCTAGTTCAGATGTGGTTCGTCAACCATGAACAGACCACATGACCAACCCACCTACCTACCTTCTTCACAGGGCACGTGCAAAAGCCGGTGTGTGCAGGGCACCTTCTACAGTGCTCAGAACATCATCAATGCTTGGGAAAACGGTCGTTCCCTTCCCGTTGTAGTTGGTGGGGGTTAGGGAGATGTCACACTTCACTTTTCTGTTGTGCAGAGCTGAGGAGAACTTTCAGAGTCTCAAAATCAGTGAGGGATACAAAAACCCCTCTTCCTCTTATATAGTAAATACATCTAGGTGTGCCCCACGCCTGTTCCTCATGCCCTGCCTTTTACCAGCTCACTAGGGGCCCAACAGAGAACCAAAGCCGGATGCCTGGATGGAGGGTGACGGTGGCAGCCAGGGTCACAGCCATGAGTGGCAAAGCACCTGGCTTTGGTCACACACCAACGACATCTCCTCAGGCTGGTTCACCTGGTGCTTCCCACCCTTCCTGGCTGGGCTGCAAGCTTGGCTTGTCTGCGCAAAATAGACTGTGGGCGGTCTGATGCTCTGTTGTGGTTTGATTACCTAGTCAACTTGCAAAATCATTTAGAGAGGGACGCTGTCAGCAAGTGGTAGAGTAAAAACAAGAAGGTTGGCAAAAATGCATAGCTTACCAAATTACTGTGAGTTTTGACAACATATTAGCTGAAAACCTAGATTAAGGCCAGCAGATTTTGCTGTTTTGTTTTGTTTATCTTGAGAACTAAAAACGGTAATTTACTGATCTGCTTTCCCAGTTCTATATGCACCCCAATGACCACCCCTAATTATGAAATCTCTCCTGGCACCAATACTTATAACCAAGCAAAGGAATCCAGCAGGCCCACAGATTAGAAGCCTTGTGGTTGCCTTTCCCAAGAAGAATAACCCTTGCTTGGGTGTCTGGGACCACAGATATAATCCAGTATCAGAAAAAAATCTGAGAGAAGAGGGAACAGGGAGAGGCCCCCGGACTTGTGGCTATAGACACAGGTAGAGGAACCCTAGAACCTTTCTCTTTTATTAGGGCATGTAGTACACTTGTCATTTGAAAATGTATTATTTGAACAATTAGGGATGTCTTTCTGCTGCAAGATTGGCAGCTCCTTGGAGGCAGGGCCTGCTGTCTTGCATCTATCTCCCCTCTGCAAAGCCTGACACATATAGTAACTATTTGCTAGGAGTATATAGGTTCAAGTCCTGCCTCTACTACTGCTTGGTGGTTGCCCTTTTACAAGCTACTTAAGTTCTCTGTGCATGTTTCCTCATCTGAAGAATACAAGTCAAATGGATCTTCTGTTTGTACCTCCCTCTGCCTCTGGACCCAGTCTGTTTATATAGTTGTATTGAAGCTAACTAATTTCATCCACATACAATATCTAGAACTGTGATCAATGCTCCCAATGTGGCTTAACTAGCACAGTGTATAACATAGCCATCATTTCCAGGGGGTAGATACTCTATTTCCATTAACTGATTATTATTTATTATTTCAGACTTAAGTGTAATAATGCATGTCCTCCTTTCTTGACAGGGTTTTTGTAAGGACCAAGTGAAATGATGTATATGGAATTGCTTCAGAAACTATAAAGCTTTGTATAGCTGAACAATGATTATTTTTGCTGGCCCAAAGATATCTTCCTGAGAAGGAGCTCAGGCTCAAAAGAAGAAACCGAAGACTGAGAGTATTGGCTAGCCTTATAAAGGAGAAGGCATTTCCCAAGTTAATTTTTCATTTTAAAAAAGTACACACACTCCCAAAATAAAAATTTTAAAAATGTTTTGAAAAGTACCCTTTATCCTCTCTCTGCCCATTCTCTAATGCAGGGTGACAGCATTTGGGTGTTGGACAGGCTGTTGGCCAGCAAATCATGAGGCAAGTGTTCTAGTCTAGCGTTGCCACTGGCTCACTGAGTTATCATGGGCAAGTCATTTGACTTCTCTGCCAAATGAGAGCGACTGCTTTACAAAGATAAAGTAAGAATTGATATTAAAAATGAGAATAAGGATATTGAGAGCCCTTCAGAAATATGAAGTTGATTATATCCCTCGTGGTTTTCTTTCCGTACCAGTCCATCCAGTTACTTCAGACCTTCCCCAGGTGACATGGCTTTCATCCCCCACCCTTCCCTGGGTCCTGTTCTCTAAACATATTGCAACATGTCTGTATCCTTCTTGAAGGAAGCTCCTACAGGTGGACCCAGCGTGCCTCATGTTTCATACATTCAGACACTATAATAAATGCTGTCTGAGATTGATTATTATTTATTTTTATTATCTCAAACCTAAATATGCTGTTTTCTGTCTCTGGATCCGGAAGGCTTAAGCCAAGTTCTGAAGCAGAAAGTAACTTCTTGTTTTTGTTTCTCTTCTAGCGACAGACATCACACTTCCAGTGCAATCCCTGTTCCAAAGAGACAAAGCTCCGTATTTGGGGGTGCAGATGTAGGCTTCTCTGGAGGACTCCCTTCACCCGACAAAGGATATCGAAAACGGGCCAGCTCAGAGAATGAGAGACTCCAGTACAAAACCCCTCCTCCCAGTTACAACTTAGCGTTAGCCCAGCCTGTGACCACCGTCCTTTCCACAGGAGAGTCCGAGAGAAAGACAACATCTCTGTCCTCCTCCTTGGATACCTCCTTGGACTTCTCCAAAGAAAACAAGAAAAAAGGAGTAGATCTGGGTGACAGCTTAAATGGAGGCCATGTGAGTGTGAGTGTGCACACTAGCCAAGAGCAAGGAGAAGCCCTCTCTGGGCACCTGGCCACAGTAAATGGCACCCTCCTGCCCAGCGAGCAGGCTGGCTCTGCCAGCATCCAGCTGCCAGGTGAGTTCCACTCAGTCTCAGAAGCCGAGCTCTGCTGTGCCGTGGAGCAGGCGGAAGAAATCATTGGGCTGGAAGCCACAGGTTTCACCTCAGGCGATCAGCTAGAGGCATTTAACTGCATCCCAGTGGACAGTGCCGTGGCAGTCGAGTGTGACGAACAAGTGCTGGGAGAATTTGAAGAGTTCTCCCGAAGGATCTATGCACTGAACGAAAACGTATCCAGCTTCCGCCGGCCACGCAGGAGTTCTGATAAGTGAAGTGAGCAGTCGGACCAGGGCAGGGTCGCTGCCTAAAATGAGGATAAAGCTGCACTTAACCCTTTGTAATAATTATGCCACAAAATGAATATTATTGGAGGATATTCCTCGGGAAAACAGACTTTGGGAATAGAGGAGGGACTCAGGATCATTGTGGATCAGTGGGCCAAAGTTAGATTTTGCTTTCAAGATTTGCTTTCCAGGCCTGGTGATTATTTTAAGGTAAAAGTCACCCTCTCATTGAAAGAGCTTGTAGCTCGAGTCACCTGTTAGGTATTTGTCTGCTTTTTATTTAGCGTTCTATGTTATCCTCAGAGGGAAGATGATAATATATAAATAATATAATGAACTCACCTTTAGTTTCTCATAAGCATTTGCCCTCACCATAGTTTATAAAACTTTGGGAAAATGGAATATTCAGAAACAGGTTTCCAATATTTACTGGAGGGTCTGTGGCCATCCATTAGGTTCATGAATAAGAAGCATGGCGTGGTCTCCTTGTACCCGGGCCCATCTGTCCCTGCCCCTCAGGGACCGCAGTCAACCTGTAGACCCCACTGTTGCCCCACCTTCACAGTGGACAGGCTGTGTGTCCTGAAAACTAAGGACATCACATTCACTGGTTCTTTAACCCAGGAGCTTGATGTCCCATCTCTTCTAATCGGCTACAGCCTGCCTTCCACCTCCTCTGCCATGCCCTTACTGTGGCCCCCAAATTTGGTGGAAAACTTGCCTCTGGTAGATCTCAGGGGATCCTCCAGGACTCCAAGGTTACTGCAGTCAGATGGCGTCCGCTCCCCTCTGGGGCCCAAAGTTTTTATGTGGGCGGATGCTGTGGCCAAGAACTAGGCAGGCTTTCTGGCAATGCACTCACCAGACAAAAATTCCTATATATAAATCACATGTTAATTTATTAAATTTTGGTCAGAAGGAAGGCATTGTATATGACAAAATATATGTAGAAAATCAGGCTGTCCAATATGCAAACTGCAAGGCAGTTGAAATAGTTGGATTAAGAGACTAGATGAGGCCTAGAATACTATTGGTATGTGTGCAATTTCATAAATATTAAATTATGTTTTTGAAGTCCAATTGTCATTCCTGCATTCAGATTTCATTTACCGTTGCTTTATACGTTATGTACCCAAGGACACTGCCTCAGGGTTGCAACTCTTTAAGGAAAATTTATCCGTATATCCATGTATTGTATAGAAGAATAAAAATTGAGTTTACTTCGCCCGATCTGATGTTTTTTCTTTGCAGCTTTGAAATTCCTCTTGAACCTACATCTCCATATGTTACATCATGACAGGACTAGCCTGAATGAAAGCTGGGGCTGCATCTAAGCTGATGCTGTTGACTGCATTTGAATTTACATATTGTCTAGCAACACAAACACTTCGCAAGCATGCTCGCCAGTGGCTGCATTTGTCCTGCATAACAACGTAACTCACAGATCTCATAGTCATTTCCATATTTTGTGCACGCATTCCTGGGCTCGATTTTAATTTACAGCTACATTGTTATTTTCTGTGTAGAGAACTCACTACATAATAGAATTACTATGTAGCTGACAAACCCAACTCTCAGGCAGTTGAAAGCTTTAACTTGATATGAAGAAATCCATCTTATTCCACATGAAGAGATGGGGCTACGTTAGCCTGGAGCAGAAGCAGTGTGCTGTCATTCCTTTTAGAGTCAAAGAGGGGAGAGATGGGCACCGTCCTGGATGTGCATCATGCTGCGGGCTCCTCCCGTAGAGTAACAAGTAACATTTACCAAACAAATAAAAAAAGTTTTTGAAGGTCAGTGTGAATATTGAAGAATGGATTTATGATTTCCCCAGACATGGGGATGCACTTTAAACTTCATGCCGAACTCCTCAAATGAGGTGCCTTCAATCACAGGCCCTCCGGCATGGCTCCGGCACCACCAAGCAGTGGGACCACTCATGATTAGAGTTCATCTCAATTCCACACAACCAGATACAGCCTGGAGCTCTGGGGTTCCATCTGTCAGTCTCCCCTGTGTAGACTCCCTGATTCTGGGCTTCCTGGCCTTCCCGGCCCACCGCATGGAGCCCTGGCCCTGAGTGTGATCAGATTGCCCAGAACTGGTCAACAGTGGGCAACGTGTTTGCATGACCCACGCTGTCCGGTGATGTATGCCTCAAAACACCACTTAGACTTGGGTTTGTTTAGTTTGGGCTTGGGGTTTGTTTGATGTCTGCAATTGCTGCCATGACCTGGGTAGAACCTACAGGATTACATGTCTCCTGGGAAAACTCTGTTTGACATTTTCCAAAGCTGCAGAATTAGTTTGGCCTCTTGCTTAACATGGCCAGGGCCAAAATAGAGGATGAGTTATTATCTCTTGCTAGTCTTTTTAATTAGTTTTGTAAATCGCTAAGAAAATAAAATTTGCTTGGAAGATATAAGTTGAAATGGAAACTCATTACTATCCAATTCTGAACTGCTAAAAGCCCTTTTGGTTTTCACGTAGCCCAGACACTTCTAACAGCCGGCAAATGTTATCAAATGAATATTTGATTGTGTTTTTTCTCTCCACTTCCCTTTAACCATTTTAGAAATTCCAAAGATTTTTTTTTTCTCCCAGAATATTAGTTTTGGAAGATTGTATCCAGCTATATTTTTTTAGCAGTTCTAATGGTGCCCATTTATCCTGACCTAACCAGTTACTTAAATAATTTTTTAAACCACCACCAATAATAAATGGCATGTGAAACAAATCTGTTGGTAATTGGAAGAAAACTCAGCATCTGTATTTATAAAATAAAATTGATTAGTATTTATTTTGCGAGTTAAAAGTGTATGTTATTTCCCTGCTATGTTTGAGTCCTGTCCTCATTGTTTTGAATTTCATACTGAAGCCAGGTTAACTATGAAAACTTTCTTAAACAGCCAGCCATTTGGCCTTTATTGAGGGTTCCCTGCCCCCACCCCTGTGAGTGTGTGTGTGTGTGTGTGTTTTGTATGTGTATGTTTGTGTTTTGTATGTGTGTATACACACACACACGCAAGGGACTAGGCTAAGCAAGGTTAATATGGAGATTAATAAGCCTTGACCTCTGCTGCCACAATCTCTAGTGGGGGCACAGGTATATTGGTAATTAATGATAATTCAATGTGACGAATCCTCTGATGGAGAGATGTATAGCCATGCAGTGGAATGCAGAGGAAGCCATTAATTCTGACTCAGGATCAGGAAAGATTGTGGAGGTAATGCAGATTGAAGATAAGTGAGAGTTCACATTAGAGATGGGGAGAACATCCCCACGGGCAAAGGCCCAGAGGCAAGGGAGGGCCGTGTGTGTGTGTGTGTGTGTGTGTGTGTGTGTGTTTGGAAAACAGCAGGAGTTTGCTGTGCTTGGGGCCTGAATGGGCAGGAAGAAAGGTGAAAGGAGAAATTGAATTGCTGGCCAATGGGAAGGACCTACTATGGCAAGTAAAGAGATTTGGATGAATCCAGCGGGCAACTGGTAGGTACCTTTCCAGGCTTTAAAGAAACAGGTTAGATCTGAATCATGACTAGCAGGCAAATTGAGTCTGGATTCCAGGGATACTCACTTGAGTCTGTTTAATCATCTTTCCTTTTTGTTTGGGAAAAAGTCTGAGAAAGAGGTGCATCCTTGTGTCCCTGATGTTTCCAGGGTGCGTATTGAATAAATCTGGCTTTCTACCGTGTGGTATGGAGTGCAGCCAGCGTCCATTCTTTAGAAGATGGATTCTGAATACCCCGTGGCAATTCTACATCTCTTTGTAACTCTGCCACTTTGAAGCTATGACCCTGGTCAAGATATCGAACTTTTAAGAACTCCCATGTCTTAATCTGTAAAAAATGGGAAAGGATTCTGCCCTACACAATTATGTTTGTAGGGGACTTGAAACATCGAGGGTACACGGTCAGTGTTGGTTCCCTTTTGTCCCGCGGGAGGCCACTTTGCAGTGACAGAAAGGAGGCCTGAGAATTGTTACCGGGTTTCCTGTTCCAGCACTTGAGCATAGCCACTTAACCTCTCTGAATTTGGCTCCTAATCTGTGAAGTAGGGATAATACCGCCCACCCCCCACCCCGGGTTTGATACTGTCGGAAGAGATAAGCGTTAATGAAATCACTTACTGATCTTCATAAAGCACGACGCACACTGGGCAGAGTTAGTCCTCACACAAGGGTTCCGTGTATGTAGCAGGCTGTGGCGGGGTGGTTGAATGCAGATAATCGCTCTGCACACACTGAGAGTGTGTATGGGGCACAAACTGGTCTTTCAAAAACCTAAGCTCTCAACAAATGAAAAGTGTCTCAGGTGTTTTGGTGGTGGGTGGCCTGGACATAGGCTGAGACATGGCCTGTAAGCCTAATTGGCCTAATTTTTGTGTTTCTAGCACCTGGCAGATGAGCTTGCTCAGGCCCCCTGGCCCGTGAGTGAGTGCCCTCTAACACGAGCTTCTGG
This sequence comes from Propithecus coquereli, assembly GCF_000956105.1. Lineage (NCBI taxonomy): Eukaryota > Metazoa > Chordata > Mammalia > Primates > Indriidae > Propithecus > Propithecus coquereli. Next base: position 5,548,230 of record NW_012147897.1, read on the forward strand.
CGGCCTCGCTGAGTGCTGAATTAGTGCCCAGAGCCCTTGATTTTGCTTGAAGTGGATAACTGTCATTTTCTTTTTTCCTGTTAGCACATTTAATTACAGTTTTTGTAGGTAGACAGCTCAGCCTTGTGGATTTTAAATGAATAAAAAATACATGTCTATAAAATAATTCCACACTTTTTAGAGGCCAGCAATGTCAGCAATTCAGAAAAAGAACGATAAAAATGAGTCTAGATAAAAATGGAAAAGTCAGCCAACTGGTGAAAGAGCCAAGCCCAGGCGCAGAACTCCGAAGGGGAGAGTGGCAGGCTCAGATCCTTTCGTTGTTGTGTAAAACACACTTCTAAGGAGCTCTCGGTCCCTGTTAAATTACAAGTCACAATTGGGAAAGGCATGGAGGCTGGGAGGGGGCAGAAATAATGGATCCCCTGATCCTGAGAAGCAGATAGAAGCACTCGGGAAGGAAGCAGTCCGGGGGTTTTGAGTGAGGAGCACACAGCCCAGCAGGCAAGCAAGTCAAGGGGATTCCACTCCCAGCGCTGCCGCTCACTGGCTGTGTGACCCCGGCGAGGTGTTGGACTTCTCTGAGCCCACTGGCTCTTCTGTAGAGCGAAGTCAGCCCCTTGCTCAGGTTTTCCTTTGAGCCTGGACAGAGGCTTCTCTTGCCCTAGGAGCAAACTTGTATTCATTCTTAAAAACCTATCTCTGATCGCCTTGGGGTCCAGAGCATGGCAGAACAAGAGAGGACTCTCACCTGTCACTCTGCCTGTTTGTGAAGAACTTGAGGCCACACCATTTAATGACAGCCTGCTTCTGATCAGGGTTTGTATGTAGAACAGCTACCACCCTGCCATCTACTCAAAATCCCTGACATGAGGGCTTGTAAAATATGTAATAAAAATCCATAAAACAGCTAGCTTAAAAAATTCAGCTCAAATGTGACTTTTATTCTTCCTGAGGATAGATCCCAGTAATCAGAAAAGGATACATTGATTTCAGTTTGATAGGAAAATGCATAAAATAGTTTAAGGAAGTATATGCAAAATGGTTAAAATAAGTTTTGATGCTTTAAGAGACGAACTTGTCCTCTCAAAAATGTACTTGCAGAACTTTTTTGTTTTAATTGACCTTATTCCTCAAACCAGCGTCACTGTGTGTTTCCAGAGACTGCTTGCTCTTTGGGTCAGCAGCTCAACCACGGTTCATTATGACGCGAGCAGACTCCCAGGCTACTTTATATGCAAGTGACATGTGACCATTCGCTCATGCAGATGTCTCCAGAGCTCGCAGACCTCCAGGCCAGACCCTTTGCTCCCCAAAACTTGCCAGTCACCTTGACTTCTCTGCCCCCAACCCTTGCCTAAGCTTTACCTCCAGTGGCACACAGTAGGTGTTGGCGGGAACGTGAACACGGTAGACCACAGACCCCAGCGTTTTGTGACTCATTCTTGTGTCTGTCTCTTGGTCCTCTGGGAGCCCTGTGGGGCCTAGCGTTCCCAGAGTCAGCATCGGAAATCATTCATGACCTTTAGAGGCAGGACTGACCCAAGATCAAATAAAACTGTGGAGCTGGGCTTCATAAACAGTAAGAAGAGGTGCGAGATTGAAGGATGATCACAGATTCTCAGTAAACACCCCGAGCGGTAAGGTGCCACCACCAGCTGGGAAGCGGCACAGGCCAGGAGGCCCTGCTGCCCTGCCTAAGGACATCTCTGCTGCAGTCCCTGCTTTTGCTCCCTGGTAACAAGGTGACCCCTCAAACGTGTTTCCTGTCCACATGATTGCATGGGATCCCGAGGACAGCACTCAGGATGTGAGCAAAGCATTTCTATCGCTACCTGACCCAGGAACCCACAGGAGGTCCCTAAGGGGCGTGACTTACCCAAGGTCACATATATGCCAAGGCCTCACTGGAGCAGGACCAAGCCTGACGTCTCCTCAGGGGCCTTTTCTACTGCACCCCAGACCCTACTGAGGCCCCACAGCCTGTTCCCTCTGCCCTACCCATCTGGACATCCTGCCAGCCACAGACAGCTCTTCCCCATTCAGCAGCCTCTCACTAAGAAGGAGCAAAGCCAGATGTGGTGGTGCGCACCTGTAGTCCCAAATACTCGGAAGGCTGAGGCCGGAGGATCGCTTGAGCCCAGGAGTTTGATTGCTCCTATGAATAGCCACTCCAGCCTGGGCAACACAGCAAGACCCCATCTCTAAAATTAAATTAAAAATGAGGCGTAAATCTGGGAGGACATTTCTGCACAGGGAGTGGAAAACCCCGGCACCTCACAGCATTGCATTGTGGGGCATAGTGCAGCTTTGAGAGGGGGAAGTGTGTATCTGCAGCTGCTGGAAATGTGATATAACTGTCAAAAGTCCATGAAGTTGGCCATGTCAATTGTAAATCACAAACATACAAGATAGAGGGGGCCAGAGAAGCAGAGAGGCGACTTCGAGGACTCACCTTAGCTGTGTCTGACAGGTAGTCAAAGCGGGTGAAATGGGGGCCCAGCTACCAAGAAGAACAAAGACATTGCGGGAACCTGTATTCATTCATTCATTCGACAACTAGCTACTGATTGCATTACTGCATGCCCAGCGCTGGACGAGGCTCCAGGGTGAGAAATGCACAAGGCGGACGCAGTCCCTGCCCTCAGGAAGCTGAGACCCGCAGCCCAGGAGAGAAGCTGGGGTATGAGGTAGTGGGGGAGGGGAGGAGTGGAGCTGAGGGTGGGGTCTGCGCACAGGGTCAGCAGGAGAGAGGCCACAACAGAGGCCCAGGGAGCTTCTATCCAGGCCAAGCACAGGAAGAAAGTGGGCAGAGAAACAGGAGAGAAACCATGGAGACAGGGAAGGGTCACCAGGGTGAAAGACACAGGGGCTATGGGAGGTGTGGACAGGCCCTTAGCGACCTTCGTGGGAGCCCGTGCAGGGTTGGGGGGCAGGGAGGAAGCAAGGGGCATGGGTGGGAGGCCGTGGGCTTCCCCACCTAGCCCCTGATGAAAGACAGCCTGGGATGGAGGCCTCAGTGGAGTGGCTGTCCCAGGGTACAGGCCAGGCAGAAGGAACAACGGAAGGGTGGCTTGGAGCTTCTTGGGCCTTTTGAAAGAGATTCCTGAGGCTTAGGGGAGGGGCTTGGCTGGCTGCCCCTGGGTTCACCGTGGCTAGATTATAATCACCTCCTTCCCAGGCTCCATTCAGCCATTCTCTTCCTCCAAACCACTTCCACACTGTAAATGCAGTGACCTGTCCTAAACAGCTCTAACCCTGTAAGAACTGTTAGATAAAGGAAAGCATCAAGCATTTACTTCCCTCTGCTATATGTATTGTACACATTAGCCAACCAGAGTTGGTGAGCGGGGAGTCTCTCTTATAGAAGTATTCCAAGGAGAAAGATTCAGAAGCGGTGGGGCGCAGTGGCTCACACCTGTAATCCCAGCACTTTGGGAGGCTGAGGCAGGAGAATCACTAGAGGACAGGAGTTCAAGGCTGCAGTGAGCTAAGATTGTGCCACTGCACTCCAGGCTGGGGGACACAGCAAGACCAGGTCTCTTGAAAAAAGAAAAAAGATTCAGAAGGAATAATAGAATAGAAGTAGGTTATCTCCACTTTGCAACTCTGAAGATTTAGTGCATCTAAGACAATGATCATCAGTGGCTACTAATATCACAAAAAGAGAGGCAATCAGACATTTTATGCCTCCTGATGGAAAAAACAACACCTATGAAGTATTCTTGACAAAACTTTGACCCTGAATATAATCAAACTTCTATCTGTACTGTCCAAATACAGTAGACACTAGCCACATTTGGCTAAGGAGTATTGAAAAGTGGCCAGTTCAAATTTCAATGTGCTGTAAGTGTAAAATACACACTGAATTTCAGAAACTTTGTACAAAAGAAGAATTTAAGTAATTTTATATTCATTTTTATATTGATTATGTGTTAGGATAATATTTTAGATATATTGAGTTAAGCAAAATATGTTATAATTAATTTCATCAGTTTCTTTTTGCTCCTTAAAATGTAATTACTAGAAAATTTTAAATTACACATGCGACTTGCATTTGTGACTCACATGACCTGCTATTGGATGGCACTACTCTGGACCTAACCACCAGTTTATAGGAAATTCAGAGGGTAGGTGAGCATGTTAACACCTGGAAAATGCAATCAGAAAAATTCAGACTGTTGGAAACTCTGCAGGACAAACAACCTGGTTTTTCCAATAAATATATTGAAAGAAAAAACAGAAAGAAGGGAAAATCTATTAAAGTGAGACTGAAAAGATATATGTGAACCTTGTTTCCTGTAAACTAAACAAACTGAACAAAAATGGACAATCAAAATGTAAACGCTGACTAAATACTATTTATATTAAGAACTTGTTACTTTTTAGGTGTGATAATAGTATTGTGGTTATTTTTTTTAAAGTCCTTATTGCTTAGAGACACACACTGAAATACAGCTGAAATGTGCACGTCTGGGGTCGTGGGTGGGGCGTGAGCGGCCATAGATGAAACAGGATTGCTCCTGGGAGCAATCCACTCCCCGGGCCTTCTAGCACACACCCGCCCTCCAGCCAGGCGGGCGCACTTGTCACTCCCAGAATGCTGCTGCCTGTGACTCTTAGGGCCTTTGCCCCATGATGTCTCCGCCTGGAATGGCTTTCCCCTGACCCACGGCAAACCTCTCTTTTGCCTTCATGCCGGAGTCCAGCCATCCTCCTTCCCTCTTTGAAGTCCTTGACACCTTCCCCGTCTCCATCCCCACCTGCACCCCACAATAGGCAGGCCTCCCCCTTCCGTGCCCCCACCACCTGTATGTGCTCCCACCCCAGCCCTTCTCGCATTTCCGGAAGTGTGTGTTTCCCTGTCTGTCACCCCCAGCAGGCTCCGAGCTCCCAGAGGGCAGGCACCTGACTTTAAGGCACAGCTGGTACTCAGGAAAATTTGATAGGTTAATATTGGCGCGTAGAGTGCCCATTTTAAAGATGAAGCAGTTGAGGCCCAGAGAAGTCAGAGTCTAGCCAAGTTCACAGAACTAAAAAGAGAGCTAGGACTTGAAACCAGAACCTGAGAGTCACTTCGCCGCATTACAGCAGAGCTGCCGGCCACCGCGCCCGGCATTCGTTCGTCCGTTCGGCATTGATTGGGCGCCCCCTGTTGGTCTGGCGCTGGCGGGACAAGTCGCGGGGCAGGGCTAGGGGGAAAAACCACAGGCGACCATGAGTGTGACGTGAGGGTTTGCTTTGTCCTGGGATCTCAGGCGACACTCCTGGGGAAGGGAAATGTAAACTGAGACTTGCAGCCAGACAGAGCCATTCCAGGCTGAGGGGACAGCGCGTGCAAAGCCTTGGAGCAGGAAGGAGCACGGCCCCTGTGAAGGCTCCAAGGTGCAGGAGGGTTGGGGGTGGCCTGGGAGTCCTGCGCGGGTCTCCAGACGACGCCCCTCCCCTCCCCGGGCTGTTGTCTTCCGGCGGCATGTCGCACGTTGGTGTCGATAATCTGTTTAACAGTAAAAGACCCCGGTCCCTCTGGCTGGCCCCTTAGCACTCAGCTTTAGTGCTGGCCCCTCCCACTGGCACAGGAATAGGACCATAGGTGGCGGGTTTTAATTTACAGTCACAACCCAGATGCGCAGATACGTAACTTTATTTCCCCATAACTGTCCTCCACCAAAGTTAGGAGTGCACTTTTCAGCTCGTGCCACTTCAAAGCAACTGTCGTCTCTGGTTAAAACTTATCCTCTGTGGGTAAGTGCTCAGATTCTTGCGTCCTCACGCCCCCAGCCCCCAGGTATGGAGCTTTTGGCAAGAGCTCCTCTGACCTGCCCTGTGTGTCACCCCAGGAGGCTGTGAGCTCCCAGAGGGCAGGCGCCAGTGGCTCATCTGGGTGTCTAATGCGGGCCTCCACTGCCCAGGCCCTCCCACGATCTCACCGTGTCCCTCCCACCAGGCCCACCCCCTCTCAGTCCTGCTCTGCCCCTGGGGCTCAGGCCCCTGGCCCACTTCCCCCTGCTCTGTGAGGCTGCCCCGGGGCCCTGCCTGGACATCTCCCCTCTGCTAGGCGGCTGCCCGGCACCCTGCGGAACACGGAACTGCCGGGAAGGCTCGCCCGGGTCTTCCTGGCAGGCCCTGGGCAGTCAAGTCTCTATTTCCCATTTGGAACCCAGAAGGGGACAGAGGCAGGGGAGGAAGGGCCTTTCTCAGGCCCCATCAGTCTTTTGACTTCAGGATCTAGCTTCCCCTCTTCCAAATAGCACCCACTACAGCTGTTCAAACTTTCACTTCTGTTTCCAGAGGTGAGAAAATACTCCTACATCATCACCAGCCTGCATGCCTCTGTCCTCTACGCTCTTCTCCTCTTCTTCCTCCTCCTCCTCCTCCTTCTTCTGTGGCTGTACATTCAAAGTCCTCAGGCTCTGTCCGGTCAGAATCCACAAATCCTTTTCTTGCTCAACAAAGCCTGGCCTTGCCGCGAAAGCTTGGCTTTGGAGACATTCGGCGCTTCAATTCCCTTTATTGTTTTGCGCTGTATCCACTGCGCCCTGGAGGCGGTAAATGGGGTGGGGCGGTGGTCAGTGAAGGGGTCACAGGAATGACAATCGCCTAGCTAACTCCCAGGGACAAAGCCAGCGACTGGACACCTGATGAAACGTCCCTGCTGAGCCAGGTCCGAATGATGTCAGGCCTGCGGCCCAAACAAAGGATTCCCAGAAGTTCAGAGGGAGAGAAATGGTGGGAGAAGTGAGTTGTCATGGGCACGTGGCATGTGGCACGTTAAAGGGTGAGGAGCTTGCCATGCGGCAGGAGCGCCAGGGTCACACGAACGAGGGCCACTTAGCTTCAGCAAAACATCATGCATCTCATTAAATTAATACTGTTAATATGCACTTAATTGGCTGAGCAGTTTTTTGTGGTTTTAATTTGTAAACTTGTTTTGGTTGTGTGGTTGTAGGAGAACTATAGACATTAGATTATACTTAGTTTTTGGTTTGTAAAATGGTCTTGGGAGTAAAAATGGAGGGTATGAAACAGTCTACACCGAACAATTCTTCCTTGTAGTTGTCCATCTTCCCCCAGCTTGACTCCCCCAAGAAGAACCGGATCCAGGAGGAAACGTGAACAGTGTTTACTTCAGGGCGGGGGCATACCTGCCCATCCCTGCTGTACGAGGGGGGAGCAGTAGGAGCAGCTGCATTCGCCTGTCCTCACCCTTGGTCCTTGTTCGAGATCCTTAGGTGCCTTTGGTGGCCAGCCCCTCTCTGCAAGGCCCTCTGCCCTCTGGACTATATCCTTTGATGCCTTAACCCCTGGGTTTCCCTCACTCTTTGGATTCCATCTTTCCTTCTAGAAGGTCTGGGCAGAAGGAAGGGGGCTTTGGATCCTGCTGGCAGGGCGCCCACCAGACAGACTGACTGTTTACAGAGCACAAATGGGAACCCGCCCACATCATTATGCAAAAAGTTTCTGTGTCTCACTTCACCTCAGCTACGTTCCCTAATGCCCCTCTGCTTTCCAGCTTCAGTGCGTGCCAGGCCCCGGGAAGGAGGTGGAGAAGGAAAAGATCCAATCCTGGCACAGACTTATTTAGCAGTATTACAAATAAAAATAAATTCCAACCTTAGAGGGTCTACAAGAATTTTTAACCTTGAAAGACTCCGTACCGTACTTTTTGTGTGGTGTCATAGGTTTTACTAGGGAGTTGGTACTTGGTCTTTGAAGGGCGGCGAGCATGGAGAGTGACATGCTCGGGTGTGTTCTTAAATGAGTGCGGTGGGAGAAACTTCTTGTAATGAGGATATGAAGCGGCTGCCTGAACTTTCCGGAAGATATCATTATGAAATCTGGACAAGATGTTTTTTAAAAAATAATTATTTAAAGCCCCGGGGAAGTGTCTCAAAAAGGCAGAAGCCAGAGGAAAGTTTACTCTTGAAAAATGGCAAGCAGAAGAGGTAGGGATCATGATGGTGCTCCCAAGCCCCCGGCGCTATAGCAGGTGGCAGAGAGTAGAGCTCAAGCCCCTCAGAGCAGCTGAAGAGTTAAGGGGGAGATTCTGGAAGTGTGAGAACTGCAGAAGACCTACCACCCAAAATCTGAGCACAAACTCTGTCCAAATCTTTAGGCAGATGCTAGAGGGCCTGGCGGAAAACGCAGGCAGGGGCCAGAGAGAAGCCGGGCTGGAAAGACAGAGCCACCCTGGCCTGGGTAAGATACTGAGCGGGCTGCTTTTTAAACAGCGAGTTCATATCCCCACCGGTACGCAGCTCACACAGCAGAAAGCTAAAGCCTTACTGGCTTCAGGTACAGAGGACAGAGTCCAAGTCTGGCAGAGAAGCTGGAAATTTAGAGGAGAACCCGCAGAAACTGGGGAACCACAGAAAAATGAGCACCAAAATCTGAACATAAACTTCCCATTCTCTTCTAGGTCTTTGTAGTCAGAAAATAAATAAATAAATAAAATAAACTTCCCAAGTCCTTGGATGACTGCCAAATTGTAGAGGCACAGGGAGATCCCTAAGCCACACTGGAAAAGCACAACTGCAGGGACTGCGCAGAGGTATCTGCCACTGCACACCGTGGGGGAGACGGAGTTTGCAGTGTGAATCCAGGCAAGTTAACTTCCCACCAGAGTAAGTACCAACAGTCATCAGAAGGACACAACAAAACCCGGAATTACTATAATACCTAGTTTTGAAACTGCAAAGGAAAAAGAAGATGTGACCCATACTCAGGGGGAAAAAAAGGCAAACGACAGCAACTGACTCTGAGTGGGCACAGACATTGGATTTGGCAGGCAAGAATTTCAAAGAAAAAGTGGTCTTAATGAGTGAAAAGAAAGGGATTCTCAACAGAGAAGTGGAACATGTATATACACTCACACACACTGAATGGAAATGACAAGGCTGAAAGTACAATAATTGAAATGGAAAACTCACTGTGTTCAACAACAGATTGGGGATGGCAGAAAAAAGAAATCACTGACTCTGAAGACAGATGAGTAGAAATTAGTTAATCTGAAAAAAAGAGAGAAAAAACATTAGAGAAAAATGAACAGAGCATTGGAGACCTACAATAACACATAGAGATCCAAAGTATGTGTAACTGGAGTAACAGAAGGAGAGTAGCAAGAGAAGAAAGTCAGGAAATGGTATATATGTATATTTTTTTTGAGACAGAGTCTCACTCTGTTGCCAGGGCTAGAGTGAGTGCTGTGGCGTCAGCCTAGCTCACAGCAACCTCAGACTCCTGGGCTCAAGTGATCCTCCTGCCTCAGCCTCCCGTGTAGCTGGGATGACAGGCGCTCACCACCACGCCCAGCTAATTTTTTCTATATGTTTTTAATTGTCCAGCTGATTTCTTTCTATTTTTACTAGAGACAGATCTCACTCTTGCTCAGGCTGGGTTTGAACTCCTGACCTCAAGTGACCCTCTCGCCTCGGCCTCCCAGAGTGCTAGGATTACAGGCGTGAGCCACCTGCACCTGGCCTAGGAAATGATATTTTGAATACATACTGGCCCCAAACTCCCCAAATTCGGTGAAAAACTTTAAGAGCTAAGAATCTCAACAAATCTCAAGGAAGATAAACGCAAAGAAAGCCAATTCCAGGCACATAAAAGTCAAACTGATGAAACCCAAAGATAAAGAGAAACCTTAGAAGCAGCCAAAGAACAAGGGGGCGGGAGGAGACACTCACCTACCACAGGACAGTGACACAATTTGCATTAACGCTGGTTTCTCTTCAGGAACAACCGACACCAGAAGATATTGGAATGACACGTTCAGAGTGATGAAAAAACAACTATCACCAAAAATTCTGTATTTAGCAAAACTATCCTTCAAAACTAAAACTGAAAATGAGACACTTTTAAGATAAACAGATAAGGGCATAATTTATTACCAGGAGACCCGCATGACAAGAAAGGATGAAGGAAATTCTTCAGGCTGTGGGAACTCAGACCTATAGTAAGGAGAGAAGAGAACTGGAATTTATAAATATGTGGGTCAATTACAAGATTACATATATGTTTTGGGGGAGTTATGAAGTGTGTGCATGTGTGTGATATATTTGACAATGATGGCATTAAGGAGCGTTGGGGGAATAAATGGAAATATATTATTACAACATTTTCCCTGCACTGATTCATTAGCTGTAAGTAGGCTATGATAACGACACGGACGTATACACATATCACGTGCATATGACTATAATAAAGATTATATTACACTGTAATCTCTATAGCAACCACTGAAAATTATGCAAAGAGACGTGGTTAGAAAGCCAACAGAAGTGAAGTACAATGGAACACTAAAAAAGTATTTGGTTAATACGAAACAAAGCCAGAAAGGAGGAACCGAGGCCCAAACCCAGATGAGACAAATAGAAGACAAATAGCAATGTGGCAGACACAAAACAAAACCATTTGAATAAGTTTAGTAAATACAAATGAAATAAATATTCCAATTAAAAGGTCGAAATTGTTAGACAAAATATAGAAAAAGCAAGAACAAATTCTAAATTGCCGCAATCTGTTCTTGCTTTGCTTAAATACAAAGATACAAACAGGCCGGCCGCGGAAGGACGAGGTGGGAGCCACCTTGCAAAAGTCGTCTTAACGGCGAGCGTGAGACTACTGTGGTGGCGTCTGGTGTCGGCTAGAGCGGGCCTGCGAACGAGGACACAGGCACAGGCACAAAGAACGTGCCGCGGTCTATCGTACGTGAATTATGCCCCAATAAGGTTGACCTTCCAAAAGAAAGTGCAGCGGACGCTGAGGAACGGAAGGGCGGGAGGAAACTACACCAGCCACGTGGAAATGTCGGTCACAGGGACTGCGCGGGACAGGATGGGGCTGTGACGAGCTGAGGGAAAGGCAGGTGTGCGGGGAGAGATACCGACTTCGGACTCGGACGTGTGGTTTGAGAGGCCGTCACACCCACAGGGGAAGACGATGGAAGCTGCTGGAGGGGCAGACGAGAGGGGCTTGGCATCAGCCAGGGAGAAACTGCAGGGTGGGAGAAGTGGGTTCAAACTGAGCCCTGGGGTCTGTTGAGGGGGCGGAGAGGAGGAGAGCCCTCATGGGGGACTGAGAAGAAATGCCAGACAGGTAGGAGGGAACCGAGGAGTCAAGAGGAAAGCGAAAGCTTGCTCTGAGAAAAAGGTGTAGCCGCCAGCCAAAAACGCAGCTGAGAAGGCAGGTCTGCTCTGGGGTCCCTGCCATGGTGAGATGGGAGCCAGGAGCCAGGTGCCAGCCCAGGGCTGATGGCCGCAGGGGGCAGTCGTGGCCTCCTCGAGCCGGCCCTCAGCCAGGCCCACTCACTGGGCAGGCGGAAAGTTGGCAAACCGTTCCTGAGCCCAGCCTCAGCGACCACCCTCTGCTGCTTGGTCCTTGGGGCACAGAGTGGACCCACCCCGGTCCCTGCCCCCTGGACGCATAGGAGGGTAATTGCGCCGCCCTATGTGGGAGCTCGTGGGCTTTGGAGGTGAGACAGTGAGCAGGGAAAAGCTAAAAGAGGAGCAATGTTTGCCCTTGGCCACCAAGGGTGGGTAGGAGTACAGCGTCCCAGCTGGCGAAAGGGAGGCTGTTTGTCCTGCTTGATCCAAGCGGTGCACCCCAGAGCTGTGGGCAGAGGTCGCGAGGAGGCACTCAGACACTCACTCCCACAAGGTCTCTCCCAGGGTGCCAGGGGCTTCCTGGACAGGGTGAGCACCTCATCTACGGCGCTGCGGCGGGGATGCAGCAGAGGCCAGGCACCGTGAGCGGGGAGGCTGCAGAGTGTCTGCCCAGCATCAGTACCCGACCCGGGCGACAGGTCCTTGGCACACGGGTCAGCCAGCTTCGTCTCCTGAGCAGGCTGCGCTCCGGGCGTTGCTTTCAGCCACGTGCAGGCCGGCTGCTGAGGCCAGGCAGGGGCTGTGGCCCTGCATCTGCTCCTTCAGAGCCCCTGCTCTCCTGGCCGCCCCCCGCCACCGAGGCCCTACCTGCCAAAATGAACCCCGACGTGGGAGGCCTGGGAAGGGGGTGCTTCAGGCTATGATGTGCGTAGGGCTGGGGAAAACATGCAGACAGAGGTTCCAAGAGGACAGGTGGGGCCTGGGGGTGCCTGGGCCTGGGAGCGTCCCTGGTTCTGGTCACACAACTTCCAGCCAGAGACAGTGATGCACAGGTTTCAAGTGAGGCCAGGAGGCCTCTTGGGTAGACCAGGGCGGATCGAGTTTTGAGAGGCTGAAGCTCTATGGCGAGCTCATGTGGAAGGCCCTTGCTCAGAAAGAAATGTTTGCTTCGTTTCATCTAGAGCGGCCAGACTGCAACAAAGACAGGTCGTTCCGTCGGGGCTCTCACTCATGGCTCCACCAGTCGGTTCATAAAACATGCAGCTTAATACACAGATGTGTTTGTTGTTCGTAGGGCTGCTACACGTTTGCCAAAAACAAGAATTTTGATAAATTGTATTTTGTGTGATTGTGTCAAGAGGAAAAAATGAAAGATGAATTTATAGTTAAACCGGCTGCTTTATTCAGTATGTCCCTGACAAGAGAACACTTCCACGTCGAGTGTGGATCCCTGAGAACCGAATCTCCCGCTTACAATTTTATACGATCTCACAATCCGAAGAATTTTGCACAGACACAGGCTGCCAGGGCCGTGGTCTCCAGAACATGTGGATGTCCCAGTGTGACACAGGGCCCTGCCGCATGGTGTCACGATGCTGGGTGGGAGTGGGAGTGGCCCTGGAAGCCATCCCACCCCACCCCAGGCGGCCGGCAGTAACAGAACTATACATGCAAGTGACTGCCACCACTTAGATACAGCCCCCAAACCCAAGTGACAGTGTCCTCAACTCAACTTCCCTTAGCCAGGTTCCAAAAATATTGACAGCTGCTCCAGAGGAGGAAGTGAGGGGAACTCGGAGTGGAGAGAGACAGAGGTCTTAACCAATTGCAGTTAAATCACATTCTTAAAATTTTACACAATTATGTGCACACAGGGTGTTGGAGGTGGGGAGTGGGGATGAGGTGGGAGGAAGGCAGTTGGAAAAGCCTCCCAACCTGAAACCCATAGACCTGAGCTCACGCTCCTGCTCTGTCCTTTGTGGGCTATGTGACCTTGGGCAAGTGACTTAACCTCTCTGAATTTTAGTGTCCTCATCTACAAGTCAGGAAACGCTTGTTTCCTCTCAGGGCGTGTGCAAAGGGTAAATGAAGCAGGTGTCATGAAGGTGCCGACATAGTAGGGCCTCGCCATTCCCTGCCCAGCAAAGGACACGGACCTCGTTTGCTGATCTTGATCCTGGGCGACCTTCTCAGTGGGTTAAGTGATCATGTTGACTGTTAGCCGCGCAAACTTTTCTGAGGAGCAAACATCACTCGGCCCCATTCCAAAGTACCACAAAATCCCCATTTCCGGCATTGGCCACCCCGACTCCTCTGCCCTGGGGACCATCCAGTGTGGGGAGGGCTGGACAGTGGCCAGGGAGCCCCGCTACAGGCCACCTGGGTGTCCCTGATGGAGCCACCTGAGACGAGGGGCGGGCGGCCAGGATGAGTCCAGCTCCACGGCCCACGTTGCTCAGGACTGGGCTGGCACACGGCAGGCTAGAGCCAGGACTGGACACCCGAGCCCCCTCTGGTCCTGGCTGGCTTTCTTTAACCCCCCGTGTCAGTCCTCCCTGGATCCAGATGTCTCATCTGCTGAGCAGGGAAGACAGTTCCCACCCCATTTGCAGTTCTGGGGCTCCCGGGGGCTCAGAGATGAAGGGCATGGGGGCTCTAGAGACAGCCTGTGCCTGCTCGGCTGGGCCTGTCTAGTTTCCTCATCTGCTGGCGCATCAGGCCTTCCTTGTCCTCCCTCCCAGGGTCGGGGAGTGAGTGCAGAGGCCGTTTGTGAGCTGTGAGGTGCAGCACATGAGGCGTCATCGCTGAGCAGGGAAACAGGCGCTCTCCTCTGGAGCCGGTCCCCAGTCATCCTCGGAGTGCAGGATGTAGGGTCCCCCACCTGTCTTGTCCGGTCACTCTTCCTTCCGTCTGTCCATCCAACAGCCATCCCTTGTCCCAGAAGCTTTGTGACCCAGCACAAGCCCTGTAAGTGTTTAGAGACCCTCAGAGGTGACCTGGGGTCCCCCAATCGCATTTTGTCAAACGTGGAAACTTAGGTGCAGAAGGGGACAGGAGGGGGCCCTGGGATGCTGTGACCTCAGCTCAGGCTACTCCTCCCCCTCCCAGGCCCATCTCGGACCCTGCCCCGGCGCGCTGGGGGTCCCTCAGGTTTGGAGCGAGTCCAGTGGGACAGGGGCCAGGCCACCTCCCAGGCCGGCAGCAACCGAGCCCCAGCCCCAGCCCCAGCCCCAGCCTGACAGCTGAGGCTCGAGCCCAGGCCGGGGTGCAGAGCTTGGGGTGTGGGGCGAGCGGCGGGAGGCCCAGTCCCCCATCCAGCGCAGGCACGGTGATATTATCTCTGGCCTTGGCTCAGCCTCCAGCAGGATGCAGCTTTCAACACCTCCCTCCCCTCGGATGGGCGCGGGGCTTTTCGAGTTTCTCACACATGGATGGAGGGGCTGGGCCTGGCAGAGGAGGCCCCCAAGCAAGGCGCCTCCACCCTGCACAGCCAGTCGTGGCACAGTCACAGCCCCTGAAGGCGGAGAGGGCCGGCCGTGGTGCGTGAGAGCGAGGGGGCCACAGGCACGGTCCTCTGAACGTCCCCCTCCCTGCCCCCTCCTCTGTGTCCATAATCCTGGGCGCCTGTTCAAGGAATTCTCTACCCGCGTGTTAGTGATTTATTTAGACTCGGCTCATCCCGCCAGCCCGCCGGGCGGGTGACAGAGCCCCTCTTCCCCGCCCCTTACCCCAGGCCCTGGGGCCGTTTTCATCTCCAGCTCGGCAGGCCTGGCGCTGCTCCAGGCTGCTCCAGATGGCAGGGGCTCCGCTAGGCTCTGCAGGCTTTCGGGGGACCCCGGAATCTCACTCCTGGGGGCCCAGGTAACCTCCTAATGTTCCGTGGACCCTCCTCAATCATGCAGGGGGCCCCTCCCCAACTGGGGAGGTGACAGGTGACCTTTACAAGCCAGAGGCAGCCTTCTGGATCCTTCTAGCCAATCTTCCCCATTGGACAGATGGACACCTGGCTGCCAAGAGGGAGAGAGACCCGGGGAGGCAGCAGGGGCCCAGCCCCGTGTCTGGCCCTTAAGATTATTGAGGACCCCTCCCCCGACACGATCTCATCTAAGCCTCAAGCAAACCCTCCCACCAAGGGACAGTCCGCATCCCCATTTCACAGGCGAAGAAGCGAGGCTGGGCCGGGAGAGCGGCCGTGTCCCACACACCCTCAGGCGCGGCCGGAGCGCAAGCTGCGGTCTGTCTCCCTCCTTTGTCTCTGCTCTTTCTCCGCCTCCTTCAGGTTGGGCCTCCCACTCCCAGGGCTGGGTTCACTGTCCGTGTGGCCAGGTCTCTGTCCCCGCTGCAGGGCTCTCCCCCCCAGTGGAGGCTGGCTGTGTGCACCCAAGCCTCCAGGGAGCACGCGCATCTCCGTGAGCACCGTGGGCGGTGGCCACCCCTGCCCACTCCCTCGACCCCTCCAGCAGGCCTGGGGAGTGCGGGGAGAGAGCAGCTCCTTTCTCCCACTCCAGTCTGCACAGGGACCTCCACCGGCCTTGACGGTCACTCTGCCTTCCACGGGGCGGGGGCACCTGTGCTGTGGCTTGAGACATTCACCATCACCCGCCCTGGTCCTGAGGCCTGCGGTTCCAAAGGGGAGGCAGGGAGAAGCCTCTGTTTCCAGCTCTTCTCAGAAGTCCCCATCTCTTGTCTCCTTCCCAGCTGACCTCCTCGAGGGTGAGCAGGAGAAAAGAACCATTGTGCAGATGAGGAAACTGAGGCCCCAAAGGTTGCTAGAACCCCTTTCCCCAAAGCAAGCCACACAAGCCAGGGCGGGGGTTAGATAAAATACCTTTTGGGGCTTCTTGCTGTCCCGGCAGCCACACACCCCCGACCTCCTTCTCCCAGTGCCAGCACAGGACCAGGTGCCAGGTGCCAGATGACAGACCCAGCCTGCCAGCCTGCTAGGGCTGCAGATGACATGGATACACAGCTGAGTGCCTGCTATGTACCAGGTACTAAATCAAGCCCCTTTCACACTCAAGCCTCTGGGCCACCTGGGAGGTCTGTGCAAACACCCCCATGTGATCAGATGAGGCTCAGAGAGGTCAAGCGACTTACCAAAGGTCACACAGCAGTATGGGGACACTAATGTCACCTTCCCTGCCTACTTGCTTGACAGGCCTGCCAGACCAGAGTGGAAAGAGGGTGTGGATTGGGGAAATAGACAGGCTGGCTCTGCCCTCAGGTGCAGACCCTGGGCGAGTGGAGGACCAGACGGCAGCACTTAATTGAGGTTTGGAGGTTTGGATTTGGAGCTCTGTCCACTCAGTGCTGGCTGGGTTGGATTCTCTGCCCGGGTCTGTGAGCTTGTCCCCTCTTCCCTCTGAAAATCCTTCCTGGTTCTTAACTAACAAAACCCCCTCCCAGGACGGCTGCCTCTATTTGCCCAGAGATGACGAGGCCCCGGGCGCTCCATCCCTGAGCACGAGGGAAGGGCAGGGTGGGCGGGGAGACCTGGCCATTGACCACTGTGCTCAGCCCCGGCCTCTGCGGATTTTGGAGCTGTCCAGGGGGCCCAGTAGGCGGCACCGGCTGCTGGGTCACTACTGTCTGCTGGGAAGCACTTGGCGAGGAGAGGGCGTCCCTGGTGCTGGTCCTGCTTGGCAGAGGCCCTCTGCAGCCTGGGGGTCTCCTCCTCCACATGGGCCTGGAGAGGCAGCCAAGCAGGCACATCTGGGGAACTCTGGGGTCAGGCACATCTGGATTTGAGTTTTGTCAGGGACCGGCTATAACAGATTTGCTCTGGGTGTCACATGCCCTGACTCAAATCCCAGCACTACAATTTACAAGCTGTGTGGCTGTGGGCAAATCACTTCACCTCTCTGGACCTTGGTTTCCTTATGGGCAGAATAGGGGGAGTAAGGGGGGTAAGTAAGCTCATGGGGTGTCCTGGAGTTAAACGTGTTAATACACGCAAAGCACTTAGTCCAGCCAAGGGCACGTAGGAAGCAGGCGGTCCATGTGGGTGTCGTTATTGCTGTGATTAGTCACTGACCCCTCTGGGCTGTGGTCTCCTCTTCGTGGGGTGGGATTCCTGGGTGTGGCCTCACGAGGCCCCTTGACCTGGGAGGTGTAGAGGAGCTGGAGCTGTGCTGCTCCTTCCCACAGTCCCTCGGCACACTCCCCTCACGCTAATCTGTCACACTAGCGGGATGGCCAGCCACAGCCGTGACACACAGGCGCGCGCCTGTTATCGCAGATGCGGGAGGGGAGCAGGAGGCAAGTGGAGAGTTCTGGTCCCTTCGAAGCCAAGCTGTCCTCTGGCAACCTCTGTCACCAGCCCTCCATCAGAAATCTGTCCCCTCTCCCCACCAGCACAGCTGGGGGCAGGCTTCCTGGAGGTGTGAAGGGCTCCCCCAGAGGGGCGGGTGCTCTGGCCAGAGGGTGCTGGGGTCCGAAGGCCAGCTCCCTCGCGGGGCCCAGCCCCCACAGGCATTGAGCCTCTATCCCCAGCACTGCGAGAGGAGCCATCCTCACCAAGGCCCTCGGGGGAATGCTCCCTGCTCCGCACCCCTCAGGGCAGACCTGCGGTGGAGGGTGTGGGTTTGGGGGAGCCTGTCTGGGCTGGGGCTGGGATCCAGAGGATTTGACCCAGCTCCTACTGGGAGGCGCCCCCAGTCTGGGATCTCGGAGAGCCAGGCATGTGCAATGTGGGCCTGCACCTGGTGGGTTTGAGTCCTCTCAGTCCCCAGAGCCTGACGAAGGGCCTGTTAAGGGAACAAGTGACCGACCGAGGCAATGCCCACTGACCCCCTCCCCCAAGTTTTTAAGGCCCCTCCAATTGCAAACTCATCTCTGGAGCCTCATCCACCTGAGGTGGGAGGCAGAGGCTGGAGTCCCCTCCTCCCCCAGACCAGCTCTGCTGTGTACAAGAGACAAGCCCTCCCGAGCCGGGCAGGGCGTGGGGCAGGGAGGGCCACGCGCCATTCTCCCGGCCGGGCTGACTGCTCCCGGGAGGCCGTGGGAGAGGAGGCGGGAGCCAAGAGGGGTCCAGGTGGTGAGATAAATCTGTCTGCACAAATCCCTTTCCCAGGGTTGCAGAGGAATGAGTGGCCCAGTCCCAGGGACACCTCCCCACAACCTGAGTTCTGCAGACCCAAAGGGAGGACAAATAACCAGGCCTGGGGGCAGGGGGGCTGCTGAGCAGCCGGCCAGAGGGTGGAGGTGCTCAGAGCCTCCCTTCCTCCCTCCCTCTTCATTCCTCTGTAGCTGGTCCATCTGCTCATTCCTAGAACATTGTCGGAGCCCCAGAGGGCCATCCAGGACCTGTCAGACCTTGGTTTGGACCCACTAGAGTTCAGAAGCAAAACTGACAACTCAGAACCCGAATCGAAACTCAAACTCAAACGCGGAGCCCAAAGTGAGGACTGGCAGGCAGGTCGGGCCGGCAGCCACCAACCCACGTGATGTTTCTGAAACTCGAAATTCATGTTCCCTTTCTGTAAACATACAAATCACTCTTAATATTATTTGAAATTCACAATGAATTCAAAACCGTGACTACACGTAAATGAGAGCAAGGGGACCATGCTGCGCCCCATTTTGTTAGGGACTTCACCGGCAGGCAACCACTATAGGAAGATCAGCGGAGAGGTGGAGACTCCAGGCTTGCGGTACAGGGGCGGCCAACATCCCTGACACTGAGGCAGGAGCCCAGCGCGTCCTCGGAGAGGTCAGCCAGCTGACCTTGGGCTGCTCAGTGGCCTTGTGGATGCAGACAGCCCTTGGTAGGGTAAACCCAGCCACTCACACCTCAGTGTGCAGTGGCAGCAAATGGAAGCCCAGCGCCACCCACACCTTGATATTTTCTGTGGCTTTTTATTTTTTTTATTTTTTTGGAGCAACAAGGGCAACTTGGAGGCCCAGAGAACTCCCA
Organism: Propithecus coquereli; assembly: GCF_000956105.1. Lineage (NCBI taxonomy): Eukaryota > Metazoa > Chordata > Mammalia > Primates > Indriidae > Propithecus > Propithecus coquereli. The sequence continues at coordinate 5,567,253 of NW_012147897.1, forward strand.
GGTTGCAACCCCAGAGATAGGGGTGGGCATCCCATCAAGGTCAGGCTGAGAATCTGAGTTCCCAAACACAGCAGGCAGGGAGAATCGCCCGGAACCCTTGCTAAAACACAGGCTCCCAGACCCCAACCCACCCTAGTGAGTCAACATCTGTCTATTTTAATCAGGTCCCGACACAAATGTGCGTGCGTGCGTGCGTGTGTGTGTGTGTGTGTGTGTGTGTGTGCGCGCGTTGCACAGGGGTCTTTCGGCCCGGGCATCACTGCCACTAAGCATAGCCCGTGGCTCTGTGGGAACCTCTAGCAGGGTTGGCACACACGTAGTCACGGGGGCAACTCACAGAACTGCGCAACTAACACAGTGTCACTGTTTGAAACCTGTTTGGGCATTTCCTCATCTCTTTCGTAAGCCAGGAAGAACAACAAAGGAAGAGGTGGTCACTCCTCCAGACCCCTGAGGGGCCGCGAGAGGTTCTGAGGAGGGCTGCTGCCACCCATCGCAGTTCTCAGGAGCTCTGTGATGGTTTGTTGACTGCACACATGAAGGAAATGACAGGGCCAGACTCCCCAGCGTGTGGGCCCACGTCACAGGGGCTCCCCTTGAGCCAACTCCCACCCGCCAAGGTTGGTGTGGCAGGAGCACACTTAGAGGCCTCCCCTGGTCAAGTTCACCGTGAAGAGAGGAGGTGAGACATTCAGCCCGCCCTGGGGTCCCCATGGGAGCTCAATTATTTACTGGAAACAGTGAGGGATGAATTCTTGGCGGCTTCAGTCCGTGCGAATCAGAGACACAGCTCAGCTCAAGTCTGGTTTTGATCAGTTCCAACTGAACAGACAGCTCGTTAAATCTGAGCTGAAGGCCTCCTTTCTGGAACCCCTCTCCAGCCCCGGCTCCCCTCTCAGGGCTGGAAGGCCCCTTGGAGAACAGTGAGTCCAACCCACCCGTTTTACAGATGGGGAGATGGAGGCCCGGAGGAATCTCTCCAAGGCCCCTGTGGTCGCTGGGGACCGGGGAGGGCCAAGGTGGGGGGAGGGGGCTGTGGTCCTGGAGCTCTCTGAGCCACACTTGTTGGGTCCAGAGTCTATCCTGATATTCAAGCCCCCACCCCCGTCCCAGCTTGCCGGCATTTTCCCGATCAATCTGGATGTTTCCACTGGTTTCCCCGGGTATATCTCGCCTTCGTGGTTGGGGACAGGGGCAGGAGGACACCCAGATAGAGGAGACCTCTCGGCCTTGGTGTCTTCAGCTGTAATATGGGTCATCATGATGTGGGCACCCAATTCAATGACAAGAGCAAAGCCCTGCCCTAGTCTGGCAGCCAGGAAGTGCCATTTGTTGGGCCAGAATCTGCCTCCCTCCAGCCTCATCCTCAGGCCCCTCCTAGCCCCCTTTCCCAGGGCCTCAGCCACCAGCTGGGGTCAGCGTGGTCAGCGGGCCTGGCCCAGCTGTCAGCCTCACCCTCTAGGCCCTTTGATCTGCCGCCACCTCCAGTAGCTGGAGCCTGGGCTGGCAGGGCTGGGGCAGTGATGGATGTGCCCGCCTGGCGCCCGCTGGGAAACACATGTCCACTCACGCGGGACCTGGGGCCTCTGCCTCGGCCCCCACAGCTCCCTTGCCCACACCCAGCCCTCTGTCCACCCAGCCCCTGCACCCGCGGCCACATCGTCTCTGCTGCCACTGTGTCCTGCTGCAGAGCCCTCCAAGCCAGAGTGAAGCTCACGAGTTCCTGGCCCAGCTCACAGCTGGCTTTCACATGCGGCCCATCACTCTATCCCCACCATGCTGAGGCAGGAACTACTGTGACGGTTCCCATGTTACAGGTGGGGCCACTGAGGCGTGCAGGGATTGGAGTTCACGCGCTGTGGGGCTTGGCCGAGAGGATTCCAGAGGCTCAGAAAGCCCTGGAGTCAGGGGCCTGGAACTTCACAGGAATTCTCAACTCAGGAGGTCACCAACACTCAGAATCTCAGGAACTCCATGCCTGTAAGAACTCTTGGTGGTCACGGAACCCACCCATCCCACTCCCCAGTAGCTTCCAGTGCCTCCTAAACACCCCCAGGGACGGGGAGCTCCCTCCCTCCCACTGGTGGCAGTGCCTGCCCCAGGCCCAGCAGAGACTGGGGCAGTGGCTGAGGGCCCTGGGTCCTCTTCCCCCAGGCGGGCAGCACAGGGCAGGCATGGGGCCTGGCTGGGGAGGCTAGGGCCCAGGCTCAGGCCATGAGGGCGGGGCAGGAAGTCCAGCCCCACTTGCTACGGATATGGCCCCCACCAAGTCCCAGTCCCTCTCCGGGCCCTATTTCCCCACCTGGAAATGGGAGAGGGCAGCTGAGGGGCGGCCACCGTGAGGGGCTGTGGGAACCTCAAGTGACCTTTGGCTGCCCTCATCTCCCCAGGGGTCGCTGCAGCAGCAGCTCCTTCCAAGTTCTGATTAACAGCTGGGGTGCACCTGGTGGGCAGATGTCGGCTCCCCACCACCCCGTCTGGGTGTGCTCATGCGCGTGCAGGAGTGTGCATGCGTGTGTGCACACGTGTGAGACTGCAGTGGGAAGTGAGGGAAGTGCCACATGGGGGGCAGGGGAGGGGCTGGCTCTGATGGCACTCACAAGGGAACCTGGGATGTCCCTGCCCATTGGCCCAGGTCCCCCACGGGCCCTGAGCAGCTCGCTTCAGAGCGAGGCCTGGGTGCTGCAGCGTCAGGGCTCCACACTGTGCCCTCTCTCAAGCCGCCCCACACAGTGCCAGATGCAGGGACTCTGTCTCGGGAGGACGCAGCGAAGGCAGCAAAGGGAGCCCCGTGTCGAGGCCGGGCAGAGGCGGTGAGGCCTCGGCCCACACTCCACCTCCGAGAGTCTGGTGCGCGGTCCAGGGATAGGGAGCGCCTCCTCCCCCAGAGTCAGCACAAAGTGTCTCAACGGGCCGAATCCTCATTCTGCAGAGGCAACGCTGGGAGCCAGGGAGCCCAGCCAAGGGCCCCTAGCAGGGCTGACTCCTGCACCAACACTTGCCCCCATGCTGAGACTGGGGCAGGAGTCTGCAGGGCTGCGGGGCTGGGTGGGGGTGCAGAGCTCCGGGAATGTGGGAGCAGAGCAGGGCCCCCAGCAGGGCAGAACCTGCTACCCTGCCCACCAGCATCCTCATCTGGGCTGGGCCTAACGGGTGGGCGGGGCTGGGAGGAGGGCAGGCCGTGGGAGGGGATCTGGGAACTATTTGCTAATTAGGCTGGAGGCCTTGACAAGCAGCCTCTGTGGGTCCATTAGGGGCCCCTGGGGAGGCCTGTGATGGGGCTGGCCACCTGTCAGTGCCCACCCTCACTTATGCCCCCCCTCCTGCCCCCTCCTGCTCATCCCGCCCCCCCAATAGTCCCTTCTACTGGGCCCCAGCAGGCCCTGCCAGTACCCTCCTGCGCTCACAGCGTCAACTGAACAGGCAGCGCTTGGGGACTTCATCCCTCTCCAGCCCCAGTCACCTTGGATGGACTCCTTCGCAACTGTGAGGCCAGCCCTCCCACTGGCCAAAGGGAAAATGAGGCCCAGAGAGAGACAGTATTTTGTCCAAAGCCACACAGAGAGGCTGGCTCGGGCCACCCCTTCCCCAGCCCCAGAGAGGCCACAGGGCAGGGCTGCAGGTGAGGGTTCTGGCACAGCCTGCTCTGCCCCCTCCTGAAAGGCCAGGGGCCTGAAGAAACTTGGGCTACAGAAAAAAGCTGGGACTGCACAGTCAGGACAGGAGAGGGTGTGGGGAACAGACAATGGTGGGGGTCAGTCTCTAATCGCCCTCAACTCTGGAAGGGAAGAGGATTCAGACAGGTTGTCCCCACCCTCCCAGAACTCTAGAACCCCAGAAGGGCCCAGATGGGGCAGGGACCTACCTTGGCTTCATCGTCCTGCGTCCTGGCCAGCAGCCTCTCATCCCTCATCCTGTCATCGCGTCCACCTTCCCACCCCTGGGCAGCCCCCGTCCTCAGAAAAGAGTAGTGTGGGTTACCCCTCCCCCTACCAGCCCCCAGGGGCCCTCCTTACGGTGCCCACCCAGCAGGGGATGGCAGGAACTTCAGTGGAGGGTGACGGACAGGGCCTCCTCCCGGGCTAGACCTGTCGAGGTTCCACAGTGACACCAGCAGCATGCTGACCCCATGCTGACCCTTTACAACCCCACACGTAGTCATGAGATGTTGTCACCAGTGTCCTTGTCGGTAAGGTGGGGCCCAGATAGGTTAGAGCTGTGCCCAGTCAGTCCCTTGTAGGTGGCAGGGCCAGGCGGCCAGTAGGCCCTTCTGACCCTAGAACCCGTGATTTCCTGTCCCACCCACCCGCTGCCGCACACTGCATCTCACACTGTGGTGTGACCCATGCACAGTGACCGCTGACCTGGAAGTGAGGCGTGGTGTGGGTAGGTGCCCACGGACATGCCAGGGGCAGGGGAGGGGCCGGGGGATCTGACCCTGATCGCAGAGGAGGGGTAGACCCTGGCAGGCCTGAGTGCCAACAGAGGGGCCAGCCGGAACGAAGGGAGTGGCTCCAACACCCAAGGCAAGTGCGGAAGACAATGGGTGGGGCATGGCGGTGGGGAGGGGAGGAGGAGAGGTGGCCGGGCCACCACCAAGGCCCTGCGTGCCAGGCTGAGCAGTGGGCTGCACTGGAGACCGGCAGTCCCTTGAGGGCAGGGTGCCGTGTTGTGACGTGGCCCCCGCACAGCTCAGAGCCCTACACAGGGCAGGTGCTCCCCAAATCCCCAAGGTTTGGCCAGACAAGGGCCACTTCTCCAGGGGGCCCTGGGAAGCCACGAGGCCTGCTCCCAAAGGCCCCCAGCCCCCTTCCAAGTGAGAAGCACTTCGTGGCTCCTGTGCTGGCACCTTACCGGTGGGGGCGGGGTGGAGGGCAGTCGGGGCTCAGGAGCCTTCCCTGTCTCTGGCAAACACCCCCACCTTGTACCTGCCTCTGCTGCTGGGCCAGCTCCAAAACGATCCCAGATGCCTAGACGCGGGAGGCAGGGGACACAGGGAGAAGGAGGCCCCCGCTGTGCACTTCTGGTCACACCATGCCCTCCCGTGGGCAGACCTGGGTCTCGCCCAGATCCTTGGGTGGCAGATTTGAGTTTTCCCAGCCCCTCATCTGGTAGCCAGATCCTCAGGCCCTGGGGGGCCCTTTCTCCCAAACCCCTTCCCGGCCCAGGGAAAACACGGCTCCCCTGGTGTTCAAGCCCGCGTTTGGAGCCCTGGGCCGGGCAGCCAGTGTCCAGAGCCAAGAACCACAAGTGCAGCCGAGCGAGGGGGCCTGGGAACCACTCGCCCATGGAGGCGATGTTGAATCTGCCCGCGCCCCCCTCGTCAGATGTCAGAGTGATTTATGGGCAGATGCTGAGCGAAGAGGCCGAGGAGAATAAGCAGTCTCAGGGCCCGGCCCCTCCCTCCGCGCCAGCCACCCCCCCACCTGCCACAGACGTGGGAGAGGGCAAGGGCCGTGCTGCTGTGTGACCTCAGGCAGGTTCCTTCCGTCTCTGGGCCTCTGCTGCCTTCAAATGGGTCTGAAGTCAGCTCTGGGATTGCCGGAGGATCAAGTGAGAAGTTGGCTGCCACACACTTAGCTCAGAGCCTGGCGAGCAGCAGGTCACGTCACGACCCAGCTCCCAAACCGGCAGTGGCCCCCTTGCTCCCTGAGTCTGACCCTGTCCCTCTCTGACTGTACCTCCTTCCTCTCCCCACCCTCCCATCCGCCCAGGCCTGGGTCCCACTGCCTGGAACATGCCCCCCACCCCCTCCAGAAATGCCATCCCCGTTGTGAGGTCTTCCCGGACCTAGACAGACCAGACCCCCTCCCCTCCCACCAGTACTCTGCCCCTTTTAGGCCATTTTTATTAAGTTTATCCTTAATATTGGCCACCACCTGATTAAAAAACCCCAAACCGCAAGTTTTACTTATTTGTTTGCTGTCCTTCTCCCCAGCCGGAGTGTCTGTTCCCCGGGGGCAGAGGGCTTTATCTCTTACTCACTGTGGAATCCCTGGAACAGTTCTTGGGACAAGGCAGATTCAAGAAATGCCGTGGATGGGCGGAAGGAGGGGGAGGGCCGTGGGACTTTGGGAAGGGACGCGTGTGGGCTGGAGAAGCCAGGGACTCATCCTGGGGGCGGCGCCTGGACGAGGGCTTGGCATGTGCCGGATGGCGGAAGGCATTCTCATGTGGGGCACAGCCAGACACCTGGGCCAGGCGTGGCCGGGGACATGGGAAAGCCAGGAGGCCAGACTGGCGGGAGAGGAGATGAGGTCAGGCCTGGAGGAGGATCTGGCCAGTTTGGGGCCGGACAGCAGACAGTTGCGTGTGGCAGGCAGAACTGAAAAGCAGCAATGTGTTCTTCACATAACCTTAAAAAAATTAGGGCTAATTTAGAAGAGAGGATGCTATAGAGGTCTTAACCAAAAGTCCTAGACAGAGTAGGAAGTGACTTGTCCACACACAGTAACGGACGTAATGACTGTGATTAAGATGAAATTTAGCTCTGAGCATCCTGGAAACCACAGCAATCAGGGAAATAAGGATGAGTCACACACTTTGCATCGTCTGACCAAGGAAATCATGCCAGTTCTTCAGAAAAGACTTTTTGTCCCTGATACTAAGTTCCAAGAGTGGTTTAGCTGGCAGAGGGAAGCGGGGAAGAAGCTGAAGGAGCCTGTGAGAGTCAGGTGCGGTTCGAGAACCATCGTTAGCCCATCACACTTTACGCTGGTGGTGGGCTCTGTGTTCTCGTTGCATAGCAGCAATATTTGGGAAAACCAGGGCACAGAGATGTGAAGTCACCGGCTGAGGTAACACAGCTAGTAAGGGGAGCTGCTAGGATTCCAACTAAGGACAATCCACTCTGAAGGCTGAGGGAAGGGGTAACCACGGTGGGGTGCCTGGGGCTGAGGAGGGTTGGGGAGGGATGGGACGATGGACAAGCCCACGGCTGGGTGAAGGTTGTCCATGCAGGAGGCTACTTGGGGAGACCTTCCTGCTCCAGGGCAGCAGCTGCAGCCCTTATGGGTCACTGGAACCACAGTTGGGGCTGGAAGATTCCCAGCTACAGACACCCTACAGCCTCTAAACTGTGTGGAGGGGAGAAGATCGGTAAAGGTGGGGGCATGACGAGGCCTGGGAGGCCCAACTCCTTCATTGGAGGAGCTGATTGTGGCCACCTTCAAGGTGGCTTTTCTCCATTGTGATGGAGAGTGCATATAACAGCTTCACACAGGTTTGGACCACTCCCCTCCTCTGCTCCAAAGCCCCCTATGGCTCCCCACTGCTCTTGAATCCAGTCCGATTCCTCAGCCTGGTGTTTGCACAGCACTACCCAGCATGGCATACTCAGACCTGAGTGCAAACCTTGGCCCTCATCTCCTCCGCTGCATGACCCTGCAAGTTACTACGTCTCACCAGGATGCATGTTCCTTCATCTGAAAAATAGGGACGCAAATAGTATCTGCTGGGAGGCTTAAATAGAATGGTGCATAAGAGGGGTTGGCATCTCTGGCAGGGTCTCACTCTGTGGTGCCTTGGCTAGGGCACAGCTGTGTCATCATAGCTCACTGCAACCTCAAACTCCTGGGCTGAAGAGTTCCTCCTGCCTCGGCCTCCCAAAGTGTTGAGCCACTGTGCCCAGCCAACAGTGATTACTTTTAACTACAGTGCATTCCCCCTCAGCCCGCCCTCTGTGCCCCAGCAGGAGCAGCAGCGTGGCTGGCCTCTGCCGACCTCTCCTGTCAGACTGGACCACTTACCTATTTGGAACTGATTGATTTATTTCTCATTCAATGTCCAGGTCTTCCCTGAAGGTCTCTCTGGAACAGTCCTGGATTGAGTTTCAGGGACACAGATGATCCAGACCCCTGTCCTGTTCTTGGGGAACCACGATCTGTGCTCAACCCCGCAAGACAGAAAAACCCAGGAGCTACAGAGGCCAGGGGATCAAAGAAGGCTTCCTGCAGGAGGTGAGACTTCAGCTAACACTTTTCTTTTCTTTTCTTTCTTTTTTTTTTTTGAGACAAAATCTCAGTCTGTTGCCTAGGCTAGAGTACCATGGCATCAGCCTAGCTCAAAGCAACGTCAAACTCCTGGGCTCAAGAGATCCTCCTGCCTCAGCCTCCCAAGTAGCTAGGACTATAGGCATGCATCACCATGGCCAGCTAACTTTTTGTTTCTATTTTTAGTTGCCTGGCTAATTTTTTCTATTTTTAGTAGAGGTGGACTCTTGCTCTTCCTCAGACTGGTCTTGAACTCCTGAGCTCAAGCAATTCTCCCGCCTCAGCCTCCCAGAATGCTAGGATTACAGCCGTGAGTCACCGCTCCCAGCCGACTTCAGCTAACTCTTAAAGAATATCCATCTATCCATCTATCCAGCCAGCCAGCCAGCTGGCCATCCATCCAACCAACCATCCATCCATCCATCCATCCATCCAACCACGAAAGCATTAATTTTTCCATGTATCAATTTATTCATTTACCCAGCTACCCATCTGTTCATCCATGCATTACTCATCTAATAGATCAGCTACACACACCTCTAGTGATTTGGAGGAACTAGGCACAAACCTTCCAGCCCAGCAGTTCATCTTCAAGACCAGAAAGGATGACAGAGGCCATGTGGTCAGGCAAGTGACCACTGAAATCCCAGAGGAGATGAGCCCCTTCGAGAATCTTCCCTGCCTCCTCCTGGCTTGGCCTGTCCCACCTGTGGGCCATGTGGATGACCACGGAATAGGAGAGAGGCTGGAGGAGGGTAGGACCTCATGGGGAGCAGCCGGGGGCCAGGCTTGGCGGTGTACACCAGATCAGGGGCAGCTGGGAAGGGTGAGGCGAATCTGGTTACACTAAGGAGGGGGTCTGAGGAGTCACCTGCAGGGAACCTGCAGTTCTTCTGGGAAAGGGCCCTACTCCAAAGAAAGGCAGTGGTGAGGGTGGCGTCCAGCCAGGGTGGCCTCAAGCCTGGGTGGAGGAGGGGCTCCCAGACCCCTCTGGTCACACCAGGGATAGAACGTCTTTGTAGACAGAGCAGGAAGGAGTGACTGGAACACCAGGAATGTTGGGGAGATGAAGGGGCCCCATGGCCAGGAGGGCATCCTCTGTCCCCAGCACCCTGGCACAGGGCGGACAGCAGTTCGGATGTGCTGGGGCAGAAGACAGACAGCCCTGCCGGGCACTGCACAGCCAGCATCTCATCGACCCTCACCTGCGACGTGTGCTTGGTCTGGTCGCAGCCATGTGGAAGGAGAGGAATCAGGGAAGACAGGGGGGTGCAACTTGGCTGTTTTGAGGATTCCCACCAGGGCTGCTTGGCCTCTGTGAGCAGAGGCTTGTGGGAGCTCCTCCCGACCAACCCAGTGAGGGCTGACTTGAACCCTCAGCACATCAAGCTGGCCATCGGGCTCTGCTTCCCCAGCCTCACTTTCCATCACATAAAATGGACCATAGGGGATGTAGGGGGGTCTAGGTGACACCCTGGTGGTGCAGGGACCTGGGAAGGTGCTGTGGTTACCACTCCTGGAGGGGACAACAAGTGATCAGAACTGGGCAGAACTGTGACCTTGACCCAGGCAGCCACTGACCTGCAGCAAGGGGCTGCCTCTGGCCTACTCGCCCACACGTGGGGAGACAGAGGCTCAAGGGCCAGGGAGGGCCCATGGTGAGGTGGGAGATGGGGGCAGCCCAGGGCCTGCTCCCAGAAATGATCTAAGCCAGCGGGGCTCATTTAGAAGATATAGGCCAGGTGTGGTGGCTCACCCTGTAATCCTAGCACCCTGGGAAGCTGAGGCAGGGGGATCGCTAGAGGTCAGGAGTTCGAGATCAGCCTCAGCAAGAGTGAGATCCCCGTCTCTACTAAAACTAGAAAGAAATTAGCCAGGCAACTAAAAATAGAAAGAAAAAAGTTTAGCTGGGCACGGTAGTACGCACCTGTAGTCCCAGCTACTTGGGAGGCTGAGGCAGGAGGATCGCTTGAGCCCAGGAATTTGAGGTTGCTGTGAGCTACGCTGATGCCACGGCACTCTAGCCCAGACAACAGAGTGAGACTCTGTCCCAAAAAAAAAACTAAAAATAAAAACTAAACCAAATAAAATAAATAGAAGATGCAGCCCCCGATCCCTGCTGCCAAACTTTCTTATTCTTTTCATTTCGGCGTTTACTGAGACCTTCTCTGGGCCAGCAGGTATGAGAACTGAAACAGACTGGGTGGGGTCAATACACACAGGACCGCACAGGGTGACTAAAGCTGTCCCAGAGGAGCCCAGGGGCTGTGGACACCAAACTGGGGCCCTCTCTGCCTGGAGAATTCAGGGAGGACTTCCCAGAAACGAGGGAGGTGCAGCATTACAGAGCTTCCAGGCTGCCCGGGGACAGGCAGGAGGGATGACACGCACAAAGGCCTGGAGACCTGAAGGAAGACAGCGTGTGAGAAGTGTGGGGTGTGGGACGGGCACAGGGGAGGAGTTCGGGGTCCATGCACATGTGGCTGCAGAGACGAGCAGGCTGGGAGAGGAGACTCTTGGTGACCAGATCCCAGGAGCTGTCCTCACCGGGCGCAGGTACGGGATTTATCCTGCAGGTGGCGGGCAGCCGCGAAGCGCAGAGGGCAGGGGCGTGGTGAGGTCAGGGTCGTACTACAGCAGGGCCTCTCAATCTCTGGCATCAGGAGCCCCCTGGTTGCTGGGCCTCCCCACCCCAAGTTTCTGATTCTTTCGGTCTGGGATGGGGCCCGAGAGTTTGCATTGTTAACACATGGGGTGGGTGGCACTAAAGCAGGTGGGGAGAGAGGAAGCCAGAGGGGCGCAGGACCCCCAGCTCTGCAGCAGATGGCTTTCTCCTCCAGGAAGCCCCCAGGCTCCCCCACCTCTGCTTACTACTGCCCAGGAGGGCTGGGACTGGGACAAGGCTCTGCAGTCAGACCTGGACCCACGTTCAACCACCCTACTGCTCTCTCTAACTCCTGACCGCAAGCGATCCTCCTGCCTCGGCCTCCCAAAGTGCTAGGATTACAGGCGTGAGCCTCCACGCCCGGCCTACCTGGCTGCTCTCTGTGACCCTGGGCAAGTCACACCATCCCTTGGTCCCCAGTTTCCATCTCAAATGGTGACAACAGTACCCATCTCGCAGAGCTGTCATGAGGTGCTGGGGATGTGAAAGTCCTGGGAGAACTGCTGGCCCCGCACACGCATGAGTTGCTGCCGTCGTTATTGTTGCTATATCAGGGGAAGGGAGGCTAGTGCGAGAACATGATGCCATCACCCAGAGGAGTTATGAATGGTAGCATTGCAGGCAAAATAATGGGTTTTTTAATTGTTTGTGATGGGGCCCTAGGACATGGGTGGGGTGCTCATGGCCCTTTGTGATGTGGCTTCTGGCACAGGGCCGGGGCAGGGCCACCAGGCCAGGATCTGAGCTCTCTTCCCTTCCGCACAGACTAAATATTTGGGCTTCTCCTTCCCCAGTCTGCCGGGACCCAGGACCCCCTCTGGTGGGGAGGGGGGAGGACCCTGCCTCCCAGGGCAAGGCAGGCGGGGGTGGCGGGGACGGATTGCAGCAGTCCCTGCTTGGCCCAGGTCCCACCCCCCACCCGCCCCTCAGAGGCCCCAGCATGGCCAGGGAATCTGCCTCTGACACACGTGGGACCTGGAGCAGCTCTGCCCCATCTGGGCCTCAGTTTCCTCACCTGTAGAGTGGGGTTCGGCCAGGAGGGGTGCCCAGGCTGACCTCCAAGTTCCTTCTGGCTCTCTCTCCAGGGCCCATGGCCACCCTGAGCCTCCCCTTTGGGGCGCCTGCTGCAGAGCCGGCCTCAGTAAGGTGGCCAAGGGGACCTGCTAAAAGGGATAATCCCTCCTGAGTAGGGACGCAGAGGACCCAGTGACAACACAGACAGATGTCCTTTACCAAGGATGGAAAGCCAGAGTAGCGTTTATGGGGGGAGGGGCAGGCTTACATGACAGCACCCCCAAATGCCACTCACATGCCCCCTCCTCCCCCAAATCATAAATACTGTGGCCTTCTATAACCCCCTGGTCGGTGCGGGGCTTGTGGCAGGGGCTGCAGCAGGAGGCCAGGCCTCTAGTCCCTGGGGAGACGGGGTCCCACGGACACGGCCTGATGGGACCAGCCAAGAGGGCGGGCAGGGCTGTGTCTCTGCACGGCTGTCCTGGGACCCTGACCTTCCCTGCTTCTCTCAACACCCCAGGCAGGGGCGGGCTATGACGGGCGCCACTTCAAAGCTCAAGACACTGAGACACAGGCGCCAGGCATGGCGGGGCTGAGCCTTGGCCTGGCTCTAGAGTCACCCGCAGACACTTGTTTCGTCGTGGTAACGACGCTGTGCACTCCCCACCCGGCTGTGGGAGTGCCCCCTGCCCGTGCATGGGAAGCCTGGGTAAGAGCCAGCTGTGGCTTGTCACCACAGTCACCACAGTGGGGCCCAGCCGCAGTGGTGCTGGCTCAGGACAGGCGTCCTATTCCCAGCAGTGGCGTGTGAGTCCGGGTGCCCAGAATCCGCGAATCTGATTCTACTTAATCACAGTGCCTTCCAATAGCGCCCTCTTTGGGAGCTTCTTCCAGGGGACAGATGTCCTGCCTGGAGCAGCCAGCACACCCCAGCAGCCAGGTCCTGGGGCACAGGCGCGGGGCTCTGACCTCTGCAACTGCTGCCTCAATCCCTCCACGGGCCGTGTCCTCAGAGAGCTCTGAGAGCTGTCCCTACACACACGCGTGCGCAGGGGCAGCCCCAGCACATAGTAGGTGCTCAGGAAGCGTAAGTGAGGCACGATGAGGCGGAAGGGCCTCGGCACAGAGGCCCTCACACGGGCTGCTGAGGCGGGAACCACTGAGAGCCTTGTCACTCGGTTCTCTCATCTGTAATGAGGCTAACCCGGGGGAGGCGAGGATCTCGTCCTCCGAGAGGTGCCATGTCCTTGTGTGCCAGGCGGGTGACACCCACCTACAGCCTAGACCTGAAGCCTGACCTCGCAGCTCGAGCTTCTGCTCCGTCTCTGGAGCAGGCTAGGTTGGGTCCAGGGAGACGGCAGGACAGAGTGTCCAGGGGCCCTGGGCCGTCCGTGTTCACTGCCCCAGGACCACAGGAGTATGGGTGGGGCACTGTGGGGGTAGGGCTGTGGACGGGGTGGTGGGGAGAGGCCCTCACAGAGACCCAGAGCTTCCTGGGGGGAAGAGGCTGCGGGGCTGTGGGGCTTCCTCAGGGACCCCGGCACAGCCTCCCGCAGCTCGGACTCTGTTCTGTCATGTGAGCCATGTGAGCAGGCGGGGCCGGCTTCGCCCCTGCAGGTCCCTCCTGCAGCCTCTCGTGGGATGCCCTAGAGCTGGGCTTTTCCATAAACCCAAGGCCCCTACGGGTGTGTCTCCTGAAGAGGCCTTGCCATCTCCGCCCCTCAGCCTTGCCACATGGACCTCTCCCCTGGGTGCCCTCTTCCAGTCCCCCTGAGCACTGCTCCTCCTCCTTCCGGGTCCAGTCGCAGCACTCATGGGAGGTGCTGCCCTGACTCCCTCCCCTGCCCTCAGCCCACTTTGCTCACCGCTCGGTCACACTCTCTTCACTGTCTAGGGGGTCTGTGGGCTCTGAGGGCTGGAGCGTCCAGCAGAGCCTGGCTTAGTGGAGGTTTGTTGACTGACTGTTCGACTGAATTCTTCTTTAATCACAGGGGCTACCAATGAATAACTCTTACTGTCTGCGTGATGCGCATTACCTAGTTTGAGCCTCACAGCCATCCACAGAGGTGGGTGTTGCTGTCAATCCCACTTTACAGATGAGCAAACTGA
>NW_012147897.1:5581556-5629056 GCF_000956105.1 Propithecus coquereli
CCATGCCCCTGCCTGCTACACATGTAGCCCCCCATATAGCTCGTGCATTACAAGTGTGTTCTGGGGGTAGAGAGAGAGAGGGAGAGCGGTGTCTCTGGTGGGTAGGTGGTGCGTTTTGGGGTAGGAGGTGCTGTGTGTGCAGGAGCTGCTGGGACCTGTTTTCCTTTGCTCATGACATGGATTTTAAACGAAGCCTGGGTTTGGTCTGAACAGGGAGTGTGAGGGCAGAGAATCAGGGCCATCCCTGGTCACGATGGAGTCTCTGCAGGGAGAGAAGCCCTCGGGGGCCTGCAGGTCCACTCTGCACGATGGCAGTAGGGCAGGACAGCAACTGCCAGGGAGGACTGGCCTCCAAGCTGACATCTGAGGGGCCGGGCAGCTGCTGGCAGATGTCACTCAGACCTGCAGGGAGACCATCCAGGACAAATGGCCAGTCCCCAGGAGCTGGCCTTGGATCACACGCTGCCCAGCAGCGTACCCGTCCTTTCACCCAGAAACGTCCAGGGAAATGCCAGGGCTAAACAGAGCCCCAGTCTGCATCCAGCGGGTTCCTGCCCGCAGCCCCTACTCCCTGCTTGGGTCAGATGTGACTGCAAGTGAGGACAGCTCGCGGGGGAGGGAAGTAGGGGGAGGGAAGGACCACGGAGACTTCAGATGGAGAAAGACACCGCAACAGTTTGGGATGCTTCGAATCCCCACCCTGATAGACTTCGTATCCTTGAGTCCTGGTGCCCTGAAATCCCAGGACTACGAATGTTTCAGAATGGAGGTCCAGACCCTGTGAAAACTTGATCCTTAGAATCTTGAGTGTGAAGGAGCTTCAAGGTCATGGCATGAACAGGCTGCTGTCCCCGCAGCTCTCAGACAGCCTCCCACTCCACAGCCCCCTCGAGGACTGCATGCTTTTATGGATGCAAAGACAGTGGAGACATAAAATAAACACTTGGATTTTAACTACATTGTGCCCTTGCCCAGGAGCACTGGAGCCTGGGCCTCTCGCAAGCCCCTGTCCTCACTCGCCAGCCCGAACAGGGGTGTCTGGGATGGTTGCCATGGTCTGCCACCTCCTCCTCCTGCTCCCCGCCCCCTGCCCTAGCCCTGTGGCCCCCCACTGGAGCCCAGCAGGTAAGGCATTGGGGACCAAGGGGCCAAGAGGGAGAACGTCTTCAGCAGCCATGAGCCCGGGGAGCCAAGCGGATATTGATTCTGTCTACGGGAGCAATGGGACCCGTTAAAATGCGGCTGTTAAATTGCTCTGCCTGAAGCCAGCCAGCGCCGCGGGTGGGCGGCCGGCCTGGCGGCAGGCGGTGGACAGACCAGCCGAAGGCTAGCGTCCTGGTGTAGTGGCCTTAGACACCCCCTGGGGCCTGAGGCAGCCTGGCTGGGGCCTTTGCTGCCCTGGTGCCCACGGGCCCCTGCGCCCCGGCCACACCCACTCCTTGGCATCCTCGGAGTACAGGCTGCTGCGCTCACGCAGATGCCTCCCGTCGCCCCTCCGTCTCTCGCAATCCTACTCAGCTTTCTGGACACAGTGCAAATGGCACCTCTTCCACGAAATCTTCCTGATTTTCCACTCCCTACTTCCAACATTTTGAGAGAAATGGGCTTTCCCCGCAAAATCCCTGAAGCCCCCAGGGCTCTGCCTGCCTTCTGCCTCCTGTCCCTCTGCTATAAAAGCTAAAGAAGAGTCATGGGCGCCTGACAGGGGACACCTGTGCTTCACTCGCCCGCCCATCCCCCCAACGTATGTGGGGCCTGGGAGCCCAGGCGCCCAGGCTGCGTGAGCAGCTCGCCTGGGCAGGGCAGGGCAGGGCAGGCAAGTGTTGGCCAAGCTGTGGCCTGATGGGCACCCCCACCCCCCACTTCCCCATCCCTGTGACAGAGATCAGGAACCACTCAGTGCTGAACTGTCCCCTCTCCCTCATGTGTGGTGCTCATAGCCACCACCACTCCGATGACTCACAGTCAACCCCCACTTAGCCAAAGGCCACCTTTGTCCTTGGGATGCCCCTCAAGGATGCTGAGAGCAGCCCCAGCAGTTGGAGCCAGGCAGTCCGGGGTTTGAATCCCAGCTCAACACTAAAGACTCTATAACCTCGGCCCAGTCGCTTCCCTCTCTGAGCCTGTTTCCTCGTCAATGAAACAGAGATTCTGGGCCCTACCCTTAGAAAGGTTGTGAGAATTGAATGAGACAGCTGCTGCAGAGGCCCAGAGAGGGCCATTGGCCGCCTGGAGTCACACAGCGAGAGGGTAGGAAAGATGCTCCCCTTGCCCCATCCCGCCTCTCTGGGGGTCCTGCGTTGGGCCTGGTCTGTGGAGCCTGGCAGCGGTTCCCCCGTGGCCTCAGGAACAGCAGACCATTGCTTGGGGCTGGGCTTGGGCGCCCTGGTTGTTCCTTTGGTCTGACCAGGCCTCCCCACGGGCCTTATCTGCCCGTTCCCTCCTTTCCCACCAAACTAATCTCTCCCTCTTTTCAGGAGTTCCTGTTTCCTCTCTGCTGCCTTCTTGTCTCTCTCCCGGGCCGACTCTCCCGCGTCCCCAGCCAGCCTCCCACACTTGGTCGGAGCTGGTGCTGTCATCACCGGGGAGTTTCCGTCTCTCCAGGCTCCCAAGCCTCTCAGGGCCCAGTCTGGGACTGCTGCCCCCTCATGCCTGGGTGGGGATCCTGCTGGTGACGAGAATTTGGACGCCCACAGGGCAGTACCTGGCCTTTAATTCTTCGGGGTGGCCACTGGCCCAGGGGCCTCCACAGGCCACTGCAGTGGTTTCAGGGTTTTTACTCTACAGTTCCTGGGTACCAATATCTTAGGGTTCCAAATCTGAACACGACGAGATCCCGAACTACTAAAGCTCCGAGGTTCTGGGAGCCTCTGGGACCCTGTGATCCACCTTGGGGGAGGATCCCCCCACCCCCGGCCTGACCAAGTGGGGCTCGGTCCGGCTGTGTCCTGAGAACCTGACCTACGGGTGAGGAGCAGTCCTGGGACCAGCTCCCTACGCCCGCTTGGTTGTCCGGCCCCTGAACAGACAGAAAGGTGCAGGCCTTCGGCACAGGTCTAGGGACTGGCCAGTGGCAGTTACACAAGGCCCACTGAGCCAGGGGCACAGCCGGGTCTCCCATCCTGAACCCCTCCTGGCCCAGGCCCCCCACTTAGCCCAGGAAATGGTATTCTGTCTTCCATGCTGCCCTCCCTGTGCCTGGCTGGAATGAGGATGTGGGAGAAGGGACAGGCCCGGGCTCCGTGCCCCAGTCTGCTGTGAACTTTCCCCAGGATCCCTCTCCTCTCAGAGCCTCCATTTCCTCCTCGATCAGAGGTGACAACAATACTCACCTTGGGGGCTGCTGTCAAGATTACTTGGGACAATGTATTTGGAATGGTACACAGCAGGTGCATAATAAATGGTAGCATTTATATTATTATGACCACCCTTTCTGACAGTCATTCTGGGTCCTTGGTCCAGTTTCCCCATTTGCTTGTCCTGATTAAGGCCCAAAGGACACCCTGGCGCCCCATGGGTGGGTTGGGCTGACCCCAACCCATGAAGAGGCCCCAGAAAGGTGGGGGAAACAGACACAACACAGACCCCTATAACACCTTGGTTCAGTGCAACACTGGAAGGGTGCACAGAGGCTGTGGGGACGCAGAGGAGACCTGAGGGTAGGCATGGAGGGCTTCCTGGAGAAGGGGGCCATTCATCTGAGCCTTGAAGGAGGAGAGGCCATTGGCTTGAGGATGAGCACAATGGCTGCTTTAAATGTTCAAAAGGCTGTGGGCAGCTGAGAAGGGCACGGGGGCAGGCTTCGTGGAGAGGGCTGGGTGTGAGATTCCGGCAGGGAAAATAGCATCCCAGGCCTGGAGAGAAGAGCAGATGCCCAGAGGCAAGGTGGGCTGAGTGGCTGAGTTTCAGTGTGGGTGAGCGAACACCTGGGGAGGTGCAGGAAACGTGCGCCTGGAAGATTCACCTGGGGCCTTGTGTGCCAGGCCAGGGACCCAGGGACTGGTTCTGTGGGCCATGGGGGCTGACGGAGGCTGTGGAGCAGGGAAGCCCTGGGCCCGGGAGACAGCACACTCTGCAGGGGCCGCCCAGGGAGGCTCCATCCCCCCACGGCCCCCAACCCTATCAGCTCTGTGACCACAGGAAGGGCCCCTCCCATCTCTGAATTTCCTCAGCTGCAAAACAGACCAGGAGACTTATCTGGAGTCCCTTACAGCCGTGATTCTGTGACTCTGGCCACTCCCACTACAAACTCCCCGGCAGGGCTTGGAGGATGACCACGAAAGCCTTCCTTCTTCCCACCACCCCGCGACTGGCCCAGCCCCTGAGGGTCGTCCCTGCCATCCCACCCCTGGTATGCCTGGGCTCCAGGCCCCCTCCAGGTGGCCCTGCCCTCAGCGTCTGTGTGCCTTCCCATGTTTGTAACGTTCTCTTAGAGCCTTTGTCCTGTTAGACACAGGTGAGGAATAACTGCTTCCATTTGGGGCACCTACTGTGGGCCAGGCCGAGGAGACTCCACTTGCTCACCCCTTGCCTACTGATGCCACCCACACGCAGGGAGTGACACCAAAACTGAGAGAGGACAGTGACATGCCTGCAGTGATCCTGCTCTTCTTGGACCCTGTCTCTACTTGGCAATCGCCGGACCCCGTCTGGGGCCCCTCCCGCCTCCCTGCTGTTATTTCTGTCTCCTTTGCTGCTTTTCCTCCTCACCTCCCCGACATCCAAGGTGCAAGTGCCCCAGGCCCAGCCTCAGTCCTGTCTCCTCTATCCCGCCCACTCCCTTAGTGGTGGCGCCCAAGCGTGCACCCCCACCCCTGGCTTCCCCCGGCGTGCCAGCCTCGAGCATCTGCCCATCTGCTCAGTATTTCCACTTGGGGCCTAAACAATGTCACAGTCCCTGAGTGTCCACATCTGAACCCCATCCTCTTTCCACCCCCATCTCGGCATTCGGCCCCTCCGTCCTTCCAAGTGTTCCAGCCAACCCCGGCATTCATTCTTGGGCCTCCTTCCCCTCACGCCCCACATGCGGAGAGAGAACAAATCCTGTTGGCCCCACCTTCAAAACAGAACTGGAATCCAAGCACTTCTCACCACGTCCACCGCCGCCAGCCTGGTCCAGGCGCAAGACTGGGCCCCTTCCCAACTCCAGCCTTCATCGCCACCACCCCCATTCTACAAACGGGGAAACTGAGGCTGGGGGCCCTCCCCAGGGCCGCACAGAAAACCCACCAGGGCTAGCTGGAGCCAGGGTCTGCCACCTCCCTGAGGCCTGCACCCCTGGCTCCCGAAGCACACTGGCAGACCTGACGACAGGGCCATGCTGTGCAGCGCCTGCATGTGTGTCCCTGAGGAGCGAAGAGGCTGCCAGCTGGGTTTATGTTTCAAGACGTCTGTCCTCGCCCTTGACCAGGAGATCTTACAGGGAGACCCGGGCCAGGGCCGGGTGTGGGCGTGTGCGGGGGGAGCAGGGACATCAATCAGAAGCCGCCTTGCCTGGAAACTGGAGAGTCCCCCGCCCCCCCCCACCAGCGCCGCAAGCCGCTGAGTTCACTTGAGGAGGCCAGAAACTGCAGGGGCGGGCTGGGCTTCGCTCAGCGTTTATTTCATATGGCTGTTTAAAAAGCTTGTTTTAAAATATAGATCATTATATATATATTTATATATATAAAATATATAAAGAGGAATTGAGGAGAGCCGCCCCAAAGACAAAGCTATGTTTTATAAATATTTCTGTAGCTCCCACATCCCAAAGGAAGAAAAAAACAAAAAACAAAAACACATTTACAACCCAAGCTAGTGGTTCCATGTGGTGGGCCCAGCAGGTTCAGACCCTGGGGTGGGCTGGGGGTCCCGCAGACGTTCTGAAGAGAGCGGGCAGACCCCTCCCGGAGGCTGGGCTCTCTGGCCCTGAAAGGTCAAGTCCACACCAGCTTCAGCAAGCCCATGCCCCTGGATTCTTAGACCAGCCTGTGGGCACGCCGGGGCCTCGGGCTGCCAGGTTATTTTTAATCTTGTCGGTTTCCTTTGATGTCCCGGCTCTCCTTCCAGGGTGGCCAGGCCTTCCGTTCCTGGTGGCTTACAAGTGCAGGCAAAGCACGGGCCACCTCCCACGCCAGGCATCTGGAATTCACAAGCGAAACTCCACGGAGAGTCTCCAGGCCCCCGGCCCTGGCCGCTGAGGGTCCTCGGGCAGAGTCTGCGCCCTGCGTGGGGCGGAGCGCGCGGCCTCACTTGCACACGTAGCGCTCCACGGTGCGCTCACACCTGCGGCAGGTGACATAGCAGCACCAGTGGTACTTGCAGTGGCACCGCTCGACCACACGGTCTGTGTAGGGGTTGTAGCCGCGCCCACAGCACATGAGGTCGCAGCTGTCGCTGCCGTTGGATGTCTTGTTGCACTGCCTGGTGGAGGGGGGAGGAGGTCAGTGAGTGTTCCTGTCACCCCCCCATACACACCCTGGGACTCCCAGCCTCTCCTGCGGCCACTGACTCAGTCTCTCTTGGAAGGTGTCTCAATCTTTGGGGAATTTTAACTAATTCTCTTACCTAAGAGCACTTCTACCTTTTCCCCTATTTGTAATAAGCAGTTACCGAAACGACGGGGTTGCTTTGTTTTCTTGAAGGTATCTTTTTTCTGTTTCTCCTACTTCTAAATACTCAAAGGACCTTCAAAATCCAATCTGTCTAATAATCTTACCTTCATATTTAATCTTTACTTATATTGAGACAGATGTGAAGATCGTTTTCACTTTTAGAATCCCAGGACACATTCTGAAACACTCAGAATGGCATTGGTTGCGAGGCCTCGTGAGCACCTGGCACACTGTCCGTGGAGGGCGAGAGGCTGGCAGCCACGGGCCTCCCACAGGGCAGGCGCGTCCCTCGGGTATTTTATCTTACTAGAGGCAGGCAGAGTCCTTGGGGAGGGAGTGGAATTATTATGCCCCTTACACCGGTGACCACAGGCTAAACAAAGGACAGAGGCTTAAACTCAGGGCTGCTGAAGCCAAGGCTGTTGCTACTCTCCCTACCCTGAAGGCATGGGACCCAGGGCTGGCAGGGGCCACATTTCTTCCTGAATCACGCCTGTGGGATAAGAGGACACTGACAGTCCCTGTGAAATGCAAATATCCCTCTGTGGCTATCAGTTCTTCTGTCTAATGAAAACACCTCTGTTCAGATTGGTCGTTCCTCTAGCTGAGCTGAGGCTAGAAAGGGGGTGTTTTTATGGGATGCAGCTGGGGACAGAGCAGCAGGGTTTGGAACACTGGGCAGGAACAAAAGGGTCCCCATAGCTGTGTGGACAAAGGAATCCCAGAATGTCTAAGACGGGCAAGCCCTAGAGATGACTGAATCTAATCCTTAGATCTACTGATGGGGAAACTAAGGCACAGATGGAGAGGGTCTTTCCCAGGGTGAGCACCGGGTCTGTGAGAGCTCAGGAAGGCTCCCTGGAAGAGGAGGTCACCCAGGATTTTGATGGCAGATAAGCAGGATTTTGATGGAAGATGAGCAGGACTAACATGCAGAGGACAGAAGAGGGTATTGAGGGAGCATCCAGGCAAAGGCCAAAGCCCCAGTCTGGGTAGTGAGAGAGCAGCTGGCAGGGGAGGGCTGGAGGCAGGGAGGCTGGGCAGAGGCTGGGCAGCAGCTGGGGAGAGGTCCAGGCCTCAACAGGGACCGGGCAGGGGTGGGAAGGAGGGGAGCTCCTGGAGAGAGTCAGCGACCTACATGTGGGCTGCAAGCAGTTCCTGTGGGAGGCAGGAGAACAGTGGGAAGAATACATGCCCCAGAGCCAGGCAGAGCTGGGTTCAAGCCCCAGCTTAGCCACTTATAGTCCGTGTGACTAAATAAAAGTTTGTTTAGCCACTCAACATCCATGAGTCCCCCTCTGCCTTATCCTAAAGGTCTATAGTTGACCACTCGGCCCTCAGTTGTAAGAAGGGGACAGAGTTCCTTTTTTATTTCTAGATCCCTGACACGCAGTGTCTGAAAACCTGGCCTCCAACATCAGAACCAGACCAGGCCTGAGAGGGTGCCCAGGACGGGGAGTTAGAGAGGGCAGGGCCGCGGGCCCAGGAAAGGGCCTCTGGGATGCCTGGCTCCCAGGGCACAGGGTGGCACAGGTCATGGGGTGTGAGTTTCAGGGGTGCAGGCCTCTGGAAAAAACATGACAAAAGGGCTGAGGTTTGGAATATCGGCTGCTGGCTAGGCCTCAGTTTCCCCAGGTTAGATTTGAGGAGGGCTGCAAGGTGTCTGCCCCAGCTAGGGTGCCAGCCTCTACAGAGATACCACCTGTGCACATGATATCCAACCCTCTGCACTCCATATCCCCTAACCCAATACATCTCACATTCCCTCTCCTCCAGGAAGCTTTCTTTGATGTCCAGGCTGGGTCAGGACCCCTCTGGGCTCCTCTTGCAATGGGCTTCCCTCTGTCACAATCTGAGCACTTGAGGTCCCCCCGCCTGCCAGCGCCTGCCAGAGCCAGGCAGAGCTACAGCTGACCTGCAGCCTCATGTAATGGGTACAAGAAGTGTTTGTGGTTGTAAACTACTAAGAAATTGGGGTTGTTTGTTACTGCAGCAAAAGCTGACCGATACAGATGCGTGCAAGGCCCCACCCAGGGGAACAGCATGCTAAGGATGCCAGGAGGGTGGGCGGTGCTGGGGGTGGGGGCTCCTCTCCAGTAATGTGGGGGCGGCTGGGAGAGAGGCCTGGCAGCCTGAGGGAGGAGGGGAGCCGGCCTGGCACAGAGAGATGCTGGATAAGTGTAATTGGAGATCACTGGCCAACCCCGTGAGCTGCCTGGTGTCCTCCCCATTGCACAGAAGGCAAGACTGAGCCTCAGATCAGTGAGGGACATGCTCAGGTTCACCCAGCCAGGGAGCTGTGCCCTTCCCCGACACACACACACACAGCCGCTCATGGGTCGGGGAGACCCTCTCTTTGCCCCGAGGTCCTCCGTGGGCTTCCCCCAGCCCTCTGTGTTCTCGAATCCTCCTCTCCCTCCCCCATCCCCATCTGCCTCGGCCCAGCCTCTCACTCCTTCCTGTCTCCCTGGCCTGACCCGGTTCCATCTTCATTCCGCCGACCCCCTCAATCTGGCCTCCAGATGGGAGCCTGGGCCTCCTCGCAGAGCCTGCTGCCCTGGCCTGTGGGGACGGAGCCCCCCAAACCACCCCTCCCTCTGCTGGAGACGGGAACGTGGGCTGCGGAGGAAGTAAATGCTGGCTGGGCACCAACTATGTGCCAGACACGTTCCCAGACACCCGCTCTCTGGTTCAATATTCTTTTAACCCCGAGAACACTAGCTTTGTGGAATGCTATTAGGGGCTCCCTAATAAAAGAGTTCCACGGCCAAACACCTCTGGGAAACACTGGCTTAAACAGATCCTTTATCATGAGATTCCTCGCAGCCTTTAATATGTTCTCGTGCCTCGTGAATTACCAAAGAGAATTTCCCAACATATTTGATTGCAGAACTTTCTATTATAGTATGTCAGGGCCAGCCTTCTCCAGAACGGTCTTTGGGAAACGCTGCTTGCCTGAACCCCCACCAGCCCCACCTGGCTCACGGGTCTGCGGTCTCCACGGCTCCGCTTCTCCTGTCCTGAGCCGGCTGCAGCAGCCGCGACTGGGCGAGCTGTAGGGACCCCAGCCCTGGCTCTGAATATGGGACCAGGGGGTCCCCAGGAGGAGATAGGAGGAGCTGGGGCCTGGGAGGAGGGCTGGAGCGGGTCGGGGCACACACGAGCACGCTTACTCTACTGAATGCAGGCAGACCACACCCTCCTTCAGCTCTGTGTGGACCTCGTGCGGTTCTGGGCTGGCTGCTGCCCCTGCCTCCCCTGTGCCATTCAGGTCCTCTTTCTTTTTTTTATTTTTTGAGACAGTCTGGCTCTGTTGCCTCGGCTACAGTAGAGTGGCGTCATCATAGCTCACTGCAACCTCCAACTCCTGGGCTCAAGTGATCCTCCTGCCTCAGCCTCCCAGAGTGCTAGGATTACAGGTGTGAGCCACCGTGCTGGGCCCTCAGGTCCTCTCTCGTCCAGTGAGCAGGCTGTATGACATTCATCCTTCATCTATTCATTTGACATTTACTGAGCACCTAGTTCATGCTGGGCAACGTCTTCCCTAGCCCCCGTCTCTCAGTAGAGTCGTTGTCTCTTCTCATCTGTCTCTCCCACTGGGGCAGGGTGGGGTGGGGGCTCCTACCAGCCTCCATTCCCCAGGGTCCCCTGCCAGGGAGAGGTGCAGAACAGGCACTCCCAGAAGCTCTGTGGGGGCCCTTGCACCCTGGCATCTGCACTCAGCATTCCTGGGGCCACCTCCCTCTACTGGGCAGGGACTCCATTCCCCTAATGCCAACTGGGTCCCGACTGTGTGCCTGACCCTGAGCTGGGGAGCAGCCTGTCCAACATAGCTGGCCCTCTCCTTCCAGGGTAGCAGCAGGCCCTTACCTGTCTTGCGTCCCGTGGGAGCCCACCTTCTCATTCTTCATGCAGAAGTCAGGTGAACTCTGTAGGTAGACAAGTTCCGAGTCCTTTACAGGCCGGATATCCAGATCCTTAGGCACCAGGTGCTTGCGGGTGCCCATGGGTCGGTGCACTACCTTGGTGGCCGATAGGTAGCGGGTCTTGAGGTCAGCAGCTATGTCCCGTAGCTCCTGCAGCCCCTTCCAGCAGGTGCGGATGGAGCAGGAGCCAGACACCCCATGGCACTTGCACTTCATTTCCAGAGAGGCGCGCAGAGCCTGCGGACAGGGGAGGGCGTCGGGCTGGGCGGCTGGAGCCCCCTCCCTGGCCTGCCCAGGCACCCTGGCCCTACCCACTGCATAGCTGGGCACTCTCGGGGAGTCATCGCCTACCTAAGCCTCAAGTGATGGAGCTTTTTGCTCCAAAGCTTGGAGGTGTTGTGGGCCTTCCTCCAACCTAGGGGGCAGCTGAGGGGCAGGAAGAGAGACATTTCTAGGGATAAGAGATGCCATTACTGAGCACCTACTATATGCCAAGTGCTCTAACACATAATGTGCGTTAATCATCACAACAGCCCTTCAAGGAAGGTATCCTTATCCTCCCCATTTTACAAAGAGGAAACAAAGGCTCAGAGAGGCTAAGTCTCATGCCCCAGATGGCACAGCTAGAAAATCGTGGAGCTGGATTTGAACCCAGGTCTGAGGGGGATTCCAAAAGTGGTGGCTTTTAGCTGTTCCATGCTTTTCTTTCACACAAAACTGCTGCTCACTAATGCTTGCTGGACAAAAGGGAGGGAAAGAAGAGAAGGAAGGAAGGGAGTGGGGCAGGAATGGGGAGGGAGGAAGAGGCAGGGGGAATGCATGCCTCCGCCACCGCTCCACTGCCAGTGCTCCTGCCAGGCGACCCTCAGCAGGCCGTGACACCACTCAGGGCCTCTGTGTTCTTTTGAGCAAAGCGGGCGCACAGCTCCTGCCTTGCAGAGTGCTGTGAGGATTAAATGAGATGACATGCATGAAGGAGTTTTGTGAACTACGAAAGCTAAATCAATTTGGGTTTTAAAAAATTGGTTTAAGTAATAACTAAGGTGGACAGTGGGGAGGTTTGGGCTCGGGGGTATGGGTAGACTCTAGCCCCAGCTTCGGAAAGGACTCAGGCCCACCGGCTTCCCTGGGCCTCAGTTTCCCCATCTGAACCTGAGGAGCAGGAGTTAGATGCCTTCTAAGGGCCTTACAGTTCTGCCTTTTAAAACACTCCTTTCCACTCAGGATCCCCCTGCCCAGGCCTGCCCTCCCACCTGTCCTATACAGAGAGCTGCAAGGGTCATGGTTCACCTGGGCCCTGCCCCCGCCCCCACATCAGAGACATGGGGAAACTGAGGCACAGTTGGCAAGGACTTGCCCCAGATCACTTAGAGAGTAGCTGCTCAAGGTCCCAGGGCTCCTTCCCCCTCACCAGTGGCAGGAAGTGGGGACCGAGGGAGTCCGTTTGGGTATAAAGCCTGGAATTTGCTGAGTGAAGCCTGTGGAGGGCCCAGAGTGAAGTGAACAGGACCACAGGGCATCGAGGCACTTGGGGTCCTCAGGGAAAGGAAAACCAGGTTCGGTCCCTCAGCGTAGGTGAGGAAAGGGGCCCAGGGCTTCCTGAGGCCCACTGGGTCCAAAACATGTGGCCGTGACCTCATTTAATCCCGACACAGCCCTGCAGCTTGGGGGATATTGCGCCCCTTTTGTACACGGCCCCAGGGACCCGCCTGACGTGCACTGCAGCTGAGGACCCGCTTTGGACTGCCCTGAGGGGGGGGTGGCGACCTCCGGCGACCTCCGCCGGTCCCGCCCTGGTGGTGGGCCTGGGGCGGGGTTTCCGCGAACAAGGGCAGGTGGCAGGCTGAGAGACAGAAGTCCTGAGGCCCTGGCCAGGCTCTCCTACAAACCCACAGTGTGATTCGGCCTCAGTTTCCCTAACTGTCCAAGGATGTCCTGGACATCCTAGAGTCCTCACGTGAGGGAGACCAGCGAGAGAAGGTGAGGACATGGAAGCCTCTGGACTTGGACTCCCACGGACCTGGGCTCTGTCATGCCCTGTGGCCGAGCCACTTGCGGTCTTCTGGCCTCCCCTGGTGCCTCTGTAAAACGTGGCTAACAGGTGCGGGCAGGGGTTGGTGACACGCCGTCTGTACACACGGCTCTGGCCGAGCAGCCAGCCCTGCCCCTCGTGGGCCCTTCCCCCATCTGTGGACTCGGGACAATAGCACCTGCCCCAGAGCTGTTCCCTGGACCACAGGAGAGAAAATGGGTCGAGGACCGAGCACAGTGCAACATGGATTGGTATAAAGTGTTGTGGTTTTTTTAATTTTCAAAGGAAAAAAAGGTCTGTTCGTTCACTTAGCATTCACTCACCCAGCCTGTGCAATGAGGTGAGGAATTAATAAGAAACTGATGATAATAAATGTTGGAGGGAAACTGTGTTCTGGAGGTTGGGGCGGGTTTGGGTGGGAGTCCCTGTTAATCCAAGGAGATGGCTCCTTAGCATGAGGCTCTGTTGCCCACAGCCCTCTCCACACGCCGGGAGCACAGCCAGAAGAACATGGCAGACAGGGACTTAGCACCAGATCACCTCCCCCATTTCACAGATGGGAACAATTGAGGCCAGAGAGGAAGTGACTTGCCCAGCGTCACTAAGCCAGAGCCAAGGCCAGCACTCAGAGCTCCTGACTGCTAGTTCAGGCTCCTTCCACTTGGACAACCCAAATCCCAGTGGACTCCCTGGAGGAGGAGGAGCCCAGAGAGCCCCAAGCAGCTGGAGAGGGAAGAGCTGAGGAAGGTGGAAGCCATCAGGTGTGGACCGATCAGGGCCCATCCCCACACCCCCCTCCACTGGGGCACATTGGGTGGCCCTTTTCTGGCCAACGGCACAAGCACGACTATCTGGGGGGTGGGTGGGGTGGGTGGTTACCTGTCTCCCCACTTCACTGTTGTGTAGACGCATCAGTTTATTGGCTTGGGATCCTGTTTTTTTCACCTTCATAGGAGCATCGGAAAACTTGGCCCCCATGAGGAGCCCGTAGCTGAGGTTGTCCGCACATCCTCCCCAGCGGTTCCCGGGCCCGGGTGGCTCACCTGGGACGGGGCCGCAGGAGCAGCCGGGCAGGTCGCCGGAGGTGCAAGCCCGGGCGATGGCGTGGCTGATGGCAGCGGCCGACAGCGCATACACGAAGGCCGACTCCCGGGTCCCTGGGGGCGGGAGGGGTGGGTCAGCCAGGCAGGCATCCAAGGACAGGACCCTGCCAGGTCTGAGGCCCTCCTCCTTCACTCCCACCCTCTGTAACCAGGGTGGTACTGGCAGGGGACAGCACTAGGGCCGTCAGGCTGTCACCCCTTCTCCCTCAGTTCCCCCCAAATACACCAGCTGGGTGCCACACTCACTTGAGACCCGCACACCCACAGGCACACCCTCTCCCACGAGGCTTTGACCCTGCTCTCCCTGCATTCGGGGTTGGGGCTGTTCTACAGGAACAAAGGCCCAGGCCCTGAGCTCCTCACAGGCCAGATGAGTGTCCAAGGAATCCGCTGTGTCCCGCAAAAAGATCCGCTCAAGTTCTGACCCTGTACCTGCGAGCATGACCGTATTTAGAAATAGGGTCTTTGCAGATGTAGTGGAGCTGAGAAGAGGTCACACTGGGTCGGGGTGGGCCCTAAGCCAGTGGCTGGTGTCCTTGTAAGAGGGAATTCTGGATACACAGACATACAGAGGGGGAGAATGCCGTGTGTCCACGGAGGCAGAGACTGAGTGACGCAGCTGCAAGCCAAGGAACACCAAGGATTGCCGCAGCCACCAGGAGCTGGGCACAGGCGAGAAGGCTCCTTCCCTAGCACCTTTGGAGGGAGCCTGGCCCTGCCCACACCTGGATTTTGGACTTTCAGCCTCCAGAACTGAAGACAATACATTTCTGTTGTTTGAAGCCAGCCAGTTTGTGGCACACAGTGACAACAGCCCTAGGAAACTAATACGGAACCCACGTGCCCCGGCTGTGGGGGGTCCCGGCCTTGGGTCTGAGCCCTGGCTCCATCTCTCAACCAGCAAGTCACTTTCCCGTCTCCAGCCTCAGTTTCCTTACGTGTAGAGCATGGGTGACAATACCTACCTCACAGGCTGGCTCTGGAGTTCAAGTAATTCAGGAAGGAAGGAAAGGGGTGTCAAGTGCTGCACAAACATTAGCCGTTATGTTTAGGACCCATGAGAGAAATTACTACCATGCAGGGGAGAGATGAGACCCATTAGGGTGTTTCCACGAGGCAAAATCATCTCTGTTGCAAACAGGTCCCCCCAAACCCACCCCATAAGCCACCTCCTCCAGGAAGTCTTTCCACAGGAGATGTTTTGCTATTTCTACCGCACTTTGTGCAGCATGCAGCAATTTCAGCAGCCTGGGCTGGTATTACCTGTGGCACACCTGTCTGCCCCTACGGGTGGGCTCTGGCGTTCTCCTTCATATACTCCCTTCCCAAGAGCCTCCCTGACACGTGGCCTCACATACAGCAGGGGTTGGTTGTTCCTTCGCTCATGCATTAGGGAGCACGTGTGTTTGCAATGTCATTTGGACTCCCTGGTGCTGACACAGTCACTCACCTACATGTTTACTCATTCGTTCATGCGAGCCTGAATACCCATACCTATGATTAATTCATCCACCATGCGCCCGTCCATCCCTCCCTCTGTGCATCTGTGTATCCACCCAGCATCCGTCTATTCATTCGTCCACCCGTGAATCCATAATCCACCCGTCCACGAATTCGTTCACCTATCTAAACACACGCAGACGTATGCCTGAGTTCACCCACCCTCACCCGCGTGCATTCGGCAGCCCCCAGCACCTCCCAGCAGCCCCGCCAGCTCCCTACCTCTCTCCAGGTCAAGCAGGTAGTTGGGGGCGAGCTCGATGGAGGAGCAGTTCCAGCGCATGTCGGCGAAGGCCCTGCGGCAGGCCTTGGTCACCTCGCGGGCGGCGTGCACGATGGTGTGCATGAGCTCCAGGTTGCTGCGGCACAGCTGCACCTGTGCGGACACCAGGCCCTCCAGCTGCTTGCAGTGTTGCGTCTGGTTCAGCGCCAGGGCCGCCGGAGTCTTGTACAGTGCCCTGCACACCGCCGAACGGCAACAAGGGGTGGAAGCAAAGACAGGGCTGTGAGAGGCCGCGCCGCCTCCACCTGCGCTACTGGCCCCAGCCTGCCCCTCAATGTTCTCTGGAAGAAGCCAGGAAACCAGGAGCCAAAGTGCCGCATGGCAGAGTAGTTTATCTCCCTCCCGTCCCTGTGTGAGCTTGGGCACATCACTGTCCCTCTCTGGGCCTCAGGCCCCTTTCATAACGTAGGATCACATTCCCCATCTTACCTAAGCTTTATTATGATTAAACTAACAAAAACCAGTTTTCCAGTTCACAAAGCACACACACATCCATTGCTCTGTTTAGTTCTCACACAGCTGTGAATTATTAGTCTTTACTCAACATTCATTCAACACTGTGCAGCGATGTGCCAGGAACCATGCTAACTGCTAGATTACTGTAATCACAATAATTATGCACACTATTAATTGTGTCTTTACCATATACGCAACATGAGTTAGGAGTTTTCCATCATTGTTTCATCTAATTACTAAACCCATTTATTATGTTGTAAGGTCCCGTATCCATGCGAGGGATTGTTAATAAAGGCTTAAAGAGCCACTCAGTTTTGTGATGACCTGGAACTTGGAAAATTTAGCATCTAATCCAGATTTGGCCATTAACTTGCTATGTGACCTTAGATAAATCACTGCTCCTCTCTGGGTCTCAGTGTGTACATCTGTAAACTGTATTTTCCAGAATGAGTTCCAGCGAGATACTCTGAAAAAAGGGATGCATTTGGGGGATGCAATGTATCATGTCCCCCCTTGGAGAGTCTTCATGTACATTAACATTTTAAAGGTCCTGAGAAGTCCTGCAGCAAAGTAACAGGCTTGGTTTTGTTTAACTCAGAGAGTCTGTTGAGCACACTGAGCACAAAGCCTTTCGCTTGAGGAATGTCAGCCAAAGGGGTCTCTATGACCCTTGGTGATGTTATAGCACCTAAGAGCCCCCCAGATCCTGGCTCTGGGTACTGGGATTCTAAGACTCTAGGGCCAGGTCCATCCTGGAACCGCTGCTCTCCCAGGCCTTCTCTGAGGAGCAGGCTGCACCAGGCAGCACTCCTCCCAAGTGCAGCTAGAGGGACTTCACAGCCCTAAAGGACTCCACATCGACCTGCGCCCAGCACTGCCCACACACAGCAGGGGGTGTCTGGAACCAGAGCCAGCTGGCCCTCAGCAACCCAGCAGAGATCCTGCAGGGACAGGGGGCAAGAAAAAGCCAATCTGCAGCCATAAGGGCTGAGTGCCCCACTGCTGCGGCCTCAGTGGTCCTCACCCAGGGCTGGGGCTGACACCTGGTGAGGCTGGGACCCAGAACCCCTGGTCTGAGTCCTGAGGGAGGCAGCCAGGTGCTCAGGGAATAGCACGGGCCTGGGTAGACTCCGGGCTCCATCATTCCCCTTGTGACCTTGAGCAGGTCACTTAACCCCTCCTCTCCCACCACCCTCCCAGCATTATCTGAGGGATTAAATCAGACAATGGGTGTCCGAACATGTGCATCACATGTTCTGCCCAGGGCTGAGTGCTGTGGTCAGGGCTCAACAATGGGAGCTACTAAAATTACTGCCTTGGTGGTCTCTTCCCACCTGCTGGCAGCCCCACTACGCCCACCCAGTCAAGGCCAAGGGCTGCTACCTGACATTCAGGGCTCCTCGAAGCCTGGCCCCCCAGCCTTCCCCAGCCTCCTGTCCTCAACCTAAAACCTGTCCACACCAGTCTCCTGACTTCTCCAACAGGAACTGTCTTACCACCATACCTTTGCCCGAGCTTTTCCTGAGGCCAAGAGTGCCTTTCCCCCTGCTCCTGTACTTGAATGAATAAATGAACTTCATCTACTTGTGGAAGAAATATTTACTAAGCACCAATTCTCCTCAGACTCCTTTGGTAATGAACATGACATAGATCCTTTCCTCAGGGTGTCCCTAGTCTAATGCCTGGACAAAACTATTAACAGCTGTAAGTCAATGACCCAGCTGTTCTGCCTCCTGGGCTTGTCCAGGGAAGAGCACAAGCTTTGAGTACCAGCTGTGTGACCTAGGTAAGTTACCCAACCTCTCCGGGCCTCGTGGTTCTCATCTGTTATAAAGAAATGATGAGTATTCCTTCAAAAGGCTATGGTAAGACTTAAATAACAACATGTGTGCAAAGTGTTTGGAGCTTTCATAGATGAAGTCCCCCTACTCGTGGCCAGGTGAATCTTGGACCAGGAGTAAGAAGACGGGGACTCGAACTCCAGCTCTGCCCTCTAGGCGCTGTGCAAACTTGGGCAAATTGCTGCCCCTCTGTGGGCACCAGCTACGAAATGGGGACCCTGGGGTCTTGCAAGGGCTGGGTACTGTGTGCCTCATTAAGTCCTCAGTAGTTGGTTCACTTCCTCCTGCCTCTCATTCTCTGCCATGCCCCACCCACCCTGTAACCCCCGAAGATAGAAACCTTCCCAGAGACGCAGGAGGAGGCCGAGGGATGGCGAGCAAGGCCTGGGGTCTGCAGTTAGGGCAGCACAGCCCATCCTGTCTGCGTTCACTGTGGGTGTCCCGGGCAGTCTCCCCTCACTGCGACCCCGGCTCAGCCCCCCCTCCCCAAACTATGAGCAGGGAAAGGTTTGGCGTGTCTGGATGCCAGGGCCCGGCCCGGGGCACGCCACACAGCAGACCTCAGACGTGGTCCCTGACCCACATGGAACTGGTCTGGGCCTCCCTGGCCTTCCCTCCTAGGAACCTGTTGCCCGATTCCCTGCAGCCCTTCCTGGGTGGGCTTTGACCACACAAAGGCAAGTGTCATCACCTCGGCATGTTTCTTGGCTGTTAACAGCCCTCCAC
Organism: Propithecus coquereli; assembly: GCF_000956105.1. Lineage (NCBI taxonomy): Eukaryota > Metazoa > Chordata > Mammalia > Primates > Indriidae > Propithecus > Propithecus coquereli. Next base: position 5,600,017 of record NW_012147897.1, read on the forward strand.
CCCCAGCCAGCAAACACTGCTCACGTGTGTGGTGCTGTTGCAAGGTAACAGCCCCGGTGTGGACACAGCACTTCCCAGTTTACAGAGCCTCTCATTTCACGCTGCGGAGGGCGGTCTAGACGAGATTATTATCCCCGCTTTGGACCAGTGAGGATGTGGAGGCAGGGCCAGGGGCTGTACTCCCTGCATCCCCCTGCAAGTCAAGTCCTCCTCCCTGCTGGGCTGTCAGTCCCTGCATGAGCCGTGGCCTCCCCATTCTCGGTCCCCTGTCTGCTCTGTTCTGGGAAGTCCACTCAGCCTGTCCTGAGCCCTCTCTGCTCTTCACCCTCCCAACTTTCTTCCCTTCCCCTCTGAGCATTTGAAAGTGGGAAGGGTTACATGAACGACAGCAAATCAAACATCAGGCCGGCGCAGGCGCAGTGGTGTCCAAGCCGCGTGGGCTGCCTCCCTGTCTCCCCCAGGCTCCTGCTCAAGCCAAGAAGGGGATGGGGTGGGCCGAGCCTCCCACCGAGGGCTCAGGTCAGGCAGTCCCTGAGTGCTGGGTGCCGTAGCTCTCAGGGAGGGGAGCTCTGTGCTCCTGGTGCCAGGGGTCTCACTGGCTGGGACCGTGGGCCACCCCTGAGCCAGCCTCCCCAGATGGCTGAGAGAAGGTGCTGTAAAGGCAGCTCCCAGATGAGGCTCCGACTCCCTGGGCGGCCAGCGGATAAGTAGGAAGCTGTTTCGGAGGCCCCTGGTGGGAGCAGGGCAGGGCAGAGCCCAGGGACCGCCCCGGAGGCAGAGGGGCTGGGGCCCATGGGAGCAGCCAGCCCCGGCGCTGGGGAGGTGGGAGGCAGCAGATTCCACTCCCGAGGAGGGCCATGCGGTCATCTGGTAATTAGTGGTAATGACCGTTTCTAACTAAATCCCCCTTGGGGAGGTAATCAAGGATTAGGGCGGGAGGCGGGGGAATTACCCGTGTGGACATCTCAGCTTGCCTCACTCCAGCAGACCCCTAATTGGAAACATTTCAGTTTATCTGGGGTGGGGGCTGGGGGAGAGGGTGGAGGAAAGGACAGGAGGGAACACAGAGTTCACAGGCAAGGCCCGTGCCCAGGGCTCTGGGGGCGGCGAGACTTCTCTCTCACTCAGGAGCCGGGGGCTCTCCTGGGGCAGGCTGGGACAGAGACCTGGGTTCAAGCTCTGGCTCAGCTGTTCCCTCACTGCATGACCTTGGGCAGATCACTGCCCCTTGCCCTGCCTCAGTTTCCCCATCCATTCTTTCAATGTCCATAACCAATGTAGGTTCCAATGGTGTGGACATTTTAAGGTAACACAAGCTGACAAATGACTTCACCTTCCCATCGCTGGAGCCACAGTCCTCCCTCGCACTTTATTCTGCACCTGGCCATCTTCACGCCTGGGTGGTCGGTCCTCCCCGCCTAATGCCTCCGGGCAGGGCCTCCGTCATCTCCTGCCTGGTGCACTAAAGAGCCTCCTCCCTGCCTTCCCTGCCCAGTGTATCACTGAGGTGTTTTCCTAGTGTTGCCAGGTGGCCCTACCCTCGGGCAGCTCAGGGTACCTGGCCCAGGTAAGGCCCCTTTTCAAGAAGGGCCTTCGTCCTGGACCTGCGCTTCCCAGCATCCCCCTGCCTTTAGGCATGGGGTCAGGCATATGACGAATTCCAGGCCGGGACCCAGCAGCCAGGCTTGGGTTCCTTCACATGACCAGGGCCCCAGGTCTGGCTCTGCAGTTCTGCAGCCCGGCTGCTCATGGCACTGAGTGGTGCTACCAGCCCTCTCGGTACCGGGTGAGTCTGGCAGAGCTGGGCTCAGAAGGTCCCCTGCACTAGCACTGCCCAGGATATAGCCTGGCACTGCACCCTTACACCAGGGGACAGATGGGGTAAGGTCAAAAGTCGGTGGTGGGTAGATCTCACATCCATAGCTACACTTCCAGGGTGGAAAGGACCCTGGTCAGGGCTGGAGGCCAGCACAGGGGCTCTCAAGGCTTGCCCTGGGAAGCCCTGTAGTGCTGCCTCTCTGGACCCTGCGGACTCTAGGGTGGGAGACCAATTGAGTTTGAAGGGACCCTATTTCCCAAGTCAGACTTTTGCCCCGCCCCTGCCCATGTCTTTTTGGGCTCTCCTGGGCCCCACAACATCCTGGTGCCCACGTGACAGGGAGGATGGAGCAGGAACCTGGCCTCTAGGCCACCCAGGCAAGCTCAGCCTCTCTCTGGGTTTCCATCCACCCCCCTGCAGCAGCCGTGGGGAACAGTCCTCCATGATAAGTCATGACTCCTCAATCAGGCCCCAGGTCTAGGAACCAGGTCCCCTCAGAACGTCCCCTTCCTCACCGGCCACCCCAGGCTGGGGGCTGCAACTGCCAGCCCAGGAAGGGAACCCCTGGGGTCCTACGGTCTGAGAGGCCTCCTGTTCCCTCCTAGGCTTTGTCCCAGGACTCCAGAGACAAGAGGGACCACCAGGTTCCCTTGCCCCATAGATGGGGAAACTGAGGCTAGTGAAAGGCCTACCTAGAAGTGACACCAGGTCCCCTTCACACCCAAGACTGCCCGGACCTCAGAGATGGAAGCCTGCCCACCTGGCCCCACCGCCCCCCATACCAGCCTACAAGGTAAAGCCCGACCGGCCTCGTCTGACACTTGTAAGTCAAAAAGCAGAAGGGCAGCTTCTACAGCATCACCTACTCTCACCGTGCAAGTGGGGAAACTGAGGCCCAGAAGGGCAGGGTTTGCCCAGATCTATACACAGCCAACCAGAGGCGGAGCTGAACTAGAGCCCAGATCCCAGGCTAGGGCTACTTCCACCCGCATTTTGGAGCTGAGGAAACTGAGGCTCAGAGAGGCTAAAGTGATGGATCAGCCTGAGGCTTGGCCCATGGCTCATGAACTGGCAGCGCTCAGGCTGGGACTCAGACTCCCAGTCCGGTGCTCCTTCTGCCCCACTTGGCAGCATCTGTGTCCCTTCTAGACTCTCTCGGGACTCTTCCTTGAGAGGCCCCACCTATGGTGAGCAGCAGGCTTGGCTGCCCAGGGAGGGGGGTGGCCTCATGGGCCCTCCCAGCCAGCCTGGGCCTTTCTTCTCACCCGGAACCCCCGTGCTTCATAGCAGGCTGGTGCCACCCTTAGTCCCTTCCCTACCGGGGGCAGCCAGGAAGGAGGTGGATGGCCCAGACCTGGGTTCCCCCAACACTTGCTGGGTTGGGAGTCTCCCAGTACCTGGTTGGGGTGGAGGCAAGGTAGGGGAAGGGTCTCCCGGTTATTTCTGGGCAGGTGCTTCCATGGACAGCCAGGCTCTGACTCCACTCCCCTGGCCTCCACCCCACTGGCTCAGCCTGAGCTACAGGCACCCACCTGGTGGGCATTCCAGGTCCCTCAGCCACATCTGGTTTCATTCCTGTGTCAAATGCCCCTTTCATCTCCAGGTCACTTTTCAAAGGCCCAGGACAGCATGGGCCCCTGGGACAACCCCAGGACAGCTGAGCCTCCTGGATGAGCCCCCGCCTCCCACCCCTCTGTACACTTCCCTGTCCCCAACTGTCCTATGGCTCCCTGGCAGTGCACCCAGTGCACCACAGGCCACAGAGCCAGATAGCCCAATTCAAATCCTGCCTCTACTACATGCTAGCTGTGACACCCTGCTAGATAAAGAATCCCCCCGCCTCCGTTTCCTCTTCTGAGTATGGGGGAATGGCAGAAGCCACCTCACAGGGTGGTTGGAAGATTTAAATGAAACCATATACAAAGAGCACTGACAACAGTGCCTAGCATGTAGCAAGGTACACATGACCTGCTCATATGGTGTGTCTATATATACACATACGTACACACACACACACACACACACACACACACACACACACACACGCACATAGCATTGTTATTCTTAAACTCCACCCCTTCTCCCACTTCCCAGTCTGTCTTAAGCCCCAGCAAGAGTTTAACCATTATCCAGAGGTTTGGCCTCATGGAGCCTGTCTGCCTGGGATCTGATCCTACAGCCACCATTAACTAGCTGTGTGACCTTGGGGAAGCTGCTTAGCCTCTCCATACTTCATTTTCCTCATTCGTAAAATGGCAGGGATAAGACTATCACTTCTCTCAAAGGAGTACGGTATTATCAAAATTAAAGGACCAAAGCTCTGAGAGCAGTGTTGGGAAATTTGGGAGGAGGCTCTTGCTGTCCTGGTGTCTCTGAGTGTGTCCACATGCACTGTCCTGCCTAGGATGCCCACTCTGCATTGCACCTCTGCCCAGTAAAATCCCACCTGTCCTTCCAAGCCCAGCCCACATGCCTCCCTTAGGTGGCACTGACCGCTCCTCCTCTGGACTCCCATGCTCCCTCTCCGAGGACAGGGACCACGGTCCACTTTGTATTTTCTATGTGTCCGTCTCCCCCAGGAGCCTGGGAGCTTCTTTAAGGCAGATGCTGGGTCATGCCCATTTCTGTCGTGGCCTGGGCTCTGCAGTGGGGATAGAGGACATGGATGCTGGGCTGAGCCATCCACCCCACCACATGCCAGCCTGGGGGATTGTGTGCATCATGCCCTTCTCAGAGCCTCAGTATTGCCACTGTAGAGCAGGGATGATAGCTGTGTCCCCCACAATGCTCTTATGAGCAGCAAATGTCACCGAGCCTAGTTCTCGGCCTCTGATGCTCCTTGTGCCCCCCAGCAAATCCTCTCCTTCTCTGCACCTTAGTTTTCTTATCTGTGGTGGATGAGGGGCTTGGACTCACTGATCAGAGGTCCCTGCCAGCTGGGACAGTGCCGGGTACCCAGCAGCAGAAGGAAGGTGGTTTCTTTCTCATAAAACTCATCAAAGACAGCTGGGAGGAGCTGGGGCCCCAGGGCTGGGCAACCACTGAGCCCAGGCTTCTCCTTGCAAACAAGAAATGCAGGAAGATGGGGTTCCTCTCTAGAATCATCAATTAATCTATAACTCAGCCCCAGAAGGGGCAGGGCCAGTGACCTCCAGACTGTTTGTTGGCAGCCCAGCCACTATCGCTTTGTCTTCTAGCTAATCCACAAACTCTCCTCAGGGCCCCTCCCCAGCCTCTATAATCTGTCCCCTGCTGTCTTATCTGCATGGCTCCCTGCCCCCACCCCAAACTCCAGACCTGTGTCCTGTCCTGGACTTTTCCACCCATATCTGGGCCTTTGCTCATGGAGTCCCCTCCACCCAAATGCTCTCCTCCCCACTGCCCCCACCAGCCAAACTCCCCACAGCTCTTCAGTCCTTAAGGCCACTGCCCCTGAAAAAGTTCCCCAGTGTCCCAAGTCTGTGCCCCCCCCACCAGGTGGTCTGCCGTCCTCTGGGCCCCTGTAACACAGCACTGGTCTCTCCTGGGGCACTGGACACTTGTGGAGTTATTTACGGCCTGGGCTTATCTCTCCCAGCCCAGAGGGCAGCTCCTCCGGGAAGGGGCTGGCTTTTCCTCCTCTCCCCGCCTGCCCACAGCCGGCACAGAGTAGGCACCCCCTTTTGCTGGGCAAGGCGGCCTCTCTCTCCCACCTACCTCGCCATTAATAATTTCTGTCTACAGGAACGCCCTGCACATGAGCACAGCATCTGACAGCTCAGGAGGCTCCTTTCATGGCCTCTTCTCATCTGACCTGAGCGCGCTGGAGAGTCACCCTCTGTGACAGAGGACGCTGAGGCGCCAAAAGGTAGAGTGACACTTCCCCAAGGTCACCCAGGTGGAGGGGTCAGGACTGTCTTTGTGGACCTCCAGCTAGGGTCAAGGAGACTGACAATCTTGAGCCGCCCCTGTGCCAGGCCCCCTGGCAAGAGGTCTGTTTCCATCTGCCCCCGCGGAGGTCTCCCGCAACTCAGCGGCCTTTGCGCAACCGCCAGCTCAGGACCGGGCAAGTCCATCGCCCCCCACGCCCTGTCTCTCTTCCTCTTTGCAAGCCCGGGGGAGGTAAAGACATTTTACAGCGGGGCGGGGGGGGATGCGGTCTTGAGAAGAATGATTTGCCCATGATTGCCAAGCCAACTTGGGCTCCTGGGTCTTGGCGCGCTCGCCCTATCCAGGGGACCCCTTCACGCCCTCCGCCGCCCCCGCCGCCCGTCCCCGTCGGCGTGGACTCAGGGTCCCTACTTACAGCCACTTGATGCCATAGCACACGCCGGTCTGGAGAGCCAGGGCGAAGAGCAGCGCCTCGCAGACCTGCGGCCGCGCCCTCATCGTCGCGCGGCGGGCGCGCTCAGGGGTCGCGCCCAGGAGGAGCCGCGCCGAGTCCAGCCGCCTGCAGCGCCACCGCCGCTCGTCCTGCGCGCACGCCGCCTGCAGTCGGGGAGAGCGGAGGCGGCGGGTTAAGGCTGCGCGCGGGGCGGGGGAGGCGTTTTATTCAAATTACAAAGGAGGGGTCGGCCCGAGGAGGCAGAGCGCGAGGCGGGCGTCCTCTCCCACCCGGCCCGGGGTTCGAGTTACGTGTGGCCGGAGCGCGGCAGAGGGCTTGTCCACCTAGCGCGGTCCCCCGGCCCGGCCGCGCCCTTGCGCCACTCAGGCTGGGACCTGGGCAGCCGGAAGGAAGGGCAGGAGGCGACAGAGACCAGAGACATTAGAAGAGACAGGACAGAGAGACAGTGAGAGGGAGAGACATGCCCAAAGGACAAGGCTGAAAGCCACTGAGGCGGAGGACAGAGTGACGGAAAGAAGAGGAATGAGGAGTCCGGACGCAGGCGGCAGATTCCGGGCTCAGGCGCTGGGTTCTTATGCCCACAATATTATTAGTTATTATGGCCTTGGCAATTCTCCCTCCCCCCACTGCGCCTCAGTTTACCTCCTCTGTAAACTGGGGTGATTCGGGCATAATTCACCTTTTATAAAGAATGTTCACGTAACATGATCGCATTTGCTCCCCCCAGCAACCCTGTGAGATGGGTACGATCACTGCCCCATCTCACAGATGAGAAAACTGAGGCCCAGAGATGTGAAGTGGGGTGGTCAGCTAGGTAGCAGCAGGTCCATGCCGGGTTTTCTACTCTCATGTCTGTTGAGGTCAAACCCCCTGAGAAGACAGGAAATGGGGCTTGCTCTGGGCATAGGTTTCTCGGTCTTGGAAGGGGAGGATAAGACATGGGATGGCAGGTCTCTTTGTGCAGTGAGAGGCCCTCTTTAGCCGCCCCATTTTGGAGCGCCGGGGTGCAGGCAGAGCCGGGGCGGGGCAGCGGGGCCTGGGCGAAGCAGGCCAGTTCAGCTCACGGGGCTGGCGCCGTGCTGCCTCCCGCCGCCAGGAGGCGCACTCGGGCCGCGGAGGAGCCGCTACCCCGCCCGGCGGCAGCCCGCAGAGCTGCTTTCTCGGGCTTTTTTTTTTCTTTTTTCTCTTCATTCTCACCTCATTAACTCCCTTCCCAGCTTCTCCCAAATTTACCAACACCTGGCGTTCGCGCGGAGTCACACACAGCCCCAGCCCCTCTCCCCTCGGGAGCAGCACAGACAAAGGGATTCCTTTCTAAAGGGTTTGGGGAGTTGGAAAAAGGAGGCGCCACCATAGTGGGGGGCGCTGGAGCCGGAAAAGGGCGTCCTCCTCTGGCCCTGTGAGCTTGGGCAAGGCTTCAACCATCCCCAGCCTCAGTTTCCCCTTCTGTAAAAACAAGGGGCTGGACTTCATGCATCCTTGCGGTCTTTCCAGCCTCCGGGTAGTCTGCGGGTCCTTGAGCTGGCTCTGCCTAGGTTTCCACTATTACGTATACCTGTGTAGTATGCGCTCGTACGTGTGTGCCTCAACACACACCCTGGAAACCCCACTGTTTTTTGGAGGCTTCTGGCATAACTCAGAGGAAGGCACAGAGAAAAATCCTGAATTGCATTTTTTTCCTGCTCCACAGAGTCCCCCCGCTCGGCGCCCAGCACTTGGGGTGCCTGCGACAAACGTGCCAAGTCTAGGCTGGGGGGTCTCAGCGGGGTTCTCGGTGTAACTGAGTCCCCTCCTTCCACTAGCCTGTATCCAAACCCTTTGTCTTACTGCTCCTGAAGTTTACTGCACTTCTCAGAACAAGAAAAATATCCGATCGATATGGTGGAGTGGGGGAAGGATCAAAACTCTAGTAACTGTCTTAGCCCCCCCCCCCCCGCAAAGTGTGGGCTCCCCAAGGCACCCAGCATTCCTGCGTGGGGAGGGTACAGGGGCTGCACCAGGAAGGAGGCGCGCGGACTCACACTGGGGGATCCGTGTCCAGCCCAACTTTCCCAGGGAGGGGAGGGGACGTCCTGGTCACCCAGCGGACCGGCACCCAGGCCCCAGCTACTCGGGACTCTTTCGGAGCAGTCCCAGTGGACACAGTCTTCTCCCTCCGCCGCGCCAGCTCGTCGCTGGGGGAGGCAGCGCCTGGCCTGAGCCTCTGGGTCCTGACAGATTATTCCTGCCCTGTGTAAGAGCGTCCGGGACAGCCGCGCGGGCCGCTGGGTCACCCTCAGCCTGCGCCGCACGGGTCAGGGCGCCCTCGCCTCCCCGAGTCCCCGGCCCGCCAGGGGGCGCTAGGCCGGGGTTCGAGTTGCGATCTGCGGCAGCCTCCGCGCCGTGTCCCGAATCGCTGTTCCCGTCTGCAGTTGGGCTGAGGTGCAGAGTGCCCTCTCTGTCCCGGTCGTTCTACAGGACGTCCAGTTGCCGTGGTCAGTCCTGAACTGCTCGACCCCTTGCTTCAGGCCCGGCGCGGAGCCTCCCCTGGGAGCGGGCGCGTAGTGGGCCCTCGTCAAAGCGCAGTGTCTTTGGAGAGATAGGGTCCCTTCCTCCCCCAGCTGGGAAGTAGGTCCGAGCCACCCCGCCTGGAGTGGGCCGGGGCAGGGGGCCGCCCCGGGCTGTGCACACTCGGGGCGCCGCGAGCGCAGCAGCCCTGCGCCGCCAACAGGTGGTCATAAGGTTTGGGCTGTGGAGGTCTCTGGAAGCCTCGCCTTTGCGGCGGCCTCCCCTCTGAGCCAAGCCGGCGGGGACTTGCAAGGCTCCCCTACCCCGACGCTCCAGTGCTGGGCCGGGAGTGGGCACCGCGCGCCGGGGCAGAGCGTCCACGTCGCGCGTCAGGTCGGCGCCGGCCGGTCCCGAAGCCTCTTGCAGCGCCGCTCTCAGAGAGGACCTCGCGAGCCGCGGACGCCGAGCGACTGCTTCAAGGTTACCTGTGAGGCGGAGCGAGGCCGGGCCCGCAACCCGGCTTTGACCTCAGCCACGAGTCTTTCGAGATGCGTCTGCTCGGCTGCGGACGCTGCGCCAGGTCACCCGGGAGACCAGTTGTTTTGGAAGTGGGAAGGGTAGGTGGGGGAACTCGGATCTCTCCCGCTATCCCCCTGGAGCCCGACTCCGCGCGCCCAAGGACCGTGAGGGACACGGAGGCGCCTCAGGGTTGGGGTTGGGAGGCGTGGGGCTCGCGGGCGAGCTCAGCCAGATGTTCAGGGCGGTTCCAGATGTGCCGCGGGGCCGGGGACAAGACTCCTCTCCTCCCCACCCCCCAGTCTGGAGCTCAGGTCTGTAAACAAACTCGGTTCTCCCCCTTCCCCTGCCGCCTTGGGGAGCTGTTCTCAAAGCAGGGCGTCCGCCCCTCGCCTCCCAATTTGGTAGAAGCTGCCGAATTTCTCTGCCTTTTGCCACCCTCTCCCGCCCCACCACACACACACCCTCTGTCGCGGGATCCAAGTCCCCCACCCCCGGGATGGCTCGGGCATGACCTCATCCACGGGCCGACCGGGCGGGAGGGGGTCTACTGCGGAGTGGGGACAGGGAGGGCTGCAGGAACTGCACAGCCCACCCCACCCCGCGTCTCCCTAAAGCCCGAATGCCCCTAAAGCCGGTGTCCCTCCGGCCCCTGCGGCTGCGCTCCGCAGGGGGCATTCCTTGGAGTGCTGCGGAGGAGAGAGAGGTATGGAGGAGGGCTTGGTTTGCTTACCCGGGAGTGGGTGCCCGAGGGGGTCGCGGCGGGTGCGAGAAGCGCCGTCCTCCTTGGACTCGGGCGCCCCCCGCCCTGGCGGGTCCCCGCTGAGCTTCTGCTCGCTGCCCACCACCACTGCTCACCTCTCGGGGCGCTCGCCCGCGCGCCCTGCGTGCCCCGCTGCCCCGGCCGGCCCAGCGAGCGGCGAGCGCGGTTCCGCCGCGGCCGAGCGCACTCCGGCTGGACGAGCGGCGAGGGCGCCCTCTTCGTGAAGCGGCGCAGCAAGAACGCCGGGGATCCTGGCGGCCGGCTCCGGTCCGGCGCGGACTCTGGCGCGGACTCTGGCTGCTCTCGGCTGCGCTCAGCTCCCGGGGCCTGCGCTCGCCGGCTCGCCGGAGCTCTACCCCTCGCTCGGCGCGATCTGCTGCGCGGGCCGCCCAAACTGCTTTATAAGGCGCGGGCAGCCCTTTGATCCGCCCACGTCAGCGCGCCGAAACCCCACCGGGTGGCTCAGGCCGCATGCGGGGGGCGGGGGCGGGGACCCTGCGGACGCCACTGACCCGCTGCGCCCGCGCCCGCCGCTCCAGAGAACTTCGCACCCTGTTGAGTTACAAAGGGGGGACATGCTCCCTACAGCTGCTGTTTGCTAAGCGTGCCTGCTGGGTGCCTCCTGCGTGCCTGTGGCGCCGGGTTAGACCCACCTCGAATCCTCGCAGCAGCCGGGCGAGGAACCTCAATTCGCCAGCGGGAAGTCCGGCGTGATCTGTCTGGAGCCGGGGCGTCGCTAGGTGTTCGTCTCGCAGCTTTGTTACTATCGATGTCGCGAGTCCTGAGACTTGAGTTCATATCACAGTCTTATTCCTTCGCCCGGGTCCTTTGAGGGCCGTCTCTCCAGGCCTGTGTTTCCAGTGCTGCAAAAAGGATCAACGATCCTGCCCTCTCAGAGGAAAAAGGAGGCGCGAGGACTCGGTGCTGCAGAGCGCGCTGTAAACCTTAGGCGCTGAGCCGGGCGGGCGTCCTAGCGGCTGAGGTGACTGTCGGGGAGTCTTCTGGACACGGGGCTCCTTAGGGCAGCAAAGGATTGGGTTTCGGAGGCCAAAGGGAACTAAAGAGGCACTTCCTGCGCTGGTAGCCCAGGCTGGGGCAGTGCTTCTGGGTCCACTTTCCCCCTTACTTGGCCAGACCCATTGCCTGCACCGCCCCCACCACCACTTAGATTTCAACCTGCCCATCAGGTGCTGTGGTTTCATTGGCTTCTGCCTCCCCCTCCTTCTAGGGGCCCCAATCCCACATTAGTAGAAAGGGAAATGGAGACTTAATGAGGAGAAGGGGCTTGTCTTGGGTCTGCCAAAATGCCTGATACAACTTTTCCCCATTTTTGGTAGCTGCAAATGAAGTTGCACTCACAGGCTGCCCCACACCTGGCCACAGGTACCGCTGCATACAACACAAACGTCTGGGCCCACAATGCCCACAGCAGCCTCCTAGCTATACAAGCACTCCCACACATGGACAGCCAGTCTCCCTGGCACACAGGGGTGGGACATACCACCCCATAAATAGTTACAAACACATTCAAGGGATACTTGAATACATCATCTGCCCACACACTGAGAGCACATAGGTGTGACATGGCTATACACATGTCATTAAGATGAGGCTGAACACACAGCCTACCCTCCACCAGTTCCTGCACAAACACACATGTGCTTCCATGCACACACAGCTCCCAAGCGTGCAACACTAAACATACTCCTGCACACAGCCACAGTCATATCCTTTCAAACATTCACTGGGATACGCCCATCTTCTACCCCAGAGCACTGAGCTAATCCCATTATCGAAGCAGTGGGAAGACAGTGGGGCTTTGGGTGGGGCATTTAGGAAGGGGGGAAGGGCAAGGCCAGTCCACCTAAGAGGCTGGGGACAAAGGCCTCAGGGGCTCAAGGGTATCCTTAGCTCCCCTGCCCAATTCACTCTGGCCACCACAGTCAGAGCCATTCCAGGTGGCATCTATCTGATTGGGATGACTCCCCTCTGCTCATTTGAGAAGCTCAGCCAGTTGCCTCCAAATATTTGCATAAAAAGTCCTTCTGCCATTAATCGCCTTCAGACTCCCAGCTACAGTAGAAACAGAAAGCAATTTGGAGTCACATAGACTTGGGTTCCAGTGCAGATTTTGCCCATTATTATTTTAACTGTGTGATGTCAAGCAAGTTACTTAAACTCCCCCAGACTTAGTTTTCTCACCCATAAAATGGGAATAATACAATCCCATGAAATCCTCTGCATTCTTCAAGATCAGGATTAGTATCCCCATTTCACAGATGTGGAAGCTGAAGCTCAAAAGGGAGCTGATACTTGAACCCAGATCTCTGTGTCTCAGAGTCCACTACAGCTGGCGACCCCCAATGAACAGAAGTTCATGGGGAGTTGAGGAGAGCCAGGAGATCCCAGGACTCCTGAAGCCCAGCCTGCCCCCTCCTGTCCCCTGCCAGCCACTTAGCTCTGTCCTGTGGGTCAAGACCCAGCCATCAGCTAGGGTTGGAAGCCTGCCCTGGGGTGTGAGGAAGTGGTGCCAAGAGCTTGGATTGAAAGTCAAGGGAGACCTGGGGGAAGGGTCTGCCCCTCCCTACACCCTGTCTCCCCATTTATATAATAGGGAATACTCAAGGAAAAATTTTTTTTTCATCTTTGGAAACAACTGACCTTCCCCCTTCCCTTCCCTTCCTCTTTCCCTCTGGCCAATCCTCCTCAAGGGCCTCTGTGTCAGGCCTATGCTGGCCACCTGGGCTGCAGCCTCCTCTTCAGGCTCCAAGCAGGGCAGGGTGGGCTGGCTCTTGGCTGCTGGTACTGTGGACATCAATGGATTTCCCTCCTCCTCAATCACCCCAATGATTCCAGTTATCTGATCACCCAGATGTGCTGGGGGCTTCCTATCAGGCACACACCTTCCCACCCCCACCCCTGCACATACCCTGCGCAGGGAGGCACCCGGCTGAAGGGACATGGGGGTAAGGGCAGCCACAGTTCCCTTCACCACGCTGACCTCTCTTGACGCTTCCACCCACCTCAGCTTCCTTCTCTTGGGGCCAAAGCCTTGGTGGAGATGGTGGGGCCAGTCAGCTATTTCCAGGGCCCCTGGATGGGGGGACCAAGAGAACTGGGCCCCGTCACTAGTTTGCTGTGTGACAGCAGGTAGTTATTTTGCTCTCTCTGGGCCCCAGTCGCCCATCTGTAAATGAGGAGGTTGAACTAGACATCCCCCAAGGGCTTTCCAGCTCTAGACCCCAGGTCTTGGACCCCCTGACTCTCACCTGTGCCGTAGGATGAGTCATGAATGTGAATGAAGGAAGCCCACAGATACTCTCTGGACCCCGGGCCACCTGGCAGGTGCTGGCCTCCCAGAACCACTTTTTGAGATCCCCCGTCCTGGCCCTGGACAAACCTGGGGGGAGGGCAGGGCAGGGGCCCTCACATTTCCCAAGTGGATGCAGAGACCAAAGGGTGCTGTTGCCAGCACTGGGTGCTTTCAGAAAGGCCTTCCTGGGAAGCCCAGGAACAGGGGCTCCAAGCAGAATAGCCCAGCCCAACTGTCTCCTGCCCTGGGCTTGGCGTGTCCCAAGAGGGCGGATCTTCCAGGCAAGGCAGGGATAGGGACCAAATAGCAGCAGGCCTGTCATCAGAGCATCTGGGCCTGGCTCTCAGATTCCCCTCCTCCGCTTACCCACTGAGGGAAGCCACTCAGCCTCTGTGATCCTTGGTTTCATCACGTGCAAAATGGGAAAACCACCGCACAACTCCTCAAGGTTACTGGTAACCTCATAGGAAAGAGGTGATCTTGGTGGAGTGAGCACCTACTGTGTGTCGAGTGGTTTCTGTACCTGTGAGTGGGACGGGCCTTGCTCTGCAGGTGAGCACACTGGGCCCCAGGTGTCGGGTGACTAAGGCAAGATCTCTCAGTGAGTGAGTGGGAGCCTCTGCCCACTGCCCATGAGGGGGCATGCTCTCCTCCTCCTCAGTTACCTCAGGGGAGGTATTGTTATTTTACAGAGCTCAGGGAGCAGGCCTGGGGGGCCAGGGCCAGTTGGGTCTCTTTCTTGGGTGCGCATAACAAAATGCTACCTGTCATGTCTACTGAGGGCGTCACTTCTGAAAGGCTGCTTTCAGCTCTCGGTTGTTTAACCGTGGTGGTGGCTGCTCAGGAGACAATGTTTGTGTTTCTCAGGCCTCTCTCGGCTCCAGGAGAGAAACCCAACCCCAGCTAGCTTAAATACCAGGGAAACTGACTGGCTCACGCAGCTGCAGGAGGAATTGGGGTGGCTGGTGACCTAAGAGCTGCCCTCACCAGAGCTTGGGGCTGGCGCTGGGGCTCCGGGCCCCCGGGATGATGTGCAGTCAGAAACTCATTTCTGCTTCTTGCTGCTCTCTTTGAGCTCATCTGGGCCTCATTGCTCCCCACTGAATGAGGCCGCCAGCAGCCCCAGTTAGCAATTCCAGTGAAATGAGACCTCTATCTCCTTGGGCCTCCTTACCAGTCCCAGGAAAGGGGGCTATTGGCCCTGCTTGAGTCACATGCCCTCCCTTTGATTGACAGCTGTTATTGCCGTGGGAGGGGGCCCTGGGAATGGCCAGGGGGCAGCGCCTGTCACCTGAAGAGGAGAAGGAGGAAGCAGTAGGCCAGTGGGGTGTTTGCGCCTAGGTGGCAGTTCCTTTTGCGGTTGGGCTCCCGCTTCCCTGGTAGGAGAACAGGTCAGTGTCTCTGCACCTGGGGGAAGAGGAGAGACATTGTCCAAGTTTTACCTCCCAACACATGCACAGGGGGAGAGACCCACCATGCCCAGTGTCCCCTTGTACACACAGAGAAACTGAGGCTGGGAGAAGGGAGCAATTTGTCACATATCACTCAGTAAATGGTGCAGGAGACAGAGAAGTCAGGTCTCTTGACACCCAGCCCATAAGCCTTGCAGTCATCTGTCACCGGTTCTGAAACCTTTCTGGAAAGGCCAGTGAGGCAGCCTTTTAGTGGCACTGATTCCTCTCCTCCCAGGACACACAGACCCTTTGGAATGTGACTGCATCCAAAGGTGAAGGCTGTGTCCCCACCCCTAATTCTGGGCTGACCTCGTGGCTTGCTTGACCAGTGGATGTGGCCAAAGGGAAGCTGTGCCTGTTCTGGATCTCTGGCCTTAGGGGCTTTGCTACTCCTGCTCTTACCATCTTGGGGCTCAGCCCAGCTGCAGAGTCAGACGCCCAGGCTGGACTACTAAACGATAAGAGGCGGCACGGAGAGCAGCCCTGCTGTCCCAGCGGAACCCAGCCCCGGCTGGCCCACCAGTCAAGAGCAGCTGCATGTGCAAGCCCGGCAGCGTCAGCAGAACTGCCCAGTTCAGCCCACAGAAGCAGGGACTGAGTCATGGTTTTAAGCCACTAAATCTTGACATGGTTTGCTATGTAGCAATAGAGACACTAACCAGCCAGGCTTAAAGAGTGAAAAAGCTAAAAACAGCCAGTTATTTTCTAATGTCATTTCAGAACCTTAGAATCTCAGGGTTGGGTCACCCCTCTCAAAATCTCTGATGGTTCTGCCAACAATATCCCGTCATATGCCCCCTGATCTGGGGCAGCATACGGTCAGCAATGGCTCTGTCCTCCTCCACTGTGTCCCCAGTGCTGCATCAGGGCTGGATGAACAGTAGTTTTCCAAAGTTGCCAAACGAATGAGTGAATGTTCCTCACCTGGCCTCTGCTCATGCAAGCCCAGGGACGGGAGCTCACTCGCTCTAGGATGGTCTCTTCCATTATAGGGTGGCTGTGTGTGGGAGAAGATCCTCCTCCACCCAGAGCAGAGACCTGTGGCTCGCCTTGGGGCCTCCTCTTTTATGTGACAGCCTTGGGTACATCACAACGGTCCCTGGCATCGCAAAGCAGCACAATTTCGCTTATTAACAGCAAGTTCATCGTGTACGCAGTGCCCCTGGCCACGAACATGACCTTAGGGGAAGTGTTTCCAGCAGGGCCTGAAACAAGCCTGGGCTCTGGGATCACACAGTTTGGAGTTTCAACTCCAGCCCAGACTCTGTACGGAAAGGACATTTCATGTCTCTGAGCCTCAGTTTTCTCAGCTGGAAAATAGGAAGAGTGAAATAGGAGGAGTGAAATTTACTGCCCAGCATTGCTGTGGCTTAAAGAGGAGATGATGTGTGTAAAATGCTCAGCACGTAATCGGTCCGATAAAGGCTAGTTCCTTTTCTGCCATAAACAGTTCCAGATGGAGAGCTCATCTGTACTTAGCATGCATGTCTATATAAATAATGTGCAGGTGGGAGATGGACTGTCAGGTGGCTGGGGATGGGGGAGGGAGCTCCCAACAGGGGGAATGGAGGCAGCAAAGGCAGGAGGGAGAAGTTTGGATTCAGGGAAGCGTAAGTGGGTGGCGCAGGGGTGCCAGCATAAAGCGCGGCAGGAGGAAAAGTGCTGGGAGAGGAGGCCAGGCCCATGCCATGGAGGGCCTCGAGTGCTGGGCGAGGGAGCTCGGGCTTTGCCAACGGAGACATGGAGGAGGTCTGAAGAGGGGACGGGCAAGGTCAGGTGTGGGAGTCAAGTATGGGGCAGGTCTGGGGCTTATCGGGAGGTGAGGTGAGAGGAACTCCTGTGGTCTGAGAGGGGAAAGTTGGGGTGCCAGCAGGAGTGGCTTGGGCCCATGGCTGGGAGAGCCCGGCCACCGGGGCTGCCCCTGAGGCACGGACACACTGCCGGGGGAAGCAGCGCCCTTGCCTCTGGCCCAGCACCTCCGCTCTGCATCTTCAGGGGCAGGCCCTGTTAGAAATAGCACCTTTTCTGTCCTCTTCAGTCTAGGAACAGACTGTGAGGGAGGACAGAGGACAAGACCTGGGCCAGATCTGCAGCCAGAGGAATGCAGGGTAGACGAGAGTGGGGACTAACCTTCCTGTCTCTCTGGTGCGGATTCAGACTATTTCCTTTCAAGGTCTATTTATTCATTTTATTAACCATCCCAGACCTTGAGATGAGCATTACATTTTTCTAAGCCCTACCACAGTTGTGGGCTCCTTTGAGCCTTGCAGCTGCCTTGGGAGGGACGAAGGCTGGGCAGAGATGGTCAGCTCTATTTTTAAGATGGGGAGACCTAAGCCAGAAGGGAAGTGACTTGCCCAGGACCATACAGCAAGTGCATGGCAGAGCTGTGCTGTTTCCCAGGCCTCTTGCCTCCCATTCCCATCCCGGCCTCTGTCCAAGACATCCAAGACGTTCTCACCTGCCCGCTCTGGGTGAAGAATGAGGGGAGCCAGAGAGAGGTTGACAGCTGTCGGCAGACAGCACTTAACCCAAACTGACAATTTAATTGTGAAAATGTGGAAGAGGTATAGTTACCTGCAAGGAAATCCAGACGGTCTGGGCCCCTGGGGAGCCTCGGCCAGCACCCCAGTTGCTGGGGAAACCGGAGAGGGTTGGGGATGATGTCACTAGACTCTGAGGTGGAGATGGGGGGATGGGCCACCCGTCCACCTCTTTGGGGCTGTGGGCCTAGCTACAGGCTCTTGTCCTCACATGTAACCCCTTCCCTCACAGATGGGGCAAAAGGGGGCTCCAAGGGGAGTTGGTGACTTGGCCAAGGTCACACAGGGAGTCAGCCTGAGCTATCCTTGTTCAGGTGGCTGTGTCTATTCATTCAGTCAGGCTGCAGGCACCTTGAGGACAGGGCTGGGTCAGAGTAACCTGTGGGTCCCCATGCCCAGCACAGGGTCTTGCAAAAAGCAGGCGCTCAACTCTGCAGCAAGGGCTGCTTGATCCCTTCACACAATAGGGAGTGTTGGCCCCTCTGGGAGGTGATACCTGAATTCCTAACAGCCTTACATGAGCAGGAGCCCTGGGCAGTCACCCAAAGCAGCTTTCACTGGCTCAGGGATCACTGAGTTCAGAAAGAGCAGGTCACTATGTCAAGGTCACCTAGCAGGTTGGGGCAGCACTGGGCTGACCCTGAGTCCAGGACTCCCAGAGGCCAAGTTCCCTCTCATCTCCATGGATATGACATCTATGTAACACTTACCAGGGAGAAGCGGTCCCTCTCCCTGCCATTTCTCTCAATCCTGCTGCAGGGGTCCGGGCCTTGGGAAGCCCTTACTGTCTGAAGCATTTTCTCAGAACCCCCAGCTTCTGACTTGAGGCTAAACATCAGCCTACCCAAAGCACCACTAACAATGATAATGACCACCCTGAGCACAGCCCCTACCGTGTGCTAGGCTCCGCGCTCCTTCTCTCAGATATTTGCAACTCTGTGGGCTGAGAGTTGTTTTCACTTTGCAGTCTAGAAAACTGAGGCTCTGGGGAGCCACTTGCCTATATACACACAGCCAGGAAGCACAAAAGCTGGGTCTTGGACCCCAGTTCTCTCTGCACGCAAACACCGTGACTACCTGCTTCCCTGGCTAGCAGGTCATCCCACAGTGGCCTGAGTCACTATGGGAGGGGGCAGCTGAGTTTTTCCCTTCTCCGCCTCCCTCCCGCTTCTGATGGTACAAGCACCCCTCCCTTCCATCCGCCCACTTTCTGAGGTTCTGGTGGTGCTGCCAGTCAGAGCCCAGTCCCCTGGTAGAGAATTCCATCTTCCTAGCCACATAATTGTCCCAGGAACAGTACATGACCAACTGGACCAAACAGCCACTTCCCTGGGATTGCATAATTGGGTTCTGGGAGAAAGCAGTTAGCTCCCCCTTAGAATGCAAGCTTTAAAGGTGTGACCCCCCCAGAGCTTCCAGCCCAGTATTCCCTGCCATGTGAGGAAGACAAGGACAATGAAGAAGGAAGAGAAGAAAGAGTTGTGTGTGTGTGGGGGGGTGGTCATTTGAGTCCCTGAGCACACCTTTGTCCTTCCCAGTTATGAGGCCAATGAATCCATGGGCCCACTGGAACTGGGTCTCCACCTACTGTTGCCATTGGAGCAATCCTGACTATTGTCTCTGCAATGTGCTGCACCGCTGTTATAGGAGGTACAAGAGTAATAAAGGTTCTTGTCCTCCAAGAACTAAGAATCTGGGTAGGAGAGAGGGGGGTAGCAATAGTTCTGGGTTCGAGTCTCTGCTCTGTCTCAAGCATGCTGTGTGATCCGTTCCCTTTGTGGGCTTTAATTTCTCCATCTTTACCACGAAGGTGTTGGGGGGAGGGAACATTGGGCTCAATGTTCTGCAAGATCTCTTCTAGATCTACAAAACTACCTTTTAAAAAAAAAAAAAATTGAGATATAATTCACATACCATACATTCACCCTTTTAAAGTATGCAGTTCAGTGGTTTTTAATATATTTACAAAGTTGTGTGACCATCACCACTTTCTAATTTCAGAACGTTTTCATCCATCACCCCCAAAAGAAACCCCATATCCATTAGCAGTCATTCCCCATTTCACCTACCACACCAGCCCCTGGAAACCGTGAGTCTCCTTTTTGTGGTCTCTATGGATTTTCCTATTCTGGACAGTTTAAGTTCATTTTCAAGTTCATCCAAGTTGTAGCAGGTATCAACATTTCTTCATTGCTTCTTATGGTTGGGTAATATTCCACTGCGTGGATCTACCACAGTTTTGTTTATCCATTCATCAGTTGGCCATTGGGCTGTTTCCACTTTTTGGCTATTATAAATAATGTTGCCGTGAACATTCATGTGCAAGCGTTTGTATGAAATATATGCTTTCCATTCTTTTGTGTACGTACCTAGGAAGGGAATTGCTGGATCATATGGTAACTCTGTATGTCTTTTGGGCAAGCTGCCACACTGTTTTCCATAGCGGCTGTACCACTTTACATTTTACATTATCAGCAATGTATGAGGGTTCCGATTTTTCCACATTCTTGACAACATTTGTTATTTTCAGTCTTTTTATTATAGCCACCCTAGTAAGTGTGAATGGTACATCTCACTGTGGTTCTGATTTGCATTTCCCCGATGACGCAGGGCATCTTTTCATGTGTGGACTGGCCATTTACATTTGTATGTATTTTGGAGAAATGCCTATTTGAATCTTTTACCTATTTTAAAAATTGGGTTATTTGTCCTTTTCTTGTTGAGTTATAAGTGTTCTTTATACACTAGGATACTAGAGCCTTACCAGATACTTTTTGTGTAAATATTTTCTCCCATTTTGTGAGTTGTCTTTTCACAATCTTGATAGTGTCCTTTGAAGCACAAACTTTTTAATTTTGATGAAGTTCGATTTCTCTATTTTTTAACTTGGTTTGCTTGTGCTTTTGGCATCATATCAAAAAAAACACTGTCTAATTCCAGGTCAAGAAGATTTAGACCTATGTTTTCTTCTAAGACTTTTCTAGTTTTAGCTCATACATTCAGGTCTTTGATCCATTCTGAGTTAATTTTTGTGTACGGTGTGAGGTAGGGGTCCAACTTTAGTTTTTTGCTTGTAAGAATCCCATCATCATTTGTTACAAAGACTATTCTTTCTCCATCGGATTGTCTTGGCACTGTTGTAAAAAATCAATTGACCATAAATAAATGTATGGGTTTATTTACAAAATTACCTGTTAAGTGACGTCCAGGGAGTAAGTTACAGTAGGGTTCAAGTAGTCACAACTATGTGAGAGGTAGTGTGGCAGAGGGAAAAGGATGAATTAGAAATTTAGAGTCCTGCATACCTGTGTTTCCATTCCAGATCCACTGTAACCCCAGGCAAGCTGTTTCATTTTGTCTTTTAAGAAAGGATACAGTGCGTCACACTGAGCACAGTCTCATAAAAAATAGCAGTATTAGAATGTCCCTGAGCCTCAGTTTCTTCCTCTGTCTGTCTAAGCCCCAGAGCTGGTGTGAGGCCCAAAGTGAGAGAGGAGGGAGCACAGCAGTATTCCAGGTGGGGCCAAGGGCACAAGCAATGGCTGGGAGGCTGCGAAGTGCAGGGAGTGTGATTGGGAACATGGTGAGGAGGCTGCCTCTCTTGGCCTTCAGTTGGTAAAAATAACAGAGACTCTGGTTCCTGAGTCACGGCTCAGAAGACAACTCCCATGTCCCCCTAGGGAGCCCCATGGTAGAGAGGCCAGCCATGACCTCCAGACACGCCTTCCACCACGGGCTAGCCGCTAGCCGTGAGCAGGCTGCATGTGACACTGCTGGCTCCGCTCAAGCCTGGGGCTGGGAGGCTGTGCCTAGAGAGCATGGAGGGTGGGACCCAGCAGGGGGGCTTTCGTTTCTTGCTTTGTGTGGAAGTGAGCGAGACATGCAGAAGGTCAGGGAAAAGAATGCGCAAAAGGTAAGAGGAAACCCATTTGTTGAACACCTACTATTTGCCAGAGGCACTTTGTGGACTTCATCTCAGCTTTCAGTCACCGGGGAAACAGGAGTTGTGACAGCAACTGGACAGCAACCTGAAGCATATGGGGGACACACAGCCAGCAGAGGACAGAGCTAGGATTTGAACCCCTTCCCATGTGTCCTAAAGCACACGCTCTTCTCATAATGCCAAGCTACCCTAGAGAAGAGAAAGAGACAGAGGGCAAGGCAGAGGAAGGCCCAGCAGAGGGAGAGAGTCACAGGGAGAGGGAAATAAAGAGAGGCACGAGTGAAAAACAAGAGTGAGAAGTGCGTGAGGCAGTGGCCCAGCTGAGGCCTGGAGCGGGTCTTCAGGGAGGAGCGGAGGGCGGGACGGCTGGAAACCGGCTCATCGAACCTGGAGCCAAGAATCACGCTTGGCCTGAGACGTGGTGGAAAAGCTCTCGCCTCAAGATACTGGTGAGGGAGAAGCTGGCACCGGGGTAGCAGGGTCTGCCTGCGAAAAGGGCAGCAGGGCCAGGTGGCCAGGGGCTGCCAAGCAGGGCCATCGTCCGGCTCTCATAACCACCGCGGCCGCTCGGGCGGGCAGGCCCTTGTTCCTGGACGAGCAGGGCAGCAGGCCTGGAGGCCCAACAGAGGGAGCGACGACCGGGCCTTCCTGGAATGTTGGTTGCTCTTAGGACAAACCCCTCCATGTGGCCTGTAGTAGGGTGGCTGCATAGTTTATTGTTTAAACTGGGACACTTAAGAGTACAAGGGGACAGCAGGCATAAACGGGTATGTATGGGCCCCAACTTCTAAGGCCCTGCATGACCAGGCAGCCTCCCCAGCCCTGTGCCTGCTGTCCACACTGGCCTTCCTGCGCTTAGGGCTTCTGTATTGTCTGGGATACCCAACCTGCGTCACCCCCAACACCTCTCCACACCCCTTCATTGTTCCTACACACCCTCGAAACTCAGCTCCAGCGAGGCCAGTGCCTGTGTTAAGCTATTCAAGACACTGTGTGCTTTTCCTTCATGGCACCGATCACAGTCACAATAATGAAATAAATTCTTACTTGTGTCTTTGATTGTTTCAAAGTCTGTCTCCCTCCCTAAGGGCAGGCTGGGTATGACCTGTGCACTGGTACATCCTGCTCACCCAGCCCAAAGGCCCTGGTGTGTAGATGAATAAATCAACTCCTGAGGTCCCCTGTACTGCCATAGAGGCATGTGCCCACCCCTGTGTTTTTTGGTTCCTTGCTGTACAAGGAAAGGAAAGGAAGGAGCTAGTCCTAATGAAAATAAATAACCTCCTGGCCATGATGTGTACTTGTGATTTGTTCTGCAAACTCTGATCCCCTTCATGGAGGGACTCGAGCCTCACTGGGGCCTGAATCAGGGGCTCAGGCTAGATTTGATGCTGAGTAATCGCAAGGCTGAGTATCACTGTGGTGGCTCATAGAGGATCAGAACTGGAAGGAACTTTAGAGATCATGAGATACCACGTAAGTCCTGAGTCTAGGCCCCCGGCTATTATAGGCACCAAAAAATACGAATGTTCCTCCCTTTAGAGGTCATCTTTTCTAACCAACCACTTTTTTAAAACAAGTTTTAAGTGTGCGATTCACTTTAGTATATTCATAAAGTTGTGCAGCCATCATTACTGTCTAATCCCAGGACATTTCCATCACCCCATAAAGAAACTTCATACCCAATAGCAGTCATGCCCCCGCTTTGCCCTCCCCTCAGCCCCTGGCAAACACTAATCATCCTATTTTAAAGACAGGGAAACTGAGGCCCAGAAAGTGGGAGTGCCTTCTCTAGCATCGCATCACCAGCCAGCAGCAGAGCCAGCACTGGCGCCCAGTCCCCCTGACGCCCAGCTGCTACAGTCAGGCAGCAGGTCCGCGCTCCCTCGGGCTCCCTCCACGTGCTCTGTGCCTCACGTGAGACAGGTGTTTGGCGAAGGCCTGGAGACTGCAGCCTCCCAGGTGAGATGTGATCGTGCCATATGTAGTCATGCCCTTAACCATCCAGAGCCTGCTCGTGCTCAGAATAGAGCTGGGGCTGTGAGGTGTAGGAGAGACACTGAGGAATCACTTCCACCTTGTACCTGCTTCTATAGCAGCCAAGGTCCTTTCAGAGCTGAGAGGGCCCTTCCCCCAGATGACCCCATGGCTGCCTCCTCACCTCCTTCAGTGTTTTCTCAAAGGCCCCCTTCTTGGTGAGGCCTGCCCTGGGCACCCTATTTAAAACTGCAAACAGGCCCTGCCCCTCCCTACTGGCACTCTCCACGCCCCCTCTGGATGGAGACATCGCCCAGCTGACGTCCTGTAGCTGTCCCTTCTTTATCTGGTGACTGTCTGTCTTCCCCCACCACAATGTCAGCTCCAAGATGCAGGGATTTTGTCTGCTTTGCTCACTGCTTTACCCCAGCTCCTAGAACAGTGCCTGTCATCTAGAAGGTGTCTCGTAAATATTGGTTGAATGAATGAATGAACCAATGGCCATGATTGCATTTGCTTGTTATCAGCAATAATCCAGGGAGGGGCTACTATGCCTGTTCTATTGATGGCAAGCTAAGGTCATCTGGGAACTAGAGGCAGGCCTTTGTCTCCCCTGACCTTGGTCCTGTCAGTGGAGCCTGGAGTGGGGTCAAGGTGGGCATGATGAAGCAGGGGCCAGACTTCCAGGGTCTTCCATTGTTTTTAGGACCCTAGAAACCAGAGTCAGTTTCTGGACCCAGTCTTTACTACTTCCTGCAGGAATTTAGCAGCTTTCACATTCCATGCCTTAGCCAAAATGGAAAAAAAAAAGAGAGGAAAAAAGTCAGTACTATTTTTTAAAACGGCCTTAGATCTGTGAGCTTCAACATGGAAACTGCTGTCCATGATGTCATGGCCCCGAGGCCCTCTGGGCAACGTTACTGACACTTCATACAGTGGGCTGGACCCAGGATCCACAGTCCTCTTTCCAGAGCTATGTAGGCGCCACGGGCAGACAGTGGCTCCGTTGACAAGCCCGGGCCCAGATGCCCAGAGTCAGGGTGGAGCCAGGCACTGGGCAGGGAGGGGGCACATTTGGGCTGATGGCCCAGTGTGTCCAGAGGTCTTTGATGTCCACCTCTCATGGCATCTGTGGCAGGCGGGAGGGTGAGCATTCTGACCTGTGTCTTCCTGCAGGGGAGCAGAGGCTCAGAGTGGTGTGGTGACCCACCCATGGTCACTCACACAGTTAGGGAGTGATGGCTTTGGGCTTGAACCCCTGTCCTCTGGTTCTAAATTCTATGGTCTACTTAAGAAGAGAAGGCATGGCTCTTGTCCAAGAGAAGCTGACAGTCTGAGATTGGCTGTGGGAAAAATCACTTGATCAAGTCGAAGTCTTCATTTTAAAGTTGAAGAAACCAAGGCTCAGAGAGGGGCAGACACTGGCCCAAGGTCACACAGCCAATCCACAGACCAGGCAGTGCTGGATGCAGTGTCTAGATTCCTGGCCAGGAGTATTTCTTACAATATCCTGCACTTAAACAGTTCCGTCCGGGCGGAAGCTCTGCTGTTCCGGAAGAGACGCCAGGCCTTCCCAGAATCCGGTCTCAGGCTGTCTTCCAGGATGTGCTGTCAAGGCTCACTCCTTAGGGAACAGCTGTTGGCAAAAGGAGGCGAGATATTGATTATGGCTGGGGTTGGGGAGGGCGGTTTGGGGGGAGAGGCGGGGAGAGAAGGGACAGGGAAAGGCAGTGGAATTTCTCTGGAAAATCAAAGGTGTATTTATTTATTTTTATTTTCGCTTATCTGTATTTTCTAATTTTTCTACAGTTATATGAGTAATCTTTCAGACTTGAAAGTGATAAACTGTTTAATTAGGAATGGTCTGGGGAGCCAGGGTTGCCTCCGCCCTGACGGGCTGTGTGAACTTGGGCAGGTCCCCACCCCTCTCTGGGCCTTTCTTGGAAATGCCAGGAATAGGGTTCCCCTGTGAGAGGTAAATGAATCAAAAGGCTCCCTGGCTTGGGAAACAGCTCTCCAGCCTACGCTCAAGAGACTTCAGCCTAAGGAAAGAATGCAGCAACCAAAGATTGAGGCGTCCAGAGAAAAGCCAAGGTTCAGAGAAGCCCAGTTTGGCCATGTGCATGTCCAGTGCTGTCCGAAAAGTCAGGGATGTTGTCTGAGAGATGTACCCATCCCAGTCCCCACAGAGGACCTCCCTGCAGGGAATGGAGATGGTTCTTCAGGCTTCACCAAGGTCTGTGTGAATCATTTCTCCACCAGCCCTTCTTGCCCCATTGCTCAGATTCCAGGCCTACCAGGCAACAGCTTCCCAGAGACCTGGCTCCTGGGAGGGAAGGAGGCTGCGGAGGGGACAAGAGCGCTCCTGTCAGTGGAAAGGAAGACTGGTGTCAGAGATGGGTTGGAAGGAGGAGTCATCTTGAGTGACACCGCTAGGGCTAGCCGGTCTGACCTCTCTAGGTATTTGGATAAAGGTCAACAGCGCCTGCATAACACGAGTGAGTACTGCAAACTGCTCGGTGAAAGTTAGCTGTAGCTATCTGGACGGCAGGGTGGAGCCATGAGTCCAGAAGGGGAGCAGCACCTTGATCCTGGCCCGTCCTGGCCCATCTGTCCAGCTCGGCCCGTCTCTGGGAGGCTGACTCAGCTCACACCCACTCTCTCTCCTCTGACCAGCGTGTCCGTGTCTGCTGCTCATGGGCACTGAGGAAGCACCTCGCTGGCTGTTCTGAGCTGTGGTGTCCCTGCCTGGTTTTCCCCTCCTAGCTTCCCTTTGATCTCCAGGCCCGAGGGAGGGATCCCAGCTCCCCACCCCTCCCTCACCCCTGCCAGCACTGGGTGAAGCCTCAGAGGCTGGGAATTCTAGGTCAGGCTGGGACCCCAGAATGTCAGGGATCAATGTGTGCCTTGTTTGCCCCTCCTCCAGTGATGCATACATAGGGAAACCGAGGCCCAAAAAGGAAGCCCTCCCTACCCCTTTGCATAGCCAGGGAGTCAGTGGCTATTTCTCCATCCTCCTCTGCTCTCCTTAGGTCCCCAGAGGCCACTGTTAGACTATGCTTCCCCCTCCCGCCTCGTGGCCACACCTCACCTGGTCTTTGTTTGCTCTGCGGCTCTGTCTGGGGTAATTCTCACCGAGTGGGGTCAGCCCCCCGGGAGCAGGCAGCTAACAAGCTTCAGATGTCCCAACCAAACCTGGCCTTGCAGCAGGCGGATGCTCGGATGCTGCGGCTGATTGAGGACGCCTGGCCAGTGGGGATGGAGTGGGGAGGACGACTCCTCTCCCCTTCCCAACTGCCAACTTGGACTGGACACAGCAGGTGCCAGGGTTTAACCCCCCAAACCCCAGCCAGGCAGCTGTTTCAAGATCTGGAAAAGGACAGGGAGGCTGGAGGACAAATGCATTGTGATCATTTGGGAACTTATTTCTTCTCTCAAACCTTTCCTGGGTCCTGAGCTGCTGCGGTTTCCCCTGAAGTTGCAGTGGGAAGGGGAGGAGAGAGGCGTAAGCTGCTCGTTGGGAGCCAGCTGGGCATGATTGGATCCTGGGCTGGGCACAAATGTCATCTTCTCCAACTCTCACGGGAACCCTGCAAAGTTAGGACTGTCACCAATCACTTTACAAATGAGGAAACAGAGGCTCAGAGAGGTGAGGCAACTTGCCTAAGGTCACACAGCCCCTAAGTAGCCAAACTGGGGTTCCAGCCCACCTCTGTCAGGGCCCACGCTCTACCCTGCAACAAGCTGGGATGTTTCTGGAAGACCAGAATGGTATATTGTGGTCTCAAAACTTCATGAATGGTGAGGGCCCATGGCTGCCCTGGAGTTTCAGACACTGAGGCTGCCTTTGCAGCTGACTCACTCCTCAATCTTGACAAGGCTGCAGATTTCACAAGTACAAAATGGGGCTCATCGCCTCAAGTTCAGGTGAGGTAATGCTAATTGCCATCATCACATTCTCAGCCATGCCCAGAGCACATTCTGGGAGCCAGATCCACTGGTTTGTTGTGAAGAGCTTGGGTTCTAGAGCTCTGCTCCTTACTAGCTGTGTGACGCTGGCCAGCTTACTTTACCTTTCTGTGCCTCCGCTTCCACTTCTGTGAAATGAGGATGACATTGTTAATAGTTCCGATCTCATAGGGTGGCTGTGAAATGAAATGAGTTAATATCTGTAAAGGGATTAGAAGGATGTCACACACAGGGACGCATCCAGCATGTATGTTAACTAATATTGGGCTCAACCTTGTGAGATGCGTGTTATTTTCCCCAAAGTACAGATGTGGAAACTGAGGCAGTGCAGTGCAGTGATTCTCAAACGTAGTGTGCGTCAGAATCCCCAGTTTCCAGGTCAGTAAGTCTGGGTCGGGAACTGAGAATGTCCAGCATGTTCCCAGGTGATGCTGATGCTGCTGGCGTGGGGCCACGCTTGAGACCCACTGCCCTGGGGGCCTGAGTGTGGCTCCTGTAATGCCAGGGCCAGCCAGCACCAAGAATAAATGATTTGGCATAAGCGAGTGAGTGTGTACCGAGAGCAGAAAGGATGTTGGACTAGGGTGATTCCTCACTCTGCCCTCTCCTCTTCCAGCTCCGAGGACTGTGGCTCATCCCGTCACTTCTTCCTTGACCTGAGTTGGGAAGATCACCGCCACACTGTCCCCCACGCCCCGTGGCAGAGAGCAGCGTGCCTGCTGAGGCCACAGGCTGCATAAAGGGGCCTGTGTGCCGCTCACCTCCCACAGAGCGCCCAGTGGTTTTCTATTTCAGTTGCTGTAAAAATATCACTTTTGATCTCAGCTTGTGGCTCTTAAAAAAAAGAAGAAACCACCAACAGGCTGGGTTTTCATTCTCCCCTGGCCCCTCCCCACCCTCACCTCAGCTCCCCACTCTGCCCCCATCCTCCGCTCCTCCCTGGACCACCGGCACCCTAGCTGGACGGAGGGCACCTTAGGAACGTGCTGGCCTGTATCTCTCTGCGTGTCTCCCCCAGTCCCGCTGTGCGCAGGACGAACAGTGTAAGTGCGGGTATGTGGAGACTGCCCTTTCCCCTCCTCCCTCTCTCCCTGCCCCTTCCCTTCAGCTCCAAGACCCCTGCTTGGCCAGGTCCAGGCGCTTCTCCAGTGCTGTCAAGTGCATGGTATCAATCACAGCCCCGCATCTGTGAAGTCTCGAGTCCTCCCCAGAGTGGAGCGAGAACAGCTCGTGGGACCTAAATATTTATATCACACCATCTACGCAGAGAGCCCTCAGCAGCCCCGATTTGCCTGGAGAAGTTGCCTTCACGCCTGATGGTTCTGATATCCCATCTCCTGGTTCCGCAGGCAGACGGACAAGCCCCTCTCCCTGCCCCCAACACACACACACGCCCCTTTCCTCTCAGCAAACTCTGGGGAGATGCACAAGCGGGGCCCTCCACCTGGGGTGGTCCCCTGCTCCAGGCTCTGCACTGGCCTCCCCAAGACATTTTTTAGTCCCCCCAAGATATTCTTGAGCATACTCGCTCCACACTGAGCCTCTGAGCCAGAGCCCTTCCTGTCCTGTCGCCCCTCCGTCTAGTGAGGTCACTTCCAAGGATCCCAGCTCTGGCAGAGGGGCCAGAAAATCCCACCACCTCCCTAAGCGGCTTCTTGGCTGACAGGCAGTTTGTGCCATTTGACGGGGCAAACAAGCCTTGCACCTCTGACTCACCAGGCTTTGAGCTGTTGTGACGTATTTTTTTGGCTTTTCGAGAAAGACAAAACACCACTCATTCAACAAACACTTCTCCACAGGTCATCTGCCTCTGGCCCTGTGCTGACATGGCCACTGCTCCTCCTCAGGGAGCCCTCCCTCACAGCCCTGCGGGTGGAGACACAGATGTGTGCACGGGTCAGGCAGTTAGGTGACAGGAAGTGCAGGTGTGGG
>NW_012147897.1:5634056-5648562 GCF_000956105.1 Propithecus coquereli
ACCACTGCCCAGCATAGGCCACACTGCGTCTCACCAGACTATACCAGTGGCCACTTCTCTGGCCTCCTGACCTTCAAATGATGCCTTTGGATGTGTGTGGCTAGGCAGCCCCCACTGGCCTGGGGAGGGCTCTGAGGCCTGACGTTAAGGCTGCCAGAGCTGGGCGCAGGCTGGGATTACACTATCAGGAGGGGAGACGGCTCCGGATGGCTCCAGACACACTATGCCCAGGGCCTGGCACCAAGGGGCTCACGTTGCCTCTATCACTCCTTCCTGACCTCCCCCATCTCCTGGCTGGGGGGTGGGTACCACTGCTCTAGTGACTGAGGCCAGTTCCCTGTGGCCCTTATGGAGCCACCACCTTGGCCCAGACTGGCCCCCACCCCCGACCCCCACCCTAAGCATCCCCGCAGGGCAGAGTCTCAGGAATCAAGACCCTCCATCCTGGTGGCGCTCACCAGCCTGCATGCAGAACTACAGATCAATCATTAACTTCGGGACCCAGCCCAGGAAATTGAAAGTCGCTTAAACTCCATTCCCAATGGTGGGTTTCTTCTGCCCTGCATCTCCCTAGAGCAATGGGGTTCCCACACCCCCAGCCACAAACACAAGGTCGTTTGTTCCTGGATTCGGGCGACCTCCGGCAGGGCTTTGACACTGGCCAACTTTGAGCTGAGCTGGAAGACTAGAGTTGACTTCCAGCCCCTCCATCATCTGCTGGGTGACCTTGAACAAGTCACTCAAGCTCTCAGAACCACAGTTTCCTCATCTGTAAGATGAGAGTGTGAAAGTAGCTGTCCAAAGGGAGGTCGTGAGGGGGAAATGAGGACACGGAGGTGTCAGGTAAGCCGGGACCACCTTTACCCGTGTGGTGGGGCACAGGCTTGGTGCCCGTCTGTTGGGTCTCAGTGAAGTGACCCTTCCCCTCTCTGCACTCCTTCTGCAGGGCAGATGCCACAGAGGAGCAAATGCGCCCGAGGGTCCTTGCTGCACTCCAGCTGGCACTGGCTGCCCGCCCACAGCTGTTGGGTTTTGGTCACTGGGAAATAATGAAAACTCCCTGTTTTGCTTGAAAGCTGTCAACAGCTTCCTCTGTTAAAACGAAAATCTATTCTTCCTAAGGCTTCTCAGGAGATAGCAGTTATCTTCATCTGTTAAGGGTTAGGAAGGACAAATATCATGGTTTTAAACTTTCTTTTTAAGCTATGGAATCTTTTAATCTATTTATTGATTGGAGCTGCTCGGGTGGAAAAAGGAGAGAGGCATTTGCTGAACTCCTTAGCCTGGGTGGTGGGCCCTGAGGGGCTTCACGGGGGGTGGTGGCACCCGAGCAGTCCTTAGCCAGTGGCTAGGATTTGGCCAGAGGGAAGCGTGGAAAGGGCCTTCCAGGTAAAGGGACACGGTTGGCCAAAAGCACGGGGTAAGAGGGCAGGCCTGTGGGGAGGAGGCATGGCTGAGGCCAGGCTGGGCTGGAGCCAGCTTTGGCGGGTCCATCTCCTCACCAGGCTGAAGGTGGGGGGCAAGTCCTAGAGACATGGGGTCTCCACCTTCAAGGCATGTCCAGTCTAATGGGGGAGACAGAGCTGTGTCCACACAGGGTGCTCAGGGCTCTAAAGGGAGTGTGGGGTGAAGCACAGGGGGCTAGACTAGCGGGGTGCTGGGGGGGACATCAGAAAAGGCTTCCTGGAGGGGCTCTGTGTACTTGTACTGCATCCTAGTGTGGGTGCCAAAGCAGAGGCCATGTGCACTCCTCAAAGGGAGGTTCTAGGCCGAGGAGTGTGGCGCTCTGCCCTGCCCTGCCTATCCCAGCAGGGCCTCTGGGTGCAGCAGGCTCCCTCCACCCTCCCTGCCTGCAGCCTCACCCCTGCTAGTTCCTCCTTGAACCCCCTAGGGCCGCCCTTCTGAAGCCCGGCTGAGTCCCAGGCCCTGCCCTGCTCCGCCCTCCTGGGCTCCCCGTTGCCCTCAGGATAAAGTCCAGGCTTCCCATGAGGGGTGGGGGTGGGCAGACCAAAGTCTGCAAGATCTGAGCCCTGCTGAGTGCTCCAGCCTCCAAAGAGGCAAAGAAAGGTGAGGCCAGGGCGAGGGGGCCTAGCTGCCTCTTCCGGATGGTGCGGGCGGAACTTCCCGAGATAAGGATGGCCAACAATGGGGGGCTGTGTGGTGCGGCCTGTCTCCCGGCCAGAGGAAATGAGTGGCCTCCGCACCATTAATCCGCCACAGCCCGAGGCACCCTCTTGAAAGGTGACCGGGTTGGGAGGCAGATGTTCCCCCATGCACCCCACACACTGTCCCAGCCAGGGGGACTGGGCCTGCCGCTCCACGCTCGCCTCCTTCCAGGGCCACAGTCTAAGCAGGAGGCCCCATGAGGGGCCAAGGGAGGAGGTGGCTTGGGTTTGGGAGGCAGGGCCTAGGTCTGCTGCCTGACTGGGCCCCAACCCTCTGTGGGACCAAGCAAGTGTCTCGCCCCTGGCCCCTACAGTTCCCCAGGCTCCGTCTTTCTTGGCTGTTCTGGGAATCTGAGGACACCACATGCCTGTAATTCTTGTCTTTCTGCCCCTCTGAGCACAAGGGCCCCTGGACACATGCTTTACCCAAATATGGGGGCTCTGGGGATGGGATTTTAGGCAGCAAGCAAGGCTGCTAGGGAAGATGTATTGGGTTTGTGGGCTGTCACTGCAGCTGCAACTGAGGTCAATGGGGAGAATGCACGGCCCTGCACCATTCTGGGCCCCAGTTTTCCCTTCTGCACCATGAGGGATGGGCCCCAATGACCATCCTGTGGGGAGTGGGCTGCTGTAGTCAATGGCAAGGGGCATGAGGCCAGGGAGTTCCCACAGGTTTCCTGAGTTCCACCTAAGCCACAGACCAGCCCTGTGAACCTAGGCAGACCTTCCTGCCCTGGGGCCTTGGTCTTCCCGTCTGTAAAATGGGGCCCCTGTCCAGCCAGCTACAAGGAATTCTGTGACAATGGGTGTAAATGTGGCCCTGTATGCTACACCAGGAGGGGTTGCTGTCTCTGGGGGGCTAGGCTGGGGTCCACATCCCGGGGTCAGTCTCCAGCCTTGCCGCCCCCTCCCCTCACCAGTTCCCACCTCCCCTTCTTGCCCCAACTCTTGGATGGCCAGTCTGAGGCTGGCTTCAGTTGGGAAAGAGGTCAAGATTCCCAGCCCAGGTGACATTCAAAACAGAAGACAGGACCCGTGCAGACCCTTAGATCACTAAGGCCAGCTCAGGCATTGTTCAGCTAGGGAAACTGAGGCAACTGAGGCTGAGAGTCTCCCAAAGCCACACAGACAGCAGGTGGTAGAGAAAAGCCTGGAACACAGACTTCCTGCTTCCCACACAGCCCCTGGCTCTGGAATATCAGGGCTGGAGGGGCCTGTGGGGCTGAGGAAACTGAGTTTGGAAAGTAGCAGGAACTCGCCTAGGGCCACCTGGCTTGGAAGGGGTGAAGTGGCACTTCCAACTCTGCCCACCCCATGCAGCAGCTCTGCCTCCCAGTCTCAGATGGCTGAGGGCAGCCAGGGTGGGCTCTCTCCTGAGCAGAGGTAGGGATTCTCCTGGTGTGAGGGAGAGAGCCCCTATCCACGAGGGACGCAAGATGGGAATGGCAGCGTTCCACGAAGACCTGCAGAGACTCTCTGTGAATCTGCGTCTCTCTCAGGCTTCACACCCTGCCCGCCCTACAGCAGCCGTGCCCCTGGGCAGCCGGATGCAGGTGGACAGAGCCCGGGAGAGCAGGCCTGGCCGGACACAGTGCCATGGGCGTCAGCACTTGCCTGCTGGACCCATGGGAGAGAATCAGAGGGAGCAGACAGAGTGAGAGAGCTAGGAGTAGGGGATGGAGTGGGGACACTAGCCGTCTGGGCAGAAGAGGTGGCTCTGGTGGCCCAAGAGGCAGGAGAGAGCCAGGGCAAGGGTTGTCTGGAGAGAGGCCACCATCAGGCATTGAATTGGGTCCATGAGGCAGGGAGGCGGGCTGTCAGGGAGGCAGACTGTTGAGCTGGGGCAGAGGTGAGGCAGGGAGCCTGGAGTGGGGGGGGCAGGAGCAAGTGGGGGTGGAGGGGTGGGACTGGGGAGTGAGGTGGGAGTAGGGGTGGAGGCTGAGGGGGTGGGATGTGTTTCCATCGGCATGGGAGGGGTGAGGACCAAGCGGGGGAGGTGCTGGCTGGAGAGGGGCCTGAGGGAGGGAAGAGGTGCCAGGCAGGGGATGCAGGAAGTCTCTTCCTTGGGACAGGCCGGGAAGAGGATGGGAGGCAGAATGGGCACAGATGCAGGTGCGTGTGGGAGACAGGAAGTTCGGGCGTGCTCCCTGTGAAGCCAGGAGGGTACCATCTTGCCTGAGGGGCAAGGCTGAGGGGAGGAGAGGGCTGACCAGGGTACATGGAAAACGTCAAGCCTGAGGATCAAACACACTGGACCCAGGCCTGCAGCAGCCCACAGCACCCGTCATTGCTGACACTCAGCCGCCTGACTGCAGAGTCCCTGCTCTTGACCGGTACACGCCCCTCCTTTACAACGTCTGCTAGTGTTCATAGAGAATGCGCCCAGCCTTTCACCGTGCTGACTTGTTTAAGCCTCGCAGCAACCCTATGAGGCAGGTATGATTGCACACGCGCACGCGCACACACACACATGCACACGCACCGACATACAGGCTTAGGCGGTTCACATCCAGCCTGGGCAGGGGACAGGGCGGGAGCAGCCCCTCACTGAGAGCCCCTCCTGTCCTCCAGCACTTCCATCATTCTCACCTCCCCACCCCATCCTCCTGTGTCTCCCTTGGAAGGAAGATGCTTTGCTAAGGGTGTTCAGACTGTCCTCCCTTGCTCCCCAAAGCCCTTCCTTACCCCGCCGCGGGAATTGGAGGACTGAGAAACCTAAGTCCAGGCCCTAGGACGGAGGATTCCAGGCCTCACCTCCAGGCAGGCTGCCCTGACTCACCCCTCCACCACCACTCCCCACAGCCTGAGCCCTCCTGGGTGGGTGTGGGCAGCTGGAGCAAGTGAGGCCCTGGGGTATCTGGCAGATGCCAGGTTTATCATCCTGGGCAGCACTTCATCGGCCAGAAGTAGAAAGGAGGCTTCTGCAGCTGCTGCTTGCCTCCCATCATGCCCTGCTCCCTTGTGGAGGCCCTTCATCCCCTTCTTGCCCCCCCACCCCCCACCCGGAGATCACTGGCTGCCTGTCTCTGTACCCTCGGGCCACCCAACTGCACAGACCAGAAGCCCCTGGGCTGCACGGATTGTAACCCATTTCGATTTTTCCTGCCCTGCATCCAGATCTGAGCCTGCCCACCCACCAAGTCATCCACCCACTCACCCATATACCCATCCGCTGTGGTCTGAATTCATGCCAGTGTGATGGCATTTGGCGGTGGAGCCTCTGGGAAGTGATTAGGTCATGAGGGTGGAGCCCTCATGATGGGATTAGTGCCCTTGTAAAAGAGACCCCAGAGAGCTCCCTCACGCCTTCTGCCATGTAGGACACAGCAAAATGATGGCTGTCTATGAACCAGGAAGCGGTCCCTCATCACATGCCAAATCTGTCAGTGCCTTGGTCTTGCACTTCTCGGCCTGCGGCACTTAAGCAATAAATTTCTGTTACTTTTAAGCCATCCAGTCTATGGTATTTTGTTATAGCAGCCCAGATGGACTAAGACGCCATTGTATCCATCCATTCACTTACCCATCTACCCATCATTTCCGTCCTTTGTAAGACCCAGCAGCCATAGAGTATATTACTAGATGTCAAAGTAAGTGGCATAGACATAAAACTTATGCCCTGTTTTCCTCACAGGGCCGTGGTGAGGAAGTTCATGGTCATGTTACAAGCTAATGGCCACGAACATTCTGTGTAAACTGCTGGGATCTGTAATATCTCTCATTTCTAGAGTGGAGGAGCACTGTGAGGCGAGTACCATGGAGCTTTGATGCCACCTGGTGCCTTCTGGGTATTAAAGGATTCCATCTGGCTGGAGCCCAGAGGGGAGGAGGGGAGCAGGGCCCGTTGTGCAGGATGTTCACTGCACAAGGGCACTGGCTGAGGGGATGAGTGGGAAATTAAATCATGGTGTGAGGCTGTCTGCCCAGACAAGGCACCTTTTTCTAACTTTCACAAGGGCACCATAGAAGCTCGATGGGCCCTCCAGCCATGGGGAGCAAAAGGGGCCAGGGGACAGATTCAGGAGTTGAGAAGGCAGGAGCCTAGCACGCCCTGAGGACCCGGCCTGAGGAAATGGCTGTGATGGAAGCTCCAGCTGATTCTGGAGCCCCCCCACCGGTTTGAGCACTGGGAGGCCCCGGCAGAGCCATGTGACTTGGCTGGGAGGGCAAATCTGGCAGAGCTGTCCCCAGTTCTGCGGCTGCTCTGTGGCTGCTCTGCTGGGCACTGTCAGGCAGTTCCCTGGATGACCCATCTGAACGGAGATGGCCACACGCGTCCGTGCCTCCAGAGGCAGTGAGGGGTGGGGAAGGGGCCTGTTAGGGCTGAGTCCAGCATCTGGCTGGGCCTTGTCCTCATCACTGTCCCCTAACACCCTGCAGCTCCTTCACGTGGAGACGGTGTCTGATGCTTGCCCACCTGGGTCTTCCCTGACTCTGTGGTAGCAGCGCAGAGGGACTAAGACACCACCTCTGACTCTCAGACCCTAACGCCTCCCCTGTGCATGGGCCTTTCACCTCCATCACCTCCTCTGCTTCCATTCCCATCTGAATTAGGCAGATGGCATTAGTCCCATTTGCCGGGTAGGAGAACAGGCCCAGGACCGCACCGTGGGCAGGTGATGGAGATGGAACCTGCTCCCAGAGCCTGGGGTTACCTCTCTGCCCCTTGGTGCCTGTGCTGCTGTGAGGAGGGCAGACTTCCTCATGCCCCACGCAGGACGGGGAGTGGGGGAAGCTCAGGCAGGGCCCGAAGCTGGAGTGGGAAGGGGTTCAGGAGGCAAGGGACTCCTCACCCCAAGTGAGCGTGCTTTCTCCGCATCCTCCCATGACCTCCTGGGAGCCCCTACCTCTCCTGCATATCTCTCCAGCCCCCTTGCTTCCAGCCATCGTCCTCTGCACCCTCCAGATTCCAGAGGCCCCAGTCTGGGTTGCTGGGCTGATGGCCGCCATTTTGAGAGCACCGGTCACACCAGGCCACTCTCAACATGACATACACATCATCTCATTTAAACCTCACAGCAGCTCCACAAGGGACAACATTGTTATTCCCCACTTACAGAGGTGGAAATGGAGACCCAGAGGGGTTAAGTCACTGCCTCAAGTCACAGTTAGCAAATTCTGGCACAGGAACAGAATTCGTTCCTAACAACTATCAGCCTGGGATCTGGCCCACGTGGCCCACCGAGCAGGCCCGGCATCTGACTCTCAGGGCAGGTGGGCCAGCCCTGGACCTGCAGGGCACGCTCAGCACAGAGCCAGCATGTCTTCTGGAGCCACACGGGATCCTGGCCCTCAGGCTGGCTGGTGGCACAGGAGAGTCGCCCAGCTGGCTCTCAGTCTGGGGTGTTTTCTGCAGCTCTGTAGACTGAAAGGAAAGTCTCCGATGGACCTGGCACAAGGCCTCCGCCTGGAGGCACCACGGCCCCCACACTGCCCCTGGGGACCCTGGGGTTTCCGGCCCGCTGTGCTGTCCTGGGGGAGACTCCATCTGCACACCTGGAGCTGCATCCCGCTGCTCCCTGGGGACAGTCTTTGCATGCACAGACACGAACGGCTCCAGTTACGGAGAGAGTCGAGTTGGACCTCCCTCTGTCCTCCCTGCTCCAGCCCTGGTCTCACACCCTGTGCCAGGGAAAATCAGTGCTTGAAGGGCTGTGGGCGCCCCTGAGTCCAACCCCACTAGCAGAAGGGGAAAACTGGAGGTCTGCAAGGGGCCCGGACCAGCCCAAAGCCACATGGCCTGGGGACCCCTGTTCATTCCCTCACGCTCTGCCGGTCCTCCTCCCTTAGCTCAGCCCCTCTGGGGCTCCATGAGGCCCTGAGCATGACGGGGCTCTCGCTTCTCCCAGGATAAAGTCCAAGCTCCTTGGCCTGGAATGTCAGGATCTGGCCCTGCCACCTGTTCCAACTGGGTCCTCCGTGACTGCCACCTCCGCCCCCAGCCAGGCATAAACCCCACGCACAACTCACACATCTCAGCTTCCTCCCCAACACCACCGACCACACATCAGCAGGCCAGCGTCCCAGGTCCAAGTTCTCTTGAGTCACGTATCGTCTCAGATCCAGTCGCCTGTGGCCATGTCACATGGTCCACCCTGGTTGTCAGGGCCACAGGGATGTGGGAGAAGCTCTCAGAGGAGTGGGTGTGGGCCTGGGAGCTACCATCACAGTGAGGGCGGGACTTTTAATGCTGCATACCAGTGAGCCCTGGATGGCAGCACTCCTAGGCCTTTGGGGTCATCTAATCCAACTCTGCCTTGTTAAAGCCAGGGGCTGAGACCAGAGAGGGCCAGGGACTTGATAATGCTACACAGCAGTGGCATATACACAGGGTGCCACGGTCTGCAAGGCCATCTCACCCCCAGTGCGTCATTTAATCCTCACAATGCCTATCCAGGCAGCCCCTAGAGTCCCTAATTTCCAGATGAGTAAGTCCACAAGGCTATGGGGTGAAAGAACCAGGATTGAATCCAGCTCTATCTGAGGCCAAAATCCTGGGCTCTCAGGGATGCACTGCATTGTGAATGTAATTAACGGCATTGAGTCGTACACTCAAAAATGGTTGAAATGGCAATTTGTATATTATAAATATATCTTACCACAATTTTAAAAGATTAATAATGCAATGTACCAAAAGCCATAAATTGTGCACTTTAAATGGGAGAATTGTATGATGTGTAAATTGTATCTCGATAAAGCTGTTTTTTTAAACAAAATGTCTTGGACTCTTAACCAGGACGCCCTGCAAACTCTTGTTTCAAGGAGCTCAGGGCATAGTGCAGGAACGGACGTCCTCTAAATGGGGCGGAGGGAGCTCTGATGGGGAAGCACAGGCTGCAGGGTCCCAAAGGGGTCCCTGAACCAGTTGGTTGTCCCTGCAGGCTGCAGCCACACCCACCAAGTGCCCAGGCTCCGCCCACTGGACATTCTGCTGCCGCCGACACCAAGGTTGAGATGGCTGCCCTGCGCAGGCAGAGGTGACACTGAGTGGGTTTTGAAGGATGAGTAGGAGCCAAAGGCTGAAGAGGTTGAGGGAGAAGTGGGAGTCTGGACAGAGGAAACGGTGTCTGCAAAGGCCTGGAGGTGTGAGCGGGAGGGGCTGGTGTGTGTAATCAAACCCTGCTGGCCAGCCCTGGAGAACCGTGTCAACTTCTGCTCGGGGGCCAAAACCAACAGAGGTGCAGCCGGCCCCTGGGCACCCTCCCTGCCACCTTTCTCGCCTAACCTCCACCGTCACCTGCGGCCTTCTCAGTCCATCAGTCAACAGCCTAGATTTACTGGGTGACCGAGACTGAGCTCTGCACTGACAGCACACTCCCTTCCTTCACACCTACCCAGGGAAGAAGCCCAGCGTCACCGGAGAGGGCATCTGCTTCAGCCATGAAGGTGTCAGGAAGGGGCTTGGAGGGAGACCCGGGACACACCCCGCAGAAGGTGCTGCTCTGTGGAGAGTGGGTGGGGCTGGCTGTGTGTGCACGCGTACGTGTGTGTGTGCGCACGCGCGCACTTTCTCGCCAGTGAGCTGGGGACAATGCATCCTACCTCACCTACGTTAGAATCGTCATTACAAAGCCATGAGGAGACCAGGAGTTGCCAGGGACTGGGGGAAGGGGGAACTGGGGATTACCTTTTAGGGTGCTGAAAATGTTCTGGAACTAGATAGTGGTGATGATTACACATTGTGAATACTAAATGTCACTAATGGTAAATTTTATATTTTGTGTGTTTTAACACAATAAATTTTAAAATGAATGGATATGTGAAAAAAAGGCTGGGAGGACTACTGGGATGTAAAATTGGAAGCAGTAAGAGCTGTCATTCATTGAACACCCACTAAGCGCCAAAGGCAGGATCCAGACGGGTGAAGTGGTGCTGGGCTTGGGGGTAAGGGAACCACGGGCCGAGTCAGCAGCCTGGAGCTTAGGAGAAAGGGGTCTTCCTAGAACTGGCCGAAGGGCAGTGAGGCACAAAGAGAAGGGACCCCCCTCAGAGGTGCAGGCCGCACAGTATTCTAGGGGAACAAAGGGACCTGTTGTTTTGCTGCCCATCTCCAAACCCGTTCCTGTTTGGGGGGAGTCTTGGCAAGAGGCAGGGCCCCAAGGCTGCCGAGCCCCCCTCCCCTCAGCTGCGCCCCCTCCCTCCCTGTACCGAGGG
Organism: Propithecus coquereli; assembly: GCF_000956105.1. Lineage (NCBI taxonomy): Eukaryota > Metazoa > Chordata > Mammalia > Primates > Indriidae > Propithecus > Propithecus coquereli. The sequence continues at coordinate 5,644,376 of NW_012147897.1, forward strand.
CGTGAGGAGGGACTCAGCTCAGCTCATCAGGCGTCCTGGCCAGGGGCTTTGCACCTCGAAGGAGTGACCTCAGCACTACAGACAGTGGAGAAATTCTTACGGGAGGCAGGTGGGAAAAAATATGGAAGGAGGAAAGAAATGAGCAAATTTATTCATTCAGGAAATTTTTACTGAATGCTTATTATACATGAAGTACAGAGTGAATGAATGAATGAGTGAGAAAATCAGTGGGTGGGTGTGTAAGTGGGATCCTACCCTTAGTAACCTCAGGGGGCTGCCAGGTGGGGCCAAGGGCCTGGCAGGAGACCCTGGGTGGGCATATTGGTGAGTGGGCCCGGCTCGGATCACAAGGATGTCCACCGGTTTTCTCTTTCAGAGGCCAGGCGGGGGGTCTGGTCCCTGACAGGTCACCCGCCCCATAACCCCCATAACGGCCCTGATTTATGCTCCAGCCGCCTGCTGGCCATGATGTCGTCTGTGCCTTGTTTATTTATTTGTGAGAGTCAGGTTGGGTTCTGGCTCCTCAGCCCTCCTGTCTCCATGTGTTCTAACCCCACATGGTGAGGAAGACGGATGCCTTGGAATTATTTTGCATGAAATTGCCGCAGAAAACTATTTGGCCTGCATTTGATTTCACCTCTTGTTACAGCATAATTTGTTATCCTGAAACGTGTGGCAGCTGGAGGCCTGGAAGAGCAGATGTTCCTGGGGAGGCGAGGGCTCCCCGGCAGGGATGGCGGCACCGGGGAGCAGCAGCAGAGCTCTGTTTCCAATGCGCAGGCCTGCTCCCGACCCCACTGGTGCCCCGATGGCCACGGGAAGCCCATGGAGCCCCAGCTGGGCCTTGGTTTCCCTGTCTGTAAAATGGGGATAAGGCCACCTACCTCCCAGAGGTACGGACTGAATGAAGTGACTCACAAGAAGCACTCAGCACGGTGCCAGGCCCACAGTAAGCCTCTGCAAATGTTGGCCATCATTCCCGGAAGAAATGAGAGGTGTGAAAGAACGAGCAGACGCGGACTGGGGAAAGGTGTGTTTTCTGGCACAGCATCAGCAAAGACATGGAGGGGACAACGGAACTATCCTTTGAGGCAGCCAAAACTGAGAGAAGGCAGGCAGCAGTGGGAGAGGCTGCCAGACAAGGCGGTGGGGCCCGTTACAAAGGGGCATGGATGCCAGGGCCACAGGGAGCTGGGGAGGAGTTGACAGCTGCAGAGGGACGTGATTCCGCCACTACGGAGAGCGCTCGCCTGGGAGGGAAGCTGGGTCAGTCTGCAGTCAGCTGGAAGGCCTTGCGTTAGGCTCCAAAGAGGGCTGCCATAGCACAGTGCCGTGAGCTGGGTGGCTTCGAACAACAGATCGATTCTCACAGTTCTGGGGGCTGGAAGTTGAGGTGTTGGCAGCAGCACACTTCCTCCGAAGGTTCTAGGGAAGATTTCTTGCCTCTTTCTAGCTTCTGACGGTGGCCAGCAATCCTTGACACTGCTTGGCTTGTAGCTGTACTACTCCAGGCTCTGCCTGCTGTCACCTGGCCTTCTTCCCTGTGTCTCTGTCTTCTCTTCTTATAAGGACAACAGTCACACTGAATTCAGGGCCCACCCTAAACCAATATGACCTCAACTAATTACAGCTGAAAAGACCCTATTTCCATACAAGGTCACATTCACAGGTACTTAGGTTTAGGATTTCAGCATACATATTAGGGGGTGACACAATTCAACCCCCAACAGGCCCTAATACTCTCTCTGTCCTCAGTCTCTCAGTCACTGAGGAGTCCAGGACCCATTCAATGAGGAATGTTCCCTGCTTTTGGGGTGGGAATCGCGGTACTTGGGGGACATAGCAAGCCCCAGGGGATACGGATAGTGTGAAGCCGTGGCCAGGACAGGAGGAGAGGACCTCTGAGGCTGCCGGATGTGGGACACAGGATAAGGAGGTGGTGGCATCAGTGGGGAGGAAGGGTGGGAGGCCAGGGCCAGCGTGAGTGGCTCAGTGCCCAGAGGCAAGGGCATAAAAATGCCTGTGGAATGAAGAGAAATGTCTGCTCTTCCATTAGCAGGGGGCAGGTACCCGGTAAAACCCTGCCCTCCCCCTCTTCCTCGCCACTGATGCCAACCCTAGGTGCTTCTTAGCTCCCTCATAGTGTCAGGGCCTGGTTTACCGGAAGCTGCCATTTCTCCTGGAAGCCAGCAGCATATCCAAACGTGAGCACAGACGCTGGCCGAGGGGCCGCACCTGAGCTTTGCCTTTGCCTAAACCCGTGCCCCAGGGGGTGCTAGGGCCCTGCCGCCGTCAGTCCAATGTGCCCCCACACCACTGGTGCTGCCAATCTAGCAGCAGCGGTGCCGGCCTGGGCGCTGGGAGACAGCAAGCCCTCTGTGGATGTTTGTCTGAGAGATGTAAACACTGGCCTGGGGCTGCTCTCCCCCATGGCTGGCTGCTGGCTCACAGGATAGAAATTCCATCTGCCTGGGTCTCCCAGGGAGGGCCGCTCAGCATCTTGGGAAGCTCATGGCCCTCAGAGGGCCTGGAGCCTAAGTTCATTGTTTGGCCCCTCCCTGTCCCGGCCTAGCCTGGGGCTGCGTGGGACACCCAGTTCCTCCTGGAATCTCTATTTGGGTTTGGTTTGGGGTTGGAGTTTGTTTCCATTCAGGGCAACTTGATCCCAACCCAGCCTCCAACCCCCCACTGCCCCCGGCATTGCTGCCCCTCAGGAGGGGCTTGACTTTGCCCACATGCTGACAGGGCAGGCTCCTCCAGACCTCCCACCAAGGGCACGGAGAGGTCTGGCTGACTTTGATGTCCTGAAAGGAGGCCCCCAGCCTCGGCCCCCTCTCCCTCAGTACTGAAAAGTCAGAGACTGCGAAGACCAAATGCCACCCTGTGGAGTGAAATGAAAAAGAACAGGCGCAGGGAGACAGACTAGCTGGGGTCTAGACACCTCTCGACCAGTTCCTTACCGGGCGACCTGGAAGAAGACACCCAACCTCTGGGGGAGGCAGCTGAAATGACAGCATGTCGTGTGTGAGAAGGCACAAATGACAGATGGACCAGATGACCGCACAGTCCCTTCCAACGCACAGTTGATTAATATTCTTTGTTTTTAATGTGTGTTGTGTGCCTCTGGCCCACGCTGTGCTGTAGATCAATAAGCGAATATATTATAACCCTGCCCTAAGAGCACCCCAAGAATGGTGCTCTCTCTGCCTTACAGATGAGGAAATGGAGGCTCCAGCAATGACATGAACACCCCATAGGAGGGCTTGCAGGGCAGAGGTGGATACCCAAGAAAGGCTTAACCAGAGGACTCATCTGTGCCCTTCCTTGGTGGCACGGAGATCAGTGTCCTCAGCCCCTACTTTGTCCCAGACACCTGCTTTTCCTGCCATTCACCTCCGAGTCCTATCAGGTCATCAAAGCATTTCAGAGAGCCGGGCACTGCTCAAGACCGTGCACGCCTCATATCAAAAGAAAGCTTAGAACACTGATAAAATATAAGCTAACAGTTTATCGACCATCTGAAATTGTTATGCCCTTGCTGTGATGAAACTGGAGGTCAGAGAGGTTGAGTGGCTTGTCCAGGATCACAGCTGGGATCCTACTTGGGTCTGTCAGCCACTAGAGCCCTCCTCCCACCACTGAGGCAGTGTGGCTCTCGTGCAGGGCAGGTGACCCAGCTGGGAGGGTTGCAAACTTTCCTGCCTCTCTCTCGCCTGCTGTGTGATCCTGGGCAGAAGGATTCTCACAGATACTGCAAGAGAGGGACCCTTGGGCACAACCTAACATTTCTGGCACAAACACCCTGGGGATTCTAGGATTCCACATGCAAAGATTCCATGTTGTAAATGGAATCTCTGGTTTTAACATAACATAATACTAAGTTATCATTATTGTGGCTTTCTATAATTCAGTAATTATAGGATTCTAGGATTACATCAGTCTAAGATTCCATTATCCTGTGATTCCAAGATCCTAGAATTCTAAGTTCCCCTGAGAGCTTGGGCTCTAAAGAATAGGAAAATCCAGCTGGGAGGGTAAAGAGGCAGCTTTTCCATGGACTTTTGTAACAATGACAGAGAAATGTGTTATGTGGTTTTCGTTGTGTTCAAAGCAAAGCACTGGGCTTGGCTAAGCCACATCAGAGCATTGGAGTGTGAGTTCACCTGCCTCAGGCAGAACAGCCTATG